>NC_143018.1:17554539-17862039 GCF_055824585.1 Amblyomma mixtum
GCCCGTCTATACAGGTCTTCTTAGACTCCGCGCTGGTGTTTGCACTCTTATGAGCGCAGGAAATCTTGTGTGTGGGCAGGGCCTACAGTTCCGTGGCTTGTGAAACAAACACACAATGTCTTTGCTACTCAAGAGGTTCAATATTAGTATCGCTTCACGCCATCGTATCAACAATGCACTAGGCTGTAGCGAAGAAAAATGTGTCTCGGTGTGATACAGGCCTGCGCACCCAGTTTGTAGCGTCCTCCCTGCTCTCCTCGTGAACCGTCTTTCCCTGCGCAACCCTTCTTACACGCTTTCCCTCTCTCTTCTCCGCGTAAGCCCAGGAACAGTTGTTATATCGTCATAACAGCAAAGGGTGCGTTAGAA
This sequence comes from Amblyomma mixtum, assembly GCF_055824585.1. Taxonomy (NCBI): domain Eukaryota; kingdom Metazoa; phylum Arthropoda; class Arachnida; order Ixodida; family Ixodidae; genus Amblyomma; species Amblyomma mixtum. The sequence goes on from NC_143018.1 coordinate 17,554,909, forward strand.
GCTTTCTCACTAAAATCAACACAGGCTTGCAGAAAAAAAAATAAAAACGCCTACCATACCTGTTCTGACCCAGTGCTTGCGTGACAGAAGGAAGGAAAAACTAACGCCCGGTTTCATTTCTGAGAAGACTGGTCATCACTGCACGATGCGGAACATGCTGCTGAACGGCGTTCCAGAACTCGCCAACGACATGGTGTCGCCATCAAATGAAAGGTCTACTCGTTCGACCCGTTCTACAACTACCACGATGACAGCGATGAAATCTTAGGCATCCGCTTAGGCATATACATCTTCCACCCTGCAATGTGCAGGTGGGGTGTGCCTCTGACTGAGCTGCACCCCGAAGGCGAGCCCATTACTTTACCGACCACAGCGTTGTCGCCTACGGTGACTGTGCCTACATGTGGGGGAGCTCCTCGGACATAAGGTCACGGATTGGCTGCTCATACCGGTTGTATACCCTCGCTATGACATGGAGCCGCCCGGAAATGTGGGGCCAAATGCTGACACTGAGCATCTTCACTGCCTGTGTGCTGTGTCAACGGATGTACATCTTTCATTTCTTGGACCCGGAATCCTCACACCGTGCATATTATCTTGACCTTGAGAGCCTGACGTGGCATAGCGCTCCCACCAGTGCAGAGGCCCCGGCTAGCCGCTGCTTCCACACGGCGTCCGCAGTCGGAACACGAATGCGTGTTTGGGGTGGCCAGGCGTTGGACACAAAGGTCAACGACTTTTGAACTATCACTGTTAGCCTCCCTCTGTGTTGAGAGGTGTGTAGCTCACCGCGAGTAATATCCTATCAATATTTAGAGCTTCGAATACAAGGTTACCCTCGGCGCAGTGATGTGACAAATTTTGGCTATTTCGACGGGTTACTTGTACTGGATCAGTTGCTTTGCCTGTGGGCTTTTCGAAAGCGCACTTATTTTGGCGCGGTGTGAGCAAAGTTTACACGAGAATAAAGGAAAGGATAACTCACGCGATCAAATGCCCTTGCCAGGCCGATTTGTGCTAGTGTCGTTGTTCGTGAGCGCCACTACAATACTTCAACACCTTACACATTCGTTTTAAATTAAGCAACATGTTTTAAGAGGTCCAATCAAAGCAGGCATTGCAAGCTGTAGCCAATTTGAGAGATCTGAAGCGAAAATCTTACAAAAAAGGTGAGAAAACGTGAGAGCTTCGTAGCCATCTGCCAATCGCAGTTTTTTCTTTTCATGAGTGTCTGGTATTAAGAGATTAGGACTTCTATAAAATGAACGCAGCAAAAATCGAACATCAATACTGGCCTTAGAATTTCGAATAGGACAAGTGATAAAACCGATTCAAATGTCTTGTAAAGTTTTCCTGGGAGACTGCCACGCACCGGGGTTTTAGAAAGCGGCAATCGACAAATTCACACTATACTTCACCCAAGGTTAAAGAACCACTTATTATCGTGCACACATTTGCAGGAAGCACCATTATCATAGACACAAAGCGCGCTATTTGAGAATCAGGCCACGGTACCATCAAGGTAATCCGATACTATTACGCGTAAAGGTGAACGGGAGGGAACAAGACATGCTACGACGACAAAGTTGCCAGAATGGAAAACAAATGCTAATAAGAGTACACAAAAAGGTATGGGAATAAAACACAATAAGCCAAAGTAGATAGAGAAAATGAAAACAACAAGCAACCGGAGTGCAGCCGATTGGGAAAGAATAAAGCATGATATACGAGATGTGAAAATGGAAACAAGCATGACGAGAGGGTAACAGCAAAAATCACGTGGATGGGCGAAAAGAAGAAACACGGTAAAGGAATAAAGACATGGCCTGAAATGGTTACAGACAAGCAAGGCGAAAACAGCGCGTGAAAAGTAGCGAAAACGTTTACAATCGGCTTGCCAGAAAAGCGATTTCTTTCGGCAGGAGCGAAACAGACGGCGTGCCGACACACTTTTTACTGGGTTTAGTACTGTCAAACGCTTCTGCGACCACCCTTTTTGTATTGTGTTTAGTTAACAAAAGGTCCTGTTTTCAAATACAGGTTTGCAGGGAACCTTTCTTACCCTCACCCTTACCTTTAAATCGCTTACAACGGTGCCATAAATGGCCTCCTGGACTATTCTGTATTTGCAGCCTGTGTTCACATGCCCCTTCACTAAAACATATACCACTCTGTCCAATGTAGAGCTGTCGGAATTGAGGGTAACTTTCTGCACAACTCTTCAAACACACTCGTGAAATTCTTATCGTGCTTCTTGGAACACGGTGGTCTATTCCCCTTTACATTAATCGTCAAACGGGCACATACTGCGAAGTTTACACAGCAGAGAGAAAACAATCTTGACCGCTTAACAGCTCACCACTTTTTTGATGTTACGTGAAACGCGATGAATGAAGCGCATAAACTCCACCGCTTCTTTCGTGGCAGTCTCTTTCGGTTGAGTAGCGGAACGGAAGCGCTGTAGTTGCTGATTGCATCTTTTTTTCTTTTTTATGATCAGAAAATTTTTCCAGCGCGTTTCTGGCGTGTTTTTTTTTATTCTGTTTTTCCTTTTCGCCCATACAAACGCTTTATGTTCTTACCTTCCCATCTTCCTTGCTTCCATTTTCACATGTCATATAATGTTCTAGTCCTCCATCGCCTTATTTACTCCGCTTGATTGTTGTTTCCCATTCGGATTGTGGGGGTTAAACGCTCCAAAGCGGCTCAAGCTATGAGCGACGCCGCAGACAAGGGCTCCGGAAATTTCGACCACCTGGGGTTGTTTAGCGTGCAGTGACATCGCACAGTACGCGAGCCACTATATTAACATCGTATAACATCTTACGCTTCTCAGTGTTTTCTAACATTTCTTCGGATCGCCACATTAACTGTATGACCAGTAGTGCTAACCGTTCTCTAGGTTACTTGGAACAAAATTTCTTGTCTCTATATTCCTTTAACTACAACGTTACAAATCAATTGTTTGTTCTAAACCTGAGAATGCGGCTTCAGTACGGCACCCTGGTCTTGATTTTCTAGTAAGCTACGAACATAATAAGAATCGGTCTGCTCGTTACATTCTCAACTGCTGTCATCGTACCACCAGCACCCGTAATATGAAAACTAATTTGCACCTTCGTCTATTGTAGTTACGTAATCAAATTCTGCGGCTACGTTTGCTTCATAAAATATACTGCCAGAAAAAACTTTACGATATTTTGATTCAGTGGCCCATTAACACATCTCGCCACTTGCAACGCTGTGAAAAAGTTGGAGTTTTTTAATGATACCCGAATGCTTTTTATCGCTCATTCCTACCTCGTTCAATTCAGGACTGGAACCACTATCATGACGCGCTAGTTTCAATAGCATATATTAATTCGTTTACAAGTGCTCTAACAGATGATTATAGTGTTACTAATATGCAATATTTCCACACTATATATTGTTTTTGATTGAAACCATTGTATTTACGTCTCCGTTTTCCCTTTTTCCTCTGATGTACTGCCATGAGATAAAGCCTCACGTTCGCGAATAATACGTGTAAAATGCTATCAGAACTTCGCACATGACTAGTATCAGCGGTGGATAACATGCTCTCTAGACTTCTGACCCTTTGCCTACGGGTGTTGCCAGGGGCGGCTCAGTGGCGAACATGCCGTACCCGAGAGCAGGGCGATTACTGCGGCACGTGTGCCATTACCTCACCCTCGCTACCCAGAATGAAGCAAGCTGATCTCATTCTGGGTAGGGAGGATGAGGTAATGGCACACGTGCCTTGAATGGATGATTGCTGTTTCTTTGTTTTGTCTAGTTTTACGCTTGTGAGTGGACACAGTGTATCTGGGTTTGACAAGACGCCTTTGCGCATATCCGTGTAAATGTATAAATCGGTTGCCTAAATGTATAAATCGGCTGGTGTGAATAAAATTCAGTTGTAAGTTGAGCGCCGTCAGTCTGTTTCACCTTGTCCTCCGTCCGTGTTCTTAAGCGCTGGTTTTTTACGATTCATCACCACCAACTGGCCCAATCCTCACTTCTTCTGCAAACAGGAGCAGGGACAACGGGCAAGCTTGTTTCAGGGAGCACCGTATGCGGACTGTTTGTGGGAGAGGGCGATTCTCAATAAAACACGAGGAACAGTTTTTGTGGCAAAGCCGCATCCCAGTCGGAAGACATTAGCCAAGATTGACGTTGTTTACAAGAGAATAAAGAAACGGATAACACACGCGATCAAATGCCTTTGCCAGGTCGATTTGCGCCTGTGTAATTGTTCGTGAGCGCCACTGCGATACTTCAACACCGCACGCACTTCATGTAAATTAAGCTACATGTCTGGAGAGGTTCATTCAAAGTAGGCATTGAAAGCTGTACAAAATCTGAGAGAGCTCAAGCGAAAATCTTATAAACAAGGTGAGAAAATTCAGGGGCACTTTGGCTCTCCAAAGTGCTGGAAGGCGAAAGCCTTTCCTGGCGCACTGTTTGGCGTTGCAAGACCATTTGCTGTGTACGAGTGCTTTATTTGACTACACACTTTGACTACACATTACAACTACACACTTTGACTGCCGACTTTGACTGCTTCTCTAGCACGACTGTCTCTCTGCTTCGATGAGTTCGGTTGTATCCATGGCTCTGTTCGCAGTAATGAGGTATGTAATGTGGTCAGCCACGGACGCCTTACGCCCGCTTTCGGGGCGGACGACAACTATTTTATTAGTTGTCGCGCGCTTCAAAAGGTGGCGTCAGGCATCCGTGGGTGACCTCATTACTTCGAATCCGCGCACTGTGATGTCATAACCATTTCGACCAACCGGAAAGCGTGACACCTCTGCTAGCAACCTTCTGTTGCCAACGGTGAGGCATTAAAGGATTGCTCTTTAAATCGTGAGAGCTTCGTAGCCGTCTGCCTATCGCAGTTCTTCCTTTTCGTCAGTGTCCGGTGTTAAGAGAATATGACTTCTGTCAAATGAATGTAGCAAAAATAGAACATCAATGCTCGTCTAAAAAAATTCACATTTGATTCACAAATATCACATTTTATACTCTCACCTTCGCGTTTACTGTTGACTGTGATGAATTTTTACGGCGCAAGGTTATCTGCAGCTAAGGAGTGGCATGGCACAAATTTGCTTTGTATGTTCAAATTGGTGTCACAGACAGATTTCCCGAACATTTCACCCCAGCCGTCGTTGGATGCCTTATCGAGAGTATGTGACGTGCGCGGTGCGCCGGAGCGCTCTCACATCCGCATAAATAAGCTGTCGAGAAGCTTCAAATACTGTCCAGCGTGTAGTCAATTGCCTTCAATACTATCTCCACCTGATACGATCAGTTACAAAGCTTTGACGAATTCTATCAGCTCATGTTCAAGACATAGATACTTTTCGGGTGCTGAGGGCATACATGCTGAAGGCATCCATGCGCAAATAAATGATAACATTTCGGCTTTCTGAAGTAATCACAAAACACGCAATTTGTTTCCGTAGTAGATCTAATATCGACGCCTACCGCCACATCCAGCACCTCAGTCTGCATACAGCTTTGAAAAGGATGACCACCAGGGCTTCGCGGCAACCTAGACTTCATCGCGAGCTTCAGGCCGAAGTGACGTTGTTGCGATTCTCTTGAATCAACCACCACGCTGAAATGGAATCAATTTTAGAGAATAGTTCTTCGTTCGGAAAATTTGTTCTTGGTAATATTTGAAAAAAAGTGCCGCCTCAGAGTTTCATGAAATAAACAAAACGCTATCGTCTTTCTTACTTCCGCGAAAATCGAGCACTGAAGGAAGGCGTTCATTGCGTATAAAAGAAGAGTTTATTGCTGTGTCAAGTAGCGGCGCCGATGTTGTATTTTGCCGCACCCCCAAGCTGGCTTACGCCGAAGGCACTCCATTTGGTTGACACAGCATCTGCCATCGACTACGATGGGTGAGAAGTGATAGCGTAGACCATTTCTCTAATGAAGGGTGGTAAGGGGCTTAGATCCAGCCGTGCATCAATTACTGCAAGTAGGCACAGGTTCTTCAGTGTCGGTGCCAAGTGCAACACGTGGAGATCGGTCAGCGATCTTCGCTCCCCAGCAACCTGCGCCTCATCCTGGTTGGGTGCCGGCCCAACGCCGCCGAAGATAAACACTCTTTCACCCATCACTGAGCAGCCATGCAAGAACCTGGGAGATGGTGGTGAGCCACATGGCTTCACTTCGGTCCAGCACGACGTCACGGGGTCGTACTTGTGCACATCTGCTAAGTAGGTCTCCAGCACATCGCTGTACCCTCCGAAAATGTACAGCTCTTCGTTGAACACGAAGGCTGAATGTCCTCGCCTATACACAGGGGGAACGCCTTGTACCTGTGGGCGCACCCAGGAAGAGTTCGTCGTTTGAAAATAGTATAGGATGAGGGAACGGACTGCTGGGCTGCCGCCGAACACATACATGCGGGTCCCGATGGCAGACACAGATTGGCAGCCATGTAGAACCGGAGCCTCTCCGCTGGTGAGAACACGATGCCACTCTAGGGTATCCAAGTCAAGGACCCGCATATCTGGCGAAGGATACCAGTCACTGAAGATATACTTGCGGTGACCCACAACACAAGCTCTGCTGCCGTACGTCGATGAGGGCACCTCACCGGACACCGCCAGACGGCTGCATGTCATCGTGTTTGGGTCGAAGCGGTAAAGAAGACTTCGAATTGGCCAGTTGGGCGGGCCGCCCCACAGATACGCGCAGTGGCCGTACGCTACAACTGTGTTGAGGGAAATGGTAATCGGCCAGGCGTCTGGAAGTTGCGTCTGCACCATATCCCACCGGTGCGATGCGGGGTCGAAGATGAACACGTTGACCAAGTTCCATGGCAAATGGCAACTGCCGAACGAGTAGACCTTGCCGTTGATGCGTACAGCCCTGCGGGTGACATGCTCTGGAACGCCGTTTAGCCGCACCGTCCACATCCTGCAGAGGCACCTGCTTCTGTAAGAAACAAGGCCCGGTAATTCCAGCGATGGCGGTGGCATCATGCGGCTTTTTATGCGAAGCATATTACAATAGGCAACCCAAGCCCTTCGTCACGGTTACACGCCGTGCACACCACGTGACACAATGACGTCACGACAGATGAGAGACGGGGCTCCAACTCGTGCCGTCGCTGCGGTTGCACGCCGTGCAGACCACGTGGTATGGTGACGTCACACCACGTGACACAATGACTTCACGACAGATCGCCGTCCCGCGCTGGGAGAGGGAGAACGATGCCATCGCACAGACGCCGGAATGTCCTCGAGCGGCATTCCCGCGCTTTTCGAACGCGCGTTCACACTCGGTGTAGGTGAAACGCTCGCTCCACCGGGCAGGAGGATGCGGATTCCGTGGCAATCCAGGCGCTCACCCAACGCGCGTCTCGGGGTTAGTCGGCGTTCCGGTGTAGCCATGCCGTTGTCTTCCCCCACGACGAAGGCTTCTGGTGATTGTATTAAAATGACCAAGCATTCAACCAAGGAAAGCAATGTATTACCAAGCCTAGCCATCAATATGCTTCGCATCTGACTAGGCTTAACCTTAGCTAAGCCTCAGCCATTTTTTTCTGAAGCAGCGATATGGTGATCTGTAATCGTGGCGCGTGCAGACTTAGTGCGTCGACGGGTGACTATTTCCGTTAGATTTTTGAATATGTTTGTCATTTTATGACGCTCACACGAATGAATGTTCGAAAAAGGACATCTACTCTTGCTGTTACCAAGATTAAAAGCGCTAAAAGCCGTTATAAAGTGCGCATAAGTGGTCAGGAGGGCTCTTCTGCCATTACGGGTTTGCTTCAGAGCGAATTGCTTTTTTGACGCCACATGATATGTGCTTAACGCTTTCCAATCGAGAATTTTGTTTAGTTGGTCGGTCATGCCAGTCGCATTGATAGGGAATGAGTATCTGGCGGCCTTAAAAAAAACGTGAAATATATATTGCTTAATGCTTAAATCCTGCGCTATTTTTTCTTTCGTTTCGGGCATGTTTTGTTGCCGCCTTATCGTCTAGCAGGTGCTTGGTATAGGTGTCATGCAGCTCTGGTTTATTCATATCGCGAGCAACAACCACTTTGTTCAACCTTGCCGCGATGGTGGAAATGTGGTGTGAATCGTTGGCATTTCGCATTTCAATTTCCTGTTCTGGTAAGAAATGCCTAAGGGGCCTGAATACCTGCAGCTGTTTCTGGCGGAATATAAACTTGTGATTTGGTCACTGTGCCTTCTATATATACCTCTATATACGTGGATTTCAGGACAGGAAGTGGCGCAGTATCTGTCTCACATATCTCAGTGGAAGCCCCAACCGCACCGTGAGGAAATGACCCGTGAGGAGGAAGGTGGGAGTGAAAGATGAAAGAGAAAACGAGGGGCCGTAGTGGAGGGGTCCAGATTAATTTCGACCACCCGAGTACCTTTAAGGTGCATTTACATCGCACAGCACACGGGCTCCATTTGTGTTTTCCCCTCATCGAAGCGCAGGCCGACGCGGCTGGGTTCGAACCTGGTTACTCCTGCTGAGTAGCCGAGCACGCTGACCTCTGAGCCACCACGGTTAGTATCTACCGGTTGTGGGAAACGTGTTACGAGCGGAGCGCGGCGGGTGCAGTTGTTGAAGAGGCGATTTGCAACGGACAGCGCAAAAGTGTGTTGCAGACACGAGACGCGATCGTCGGTTGCGGCGATAGCATCGCGCCCTCGTGCAGTGGCCGGCGAAGCTGACCTGTTTGCTCCACCGCGGGTTTGAAACGCCATCATGACAATATTAATCTTTTGAACTCATACGCAGTAACGGTGTCTGGTAAATTACGTTGGTTTTACGCTTCCCGTACTGTGGGAATTGACAATGGAATAGACGCTTTATTTGGAAACACCGCTCGCCTCTCTTTTTACCGGGAATAATTTCTTTAGTTATTGAGCAGCAGAAAGAAGGACGTTAACACTGTGTCTGACTGCCTTCTATCGACTTGATGTCGCTGTTTTAACGCGACAGCGTTGAAGGCCCCGGTGTCCTCGTCGGCGTTGTGAGCGAGAAATCACGGGCATGGCTCTGGCAGGTGGTTCCCAGAGAGCAGCCTAGGAGGTGGATGGGCCAACTAGGTCACGTGTCCTTGTTGCGTCATCCCAACCTACCCACCAGATAGTGACCAAACTACACACTGTGGCAGTTAAATAAATGATTGGTACCTCGGGAAGAACAACCTGGACCCCACAAGGCCCATCGCTTAACCACTGCACCAGTGCGAGAGCAGGGCTATGAACACTCCCAAGGATTTATCAGTGTAAAATAGTGAATGGCCTGCATATACGGGAATTAACCCATCATGATATAGCGTCGTACTCTTACGGGGGAGCTTAAGTGCCCCCTCTAATTTTATTTCCTCTTACGCGGCAGCATTAAAGGTCCCGTTCGGCCGGAAACCCATCGTCAGGATCGTTGACACAATGGAAAATCCTGATTGGTCGAGAAGGTAGTGGAGTAGGAAAGCAATTTTGCCGATATTAAAAGAAACTGTGGTCAGTCGAAATCCAAACCGCCACTGAGGAACGTGCGTTAAGTGGGATATATAGAGGCCTTGTACGAGTACCACCAACCCCCCAGCAGGCAAATTACATTAGAGGACCACACATGTAATGACGCTCACTAAATATCGTCACTAAATAATCTGGACGATGATGTGCAATAAACGAGTGTATGATTTCAACAAGTGTGTCGTCGTCTGCAAAACGGTGCGCCAGGGGACCACGTAGCGACCGTACGGACCCTTTAACGCTATCACGTCGTACTCTCGCAGGGAACTGAAGCTTCCCACTTTTTTCTTGTCAAGTAAGAATCTTTAATCTCGTCGAAATCGCCATCCTGCATTAAAACTAATGAAGCAGTTACCACGGGTAACGGGAATTGCAGCGTCAAATTGGCTTGCCTGCAGAGCTGAGGACTCACGTCTACGTCATTCTGCCCAGATATTGGGGGCGCAAGCATTTTTGTACCTCGGGATGTGAGTGATCTTGTCGTGTTGCGCGTTTGAGTTCGGCTTTCCTACCGCGTTGATCTCCGTTTCCAATAGCCACATGTTCGCGGGCTTTGGCCTCCTGATGCCAAGCGTCCCAAGCCCTTACCTGCCTCCTGGCTACATCCACGGCTGTCTAATAGGGATGTTCGGATTTCTTTCTGATATCAGCTGCACGGCTATGTAGGTCTTCGCAGAGTCTGCGCTCTTGTTCGCAATCTTGCGAGCACCGCAAATCTTATGCGTGCGCAGGGCCTACAGTTCCGTGGCTTATGAAGCAATTCCACAAGGCGTTTGCAGTCAAGAGGCTAAATATTCCTAGCGCTTCATATCATCACATCGAATGATCCACTAGGCTGTAGCGAAAAAAAATGTGTCTCGAAGTCACACACGCCTGCCCCGTCCAGTGCGTAGCGCCCTCCCTGCCCTCCTCGTGTCCCCCTTTTGATTCGTAACTCTTCTTGCATGCTTTGCCTCTTTTTTCTTAGCGTAAGCCCCAGGAGCAGTTGCTATGTCGTCATAACAGCAAAGGGTTCTTTAGAAGCTATCCCATCAAAACCAAGAAAAGCTCGAAAAAACGCCTACCAGATCTGTTCTTTCTCAGTGCTTGCTCGATAGCAGTAAGGAAAAACTAGCGCCCGGTTTCATTTCTGAGAAGACTGGTCATCACTGCACGATGTGGACTGTGCGGCTAAACGGCGTTCCAGAATTCCTCAACAACATAGCTGTCACCATCAAAGGGAAGGCCTACTCGTTCGGCCTGTCCTACAGCTACCACGTGACAGCGATGAAATCTTAGGCAGCCGCTGAGGCGTATACATTTTCCACCCCGTATCGTGAAGATGGGGTGTGCTGCTGACGGAGCTGCAACCTGACATTTGGCTGATTAAGTTTATCGACCACAGCGTTGTCGCCTACAGCCGCTGCGTCTACATGTGGGGGAGCTCCTCGGACATAAGGTGATGGATTGGCGGCATATACCGGTTCGATACCCTCGCTGTGACATGGAGCCACCCAGAGATGCGCGGCCAAGTGCCGACACTAAGCATCTTCTTTTCTTCTTGCTTGCTGGGTGAACGGACGTACATCTTTGATGGCTTCGACCGCGAATACTCGGACCGTATATGATTTATCGACTTGGAGAGCCTGACGTGGCATCAGATTCCTACCAGTGGAGAGCCCCCCGCTATGCGCTACTGCCACACGGTGTCAGCAGTCGGAACCCGCATGTATGTTTGGGGTGGCCAGGTGTTCGACGGAGAAGGGAACGACGAGTACGATACTTCCTTGTATTATTTGGAAACAATCACCTTGATGTGGGTGCGCCCAAGAATGGAAGGTGTGCACCTCACCGGTCGCAAACATCACTGCGTCTTCCTGTATGACGAACAGCTGTACATCTTTGGTGGCCGCATCAGACAGCTGGGCGCCTGCTTTGCAGACATGCATAAGTATGACATCGTAGAAGTTGTGTTGGATCGAAGTGATACCACATGGGCTAGGGTCACCGCGGCTGAGGCGGAACTTCGCGACCTGAGGCAGGAGGCATTGGTCCCCCGGACTTTCGCAGATGCCCTGCGTGGTGCTCCGGTTCCGGTTCAGAGGGACATCGGAATTTTAGCCGTGGACGCGACCCCTGGCCAGCCACTGCCTCCACCTGCTGGGAACACCCGACCGAACCCCCTGCCGCATCAGATGTTTTTAACTACCGTTGCGGCCTCAGCAGACGTCGGCCGTGAGGTGGCTGCATTGATTAGGGAAAACATCGATCCCGAGGCCGAGGGAATCGGAGCTGTTGCCTTCCGGCCTTCCCCTCGTGCCCTCACGGTTGCCTCCAGTGACCCTGCAGACCTGGACCGTCTCAAGGCCGCCATTGCCCGCATCGAAGCCACTAGAACCGCGATCAAGGTCCGTGTCCCGCGACAGAGGTACCCGCACATTCGCCTGGCAGGGGTCGACCCCGACGTGCGGCCACAGGACCTAGTTACGGCACTCAACCGCCGGAACCCTAATCTTCATCTGGACCCATCCTCTTGTAAGATCAGACTTTCATTTCCCCAAAGATCCGGACAGTTCGTCCACGTCCTCGAGGTGGATCCTCCTGCTTTCGTCCGTTTATGCGAGGCACGTCGGGTGACCCTCTGTTGGACTTCAGTTGAGGTGCGCGAAGACCTGCATGTGCCGCTCTGCAGTTATTGCGCTCAATATGGCCACGCTTTGACGGCTTGCACGTTGAAAAATGATCCTTCAAAGGCTTGTTGCACCCGCTGTGCGGGGTCACATGCCTTGGCGGCCTGCCCAACTTCCATCCAGGATCCCCAACGGAAGTGCGCCCCTTGCGCGGCCGCCGGTCGCCCGTCCGATCATCCTGCGGGGCATGTCTCTTGTTCACTCTTGCGTGAACGTGCGGAGAGAATCCGTTCCCGCACTAATTATGGCTCGTAGCGCTCCTCATGTAACCCCGTGTCCTCCGCCCGACCACATCAATTTTCTCCAAGTCAATTTGGATCACAGCCGGTGTGCGACTGCCCCGATGGTTAAATATATTTTGGACAATAATATCACAATCACCACTGTCGGAGACCCATATATTACTACCCATAACGAATTTGTAGGAATTCCCTCCACTTTTTACAAAATCCTGTCTCCCGAAAATCCTCGGTGTGTCATATTGCTACACAATCCTACCTTTGATATCTTCCCTACTTTAATTTCTCCTGAAGTTGTTTCCATCTTATGTTCGACATCGACTGATCAATTCCTTCTTGTAGCAGTATATGTACCGCCTCGTGCGGATATCACAGTATCTCTGGCTTTGCTCAACACTTTTATCCAGACTTCACCCACTGACAAAATTATCATTTGCGGTGATCTTAATGCAAAAAACATTTTATGGGGTGGCAATACCACTGATGCTAGAGGAACTCATGTTGAAGCTTTTGCGGCTTCTAATGCCCTGGTTCTTCTGAATAATCCGGACTCTTTACCAACTTATGAAACTCTATACGCTTCCAGTTGGATTGACATTGTCTCGCTTCACCTAGTTTGCTTGCAAAGGGCTACTCCTGGGAAGTCATTCCTGATTTATCTCTTTCCGAACACAGATTTATTGCATACTCTTTTCTTTCCCAACCGTTGTCGCCGTTCAAGCGGCTCACCAGAGCCAGCTCCTGCCGCTTAATTGCCCAGTTAACTTCGTTGCCTTGGTTCAAATCTTTTTACAATTATCAGTTTAATTCGGCGTGTGCTCTTGATCATGTCCTCTCAAAATTTAACGCCACCTTTATGTCACTTTACAAGAAAAACTTGCGTTTGGTTAAACCACATTTTCCCGAGGGTTCCATTTGGTGGACGGCTGATTTGAGCATGGAGAGGTCCCGTGTGCGCGCTCTTCGTCGCCGTTTTCAACGCATTTCAGACCCACAGCTGAGAATTCTTCACCGTTCAATTTATTATAAAGCTCTTGCTAAGTATCGCTCTAACATCAGAACCACACATGATAGTTATATAAAAGAGATCTGCTCCACAGCTACACGTAAATATCTCTTTGGTAAGCCATATAAACATGCTTTCGGCAAGCTCAGGTGCCCTTCCATTATCCCTCCTCTACGGTACGCTGATGGCACAAATACTGAAACGCTTCCTGACGCTATACAGTTGCTCCTTCGTACACACGTCGCTACAGATGATTCTTCCCGTGATCTCCCTTTTCATACTCATGTTCGGGACATTACTGCGCAGCCTTACAATAACTCAGTCCAAGATTTACCGTTCACTGCTGCGGAGATCGAAGCTGTCATCAATTCATTAGATTTGTCGTCTTCTCCAGGGCCTGATCTTATCTCTCCCCGTTTTGTTGTCGCCTTGTTTAACTCTCATCCCTTGTCTTTCGTCTCCCTCTTTAATTAATTCTGCCTTGCACTTGGGTTACTTTCCGCAGACATGGAGAATTGGCAGAATTACTTTTATTCCCAAACCGAACAGACCAAAGCACCTTCCAAATTCTTACCGACCGATCTGTATTAATTCGTCTTTCGGTAAGGTGCTCGAGCGTTTACTATATGGTAGGCTGTATTACTTTCTGCGCCAAAATAAATTACTTCATAGAAATCAGTATGGTTTCACGCATGGTCGCAGTTCTGCTCAGGCTCTATATCATTTGCGGGAGTTCTTACATAGTTATAAACAACAAAAAATTCCTGTGGTTCTAATTTCTCTGGATTTCAGAGGAGCATTTGATAGTGTTTGGCACCCTCTGGTTTTACATTTTTTTACGAAAGCATCGTTGCCCTCGAAATCTATATTCCCTTCTGGAGTCTTTCCTTCATAACCGCCATTTGACCTATCAATCTCCTTCTTGTACTCTTTCTGTGCCTTCTTCCCTCGGCAGTCCGCAGGGTTCACCACTTTCGCCACTGCTTTGGAACATTTTGCTATATGATCTCCTAAACCTTCCTGTGCCCTCACCTATCCACATTCAGGCATATGCAGATGACACCATTGTACTCATCCCTGGCAAAACTAGCCGCGAGTTGTCAACGCTGGGCTCAAATGTATTAACTTTAATCCAAAACTGGTGTACCACGTCCCGCGTTCAGTTAAACCCAGGAAAGTGATCTTATGTTTTGTTTTTTAATGGAGCTCCGGCGTTACACAAGCGTAAGCCGACTATTCGACTAGACACTTACAGTCTCAAGTGTGAACCGAGTATTAAATTATTAGGTGTTGTCTTTGACTCTTACTTAAGCTTTATTCCCCATGCTAATTATTTGCAAACGAAAATTCTTGCATCTACCACCAAGCTCCTTAATTGGTTCCATTTCCATTTTCGTGTTTCTCCTTCTCATATGCGCCAAATTTATCATCAGGTTATTCTCCCTACTATTACCTATGCCGCCCCAGCATGGTGGTTTCATTGCCCCCTTTCTCGGCTAAGAGATCGTGTTTTATCGCTTCAACGAATTCCCCTTCTGGCTCTTACTGGTGCCTATCATACTACGCGAACCGCTGCTCTTCATGTTCTTGCAAACGTTCTTCCTCTGCCTATCTATCTCGACCAGTTATGCGCAGAGTTTATGCTTTTCACGTTACGTCAATCCGTAGTGTACGGCAATACTTTTTATGATCCCTCTCACATTCAACCTTTATTTGATCCCTGGTCAGACCATCCCTCATTAAAATTTAAATTTTCTTTTGTTCAACTTAGTTCTCAAGAAGCTGTATTCTTTTCTTGTCAACGTGCCCTGCATATTTACACTGATGGGTCTTTCACTCCTCGCCCAGCTGGTGCAGCATTTGTTGTTCTTAGCTCAACACAAAATATTGTCCATGTACGTCGTCTCTCTTTAGAACCACCCTCTAGCGTCTATGCCGCTGAGCTTGTAGCCTTTCATTCTGCTGTTGTTTATGCTATTCACAACCCTCCCTCTGCGCCTGTTCATTTTTACACTGATTCTCTATCTCTGCTTTCTGCGCTGTCTTTAGTTACTTCTTACAATCCGACTATTATTGCAATTAAGAAAGATCTCTATCGTTTGTCTTCTTTAGCCCCATTTCTTTTATTTCATATCCGGGGTCATTCTGGAATTTTTGGAAACGAGTTAGCCGACCAAGCTGCTGGTAGTGCCGGCCAGTTTGGAAGTTTACATATTTTTACCCTTTCACGCCGTTGCGTTCGTTCCCGTTTGCATCATTCTTCGCTTCTTTTATGGAGCATTTTTTGGCGCGAGAATAATGGTGGCACTAAACTATTCAATTGGATCCCTGATACACTTAACATTCCCCTTATTCGTCTACCCAGGAATCCTCTAATAACGTTACTTACTGGGCATGGTAGATTTCCGTTCTATTTTAAAAGATTTGGCCTGTCTCCGTCTTCAACTTGTTCCTGTGGATTGTTATGTGAAAATATCCGTCATTACTTCCGGGACTGTTCCGTTACTGCTTCTTTAGTTTCTCGTTTAAAATATCTTTGCTCATGGGACATCACACCATCTGTTTACCCCTCCGTTCTCCTAAACCCTGCTGCTTGTGCTCTTCTCCTTCAAATGGTTCACCTCATAAGTAGTACAATTCCAAATTATTCACGCTGATTTCTCTCTTTCCTCTAATCTCACTTCCCCAAGCTTTGCACAGCGGAGCGCCCCGTGCTCCTTTATTGAGCATAGGTGGCTTTGTCGTGGCGTGACTGTGACTGTGACTGCGTCCTTGACTGTGTGACTGCGTCTCTGTTTTGACTGCGTGACTGTGACTGTGTCCTTAACTGAGTGACTGTGACTTCGGTTTTGTTTCTTTTGTCTTGATTATGTTTCTATTTTTCTGATTTTTATTTTGTTGCCGGCGCTCAGTGCTTTCTTTGACTGTTACGGTGACAATGACTTTGCAGTGACTTGGGTTTCCTCTTTTTTTATTACTATTATTTATTTCGCGGACTGCACGCTGTGCTTTGGCTATCTGCCTGCGTTTAACTTATTATGACGAGACTTTTGTTTTCTTTTCTTATGAGTTTTATTTTAATGCTCTGTTTTTCGCTTATTTTTTTTTCTTTGGAACATTTTTTTTTTCATTTATTTTGAATTGGCGTTAAGCCTGGCAAAGCATTGCTGGTCAAAAATTGTTTCTCACTGAGCTGTTTGGAAGTGTGCCCAGCAGCTGGAGTTTTCCACATGGTGGCAAGGTCTTCGCAATATATAAACGCTGACGTCGGTCATATGTCCGCAAATCCGAATTGACTTATCATCTGTTTCGACACCACATGCCGACGACGGCGCGGGTTTTTCTTAGACAGGAGATCTTTAAAACTGTCGTTTAAAGGGCTGAACTCCGTTTTTTACGCCATCGCGTTAAAATCGAACTTGTTCACACCAATTAAAATTCAAGTTCTTTGCTACTCTGCTGCAGTGGTTTAAATTTCCCACTGCTTTTTGAGACTTTCTCCATGTTGGTCAGGCAGCATTTCCTTTCTCCCGTTCCGGGTGACTTGCTAAGTCCTCGTCCTATGGCGCTCAGAGTGCCTTTATGGGCGCATTTTTTTGGCTCCAAGTGGCCGTGTGCTCTTGCGTTTCTACTGACTGGCCGGACGTATGCAAGTTGACGAAGACGACGATATGCAAAGCACAGCGCGGGATATCGGGGTGAAAAGCTGCGGCGATGGCCGAATGGCCTTTTTTCGGGTGCATGTTTTCTTCTTTGTAATGATGCATAGGTCATTATTATACATGCATTACCACACCGTATTCTCCTACAACCTCTAAATAATTTATAATCGAATTTCTTTCTCGTGCTGTTTCGGCTTGAACAGGCGATCGATTGATTGTGACGTCAAAAAGTGATTTTTGGTCACGTGAGGCATGAAAGAAACTGCAATATAATCTCTGATTCTACACTCATTTTCATTACGGCTCTTGAGGAAGCCTGGTTTCAGCACTGTAAGGAATTAAATAACGAAGCAATGATTATATCGACCTTCATCCTTGCCTTGCATGACATAAAACCACTCTCCGACCTCGCAGCCATCGTTCGGCTGTTGAAACCGAAACAGCAAGACAGAAAAATTTGGTTATAAATTAATCAGCGGTCGTAGGGCAGTATACCACATGCGGATTCGGGTATAGTAGCGTCTTCCGTATGACTGTAGAGAAGAAAACATGCCACCAAAATTAGGTGTCTATACTCGTTTAACCAGTGGAAAATGAAGCTGATATGTTCGCACTGTGCGGATTCGAATCCCGCTGTAGACTCTAAGTAGAGACCGGATTTTAGGGAAATGCCTATTTTATGCAACGCTTCGTAGGTGCACCATTTTTACATATGAGCACGAATTAGGTGTTGACAATATGTTTAATATTGTTTTTATAGTGCCTATAAATGCCTATTTCGGGTGTCAGTGCCTGTAAATGCCTATTTCCTACGTCGGTGCCTAAAAATGCCCTTTTTTACAGAAAAGGGGCCTGAAATACGCTGTGGTTTTGCTTTCAGATTCTGTTTGCTTTCGAATCCATTTCGGCTTTGAATAGAACACACACGTGGCAACATTAGATGACCTCGTCAGTTGGCTGTGGTGAACACTGCACCTACGCCGGCTGTGTACACAATACCAACCACGTCCGCCGAAAATATCGAATCCACGTTTTTCCTATTTTCTGCCATGTTATCGTGGCAGCTTGTTGATGACTTTGGCTGTTAAAGTGGTAGTTGACCAGATAGCACCACATTTCGGAAAGTATACGGAGTAAGTTACAGGTTCGTCCAAATAATTCCAGTTGATTCCATTTGAAACCAACTGTCAAATGTTCCATAAACCTGCTGAACAGTTTCACTGATTAAAATTTCCACCTGAGTAATCTGCCTTATTTTCATTCCTTGTGCCCCAGATAGTGCTTATCTGCTACTGCTTCCATAGCTTTAACAGTGATTTCTAGATGGATGATGTTTATTTTACCATGGATCCTCGTGGATGTACGTAGGCTCGTGCAGAACTATGATTCTTTTCGGCATATTCCGCATCAAGCAGCACTGTGTGTAACATTTTCTAGCATCTCGTATTTATGGTTTCCAGACCCTTCTAATGGCAAGCACCGTTTGATAGTCGCGTGGCTCCAGACACGTGAAGCCACAAACTATAAAACACTGTTTGTACAAATGACAACATATTTATTAATGTTGAAACATCGTGTATGCCTTCAATAATAAGTTCAATTCCTGTGTGAGCGAAGACTGAAATCATTTGTCAGAGGCTTTGAATTGCCAATGTTTCTATCAATTTCTAAATACATGGCCTCTTGTTAAGGTGTTCATTGTTTCTACTTTTCTACGCGACAAGCGAATTGTTTGTTTCGAGGTATACCAAAGTGTTTTAAAAGGGTTGGTAACCGTCCCTTTTGCTCTGCTGAAGCATGTGTATTGTATGAAAAGTTGCGCGACAGCCTTAAAAAAAACGGCTTCTAACGTTCGCACCTTGCTTAAGGTTCCAAATTATTCCTACTGCGTTTTTGTTTTATTTTACGGCAGATATTGCGCGCTGAAGTTCGGAACTATCTGCACTTTTGATAAAGTTTACAGTGCCTATTTTTCTCCGTTAGGTGCCTAAAATGCAATTTTAGCCGCCTATTTATGGCGCCTAAAACGTGCTTTTTAGTGCCTAAAACTCCGGCCTCTAACTCTAAGCATGGTGAGTTTTCCAATGCCACTACCAGCTTATGAGGCTTCACATGGACTACGGGGGACGGAGTTTACGCAAATGGGCGTTATAATTCCAAGGCAAGAAAACGATTTTTCTGACGCAAACGCGCTTTGACGGATACGCTCTTCGATCCGGCACCGAAATTTTCAAGATATTTTCAAGAATCGAAACCCATAACCCATGAGGACGGGTAGTTCCGGAATGCTCGACAAGAATTTCGACGTCAATTTGGCGTCATGTTCGCCATCACGTTCGCCGTGGTTCCCAGGTGATGTTCACCTGAACCTGCCAAGAATGAGATCTAAAAATCTAGCAGCCGCTTCGCTCAGCTAGGGCAGGATACACGTAGCGAAAGCAGTTTCGTCTACTGACGTTTCGGTAGTGACACGTCGTCGTTGTCGTTCAGCAGCTTGGCGGCGTCTCTTCGCGAGACATTCCTCTCGTTCTTCGGGCGTCTCGGCCGCCAGCTTAGCCTTTCGCGCCTCGTTTTCACGCTGTCGGCCGGCCTTGTACCATGCGGCCTTGTACACTCAATTTTACGCAGCCTGTAACGCTGCCGTGACGAGCACGGCGCTCTCCTTCTTCCATGGTGCGCGTCTTGAGGAGCCAGCGCATCGCATCCTTCTTATATCCGAGCTGCGCGGCGCAACTCTGCGCATGCGCACTGCGGCGCAGCGGCAGCGGCGCCATCGTTGCCATGGTGCTGGGTGCATTGGTAACGACGCATGGGCAGTAGTGGCGTTTGGCAACCACCGCGAACTGCGCTCCTGCTAGACTAGTGTAGCTTTCGCTACAAAAGTGTTTCGTGCCTAAAAGCAGCTTCGAATCACAAGACTTCATATAACTTTTTTTTCTCGAATGCGTGCATTTAATTTGAAGATTTGATGAGACGGAAAGTTTAGGAACAAATCAGAGTTCATTAGCAGCGCGCACTAAAGCAAATGGCGACGACCTCGGCTGTGGCACGAAAGATACACTGCGCTGCAACCACAGGAAAATGAAGAGGGCGATGCTGGCCAGGCAGCTCCCGCTTCTTAATTTTTGTGTGCAGCAACGGTGGCTGAGGCAGGTAGTTACCTCTAGCACGAATACTTTCAGTAGCGGCCGGCTTCACATAGTACCACGACCCGTTTAAGAAAGCTATTTACCTGTGTTGGAATGGGCAAGCGTTTCCCGGAAGAAAAATTATCCTGTCCATTCATATTATTCACTAAACGCTCAACACGGTGCGCTCTCCATTTCTGCAGCGCAGTCTACCTACTGAGTTTTTATTCCATCAAAACGTCCATACGAACAGTGCAGATATGGCACAAATTGAATTCCACATGCAGCTCTTATCCCGAACTCTTGTTAGCTTACTAAGATTTTTTATGTCTACCGAGAAAAGCTTAGTAAGTTCGGATTCGGACGCTAGGTAGTTGACCTTCCGAAAAATATCATCTTTATTATGAGGCCATTCATGAATTTCAAGGTTTTACGCCAGCAATACTCTCCGAGGCTATAACGCGTTAGCGTTGAGACTCCCTTTCTCCAGAAAGTTCAGCCTCGGTGTTGAGCGATGAAGCAGGTATCCCACATGTAACCTAAGTCACGTGACTTAATAATAATGTTTATTCTGTCACCATGCAGTACATGATGGAAGGGTGCCCATGGTAAAACTTGTCTTCCGGCAGCTTGACTACGCCACGGGCATTCGGACTTAACAGTTGGGGGCATACAGTGGTGGCTAACAACATGAGATAATACAATGCGTACAATAGACAATTATACGCCGCTTAGGCACAATTATAAAACAACATATAAAACAAAACAAACACCAAAAAAAGCAATACTTATTGTTACACAGTTCGCAGTGAAATAAAACAAAAATAAACCTAGAGCCAATGTCACGGGACATCATGACAACCTGGCCGCCGTGGCAGGTGGCAGTAAATTTATTGTTTGGTTGCGAGAGGCTGCTCGGGGAGAGCAATCTGGACATCAGTGGGAAACTTCCATATACACAATTGTTCAGCAAATGCAGACGCCAGCGCCACTTCCATCCATATGCCGCCGCGGTGGCTCAGTGGCTATGGTGCTCGGCTGCTGGCCCGAATGACGCGGGTTCGATCCCGACTGCGGCGGCTGAATTTATTTGGAGGAGAAATTCGAGGCCCGTGTACTGTGCGATGTCAGTGCACGTTAAAGAACCCCAGGTGGTCGAAATTTCCGGAGCCCTCCACTACGGCGTCTCTTATAGCCTTAGTCGCTTTGGGACGTTAAAACCCCATAAACAAACCAAACCAACTTCCATCCATATCGTCTGCAGGGACGCTAACTTAGCATCGTGCCGTCGTCATGAATGCGGTTTCAATCAGAAAAAGCTTCATCCCCGAGCGGGATTCAAACCACTACCAGCGAAGAAGAGCAGCTTCGTATCACGATTCCTCAGGCAATTCGGCTACAGCCACAGTCTTATAACGCAGGACATGTGTGCGCAGAAATCCTTCAATGTTAAACGTCAGTTCACCTTCAGTCGCCACGTGCGCTGCAGGAGGTGAAACCGAAACTAGCCCGAGCTTCTCACCTCTGGCCAGGGTCTTACAAGCCCCACCGATTGCTGTGTGTGAAACAGCCGCCTGTCGCAGCAGTGGCGCATCCCCGCGATCTATCAACGTAAAGTACAGAATTACCATGTTCGCTACGTGATACGCAGAGGACCCCAAAAGGCTGAAGGCATCCAATAACGTTATCGCGTCATGCTATTAAGGCGGTGCTCTTAAGTGTGCCCTAATGTTTTACCTACCGTCTTATCTTCAACACTTTCACAATGGTGCGGTCTGCTTTACCTTCTCAACCCTCTCTTTGAATACTGCAGTCCCAGTTGACTCTTGGTTTTATCTTTAATAAATAAATATCACATTGGTCGAGCAGGTGTTGAACAGGCTATTCTACCTTGACGACCATGTCCATGAAAGATAGAATAACTATCTCGATAATTTCTGCTATCCCGACACGCTTGCTCCTACTTCTGACAGAACACTTTTAAGCTCGGCTTCTTTTTCTTGTGCAAACTCGGAAACTTTTTTCGCCTCTCGTAGCAACAAAACATGAGATGTTTGGCGCTTCCAACTTTTGAAGCGAAAAGCTTCACTACGAGGTTCGGAGCCGAGCTTCGCGCAAGCCGTAAGCCACGACCGAGTGACGTCACGCGCAGCGTTCGACGCAGCCGTGCACTACTGCGCATGTGCGCCGCCTTCTCACCGCCTCTACTACTGCGCGCGCTCTTCTCCTCCCTGCCGTTTGACCTTTCGTTGCAGCCCCGTGTTGCCCGCGTCGCAGCCGGCAACCCTCCTCTCCGCATTCCTGCGGGCAGTTTTAACCAACGTTTTTAGATTCCTAAAAACGTTGGTTTTAACCGCGCCGATTTCCGTCTCCTCCCCCGCCTCCATATAGGCAGTGTGTGGACGGCCGTCAAACCAAGCACAACTGAAGCTTTTCGCTTGTGTATCCAGGCTTAACCAGAGCTAAGCCACTGCCTAATTTTTTCCTCTTCCCATCTAAAGCGTTAAAAAGTGACTGGCAATTCCGGGGCTAAGATAAGATCAATGATCGCATTCGCAGCTTCTGAAAAACAGTATTCTTTAGAAGCACCTCGTTACAAAGTAAAAACACCTCGGCATATTACATAGAAGAAATGTATTCACAAACACAGCAACTTAGGAAGAAAAGCGGTTAGAAATATGCAGCAACAGCAAGCACAAGAACGATGATGTGCACAGAGTTTTAAAGAAAAAAGCTGACTCGGAAATCGTGTCAACCTGCAAGACTTGGACGCCGGGATTACACGCGCTGCCGCTCGTATCACCACCACCGTTGAGCTAATGTCACACATGTACACGTTCTTACATACCGCACACTCAAAAAGCGGAGTGTCATGTGTTGCCACTTTTAACACTGCGCGCTAACAGCGTGGCTGATTTCCATCCTTAGGACAGCATATGCAGAGCGTCCTGACACGGCGCGGCTACCGGGCGAGGACAAAACAACTTCAAGCCAGTCTTCTCGATGCATGCAAAGGCCCACTGTTGTTGCGCCCCTGGTGGGCGCACTGCTACACGCCGAAAGAAACGCCGTAGGGTAGTACGGTATAAGCTCTAACCGCCTGTATGCCTGCAGCAGCTCGCGACGCTTACGGACACTGAAGTTGGCCAACACACCGCCACATGCGGCTCTGTCCAAGGCGCTCCATCACGATAACGTGCAACACGAACCCGGCGATTAAGATTGTCTTCATTTGATGGCGTTGATCTCTTTTATAATCAGTTCTGGTAATTCACCCATATCCAGACCTGCATCGATGACAGCAAGCATACACAAGTTCTGCAGCGTCGGTGCTAAGTGCAACACGTGCAGATCCGTCAGCTCCTCTTCCGCCTCAGAGATGTCCTCGAGATCGTCTTCCTCCTCAAGGCTGGGTGGAGGCCCGAAGCCACCGAAGACCAACACCCTCTCCCCAAGCACACAGCAGCCGGGCGAGTGCCTAGCACACGGGCCTGATCCACTGGGCGTTACTTTAGTCCAGCACGACTTTTCAATGTCATACTTGTGCATATCTCCAAAGTAGGTGTTCAGCATTTCGTTGTAGCCACCGAAGATATACAGCTGTCTCTCGTACACGAAGGCACCGTGACACTCGCGCCCCTCCGGGGCGAAGCCTTGCACTTGTGGGCGCACCCACGTCGCAGTGGTCGTTTCCAGATAATATAAGCAATTGTCATAAGGATTGTCGAGTCGTGAGAATTCTAGGTTGCCACCCCAAATGTACAAGCGGGTTCCGATGGCGGTCGCCGTGTGGTAGTAGCGCCCGAGGGGGGCCTCTCCGCTGGTCGGGACCCGATGCCACTCTAGGGTCTCGAGGTCCAGAAAACGTACAAGGTTCGATGAATCTGTGTGGAATCCACCAAAAATGTACATCCGGTGACCAAGCACGCACGCCGAGAGGTTACCATCCGCTATAGGTACTTCGCCTCTTACCTCCGGACGGCCCCATGTCAAGGTTTGGGTATCGAAGCGGTAGAGGCCGGTAACCTCTGGGCTGATGTGCTGTACGCCCCACAGGTAGGCGCAGTGGCCGTAGGCTACAACGCTGCGGCCCACGATGGTAATCGGCTCATCTTCGGGTAGTGACCGAGTCTGTATTCTATCCCACCGGTACGAGACGGGGTCGAAGGTATACACGACGACGAAGAAGCCTGAGATTTCATCACTGTCCGGGTAGCAGGTGTCGACAGAGTCGAACGAGTAAACCTTCCCTTCGATGGTGAGCGACGTTTCGTAAAGGAGTTCTGGAATACGGTTGAGCCGCGCCGTCCACATCGTTCGATGGCAACCAGTTCTTGCGAAAAGGATATCGGGCCGCTTTGTTGGTTGGTTGGTTGGTTGGTTGGTTGGTTGGTTAGCCTCAAGTAGAATGGCACATACCCACTACGGGGGAGTGTTCAAGACACAGGAGGTGAAGGCCGCTTTGTTCCTTTCTAGCCAACGGCCATGCGCTGAAATCTTCTACTTCTTCTCCACAGTAAATCAAACCTGGTGGTGGGCGTTATTCGCTTTTTTTCGTCCTTTGTTTCACAGAGCGAGCTGCTGGTGCGCCGCCTGTCGGAATCACGGCGTGGTCGGTTATGTTCATAGCTGCACGCAAAGAAGAGAGGAGGAAGACGCGATGGAAGGCTGTCGTCCGAAATGGCACGAGGCGGGGGGATGCGCGCTGCAGAGTGGGCGGCGCATGGGCGTGCGAGCGCGAGACTTTTCGTCTTTTCCCTCTAGCTTTCTACAGAAAGGTAAACCAGCGCAAAACACTGGACGAAGGAAGAAAACGACACACAACGCGCTGAGTAGCAACTGAAGTTCAATCCGCCAGAAGCGAAATATAATTGTTTAGAATGTCGTACCACCTTGCCCATGCTTCCGCCTTTACCTTTGTTGAGGGCCCTGTTCGGTCACACACCAGAAGTAATTGGCCGTTAGTCTAATAAACACTTTGTCTTATTGCTTCGCATGCCACAGATATTACGGGCCATGTAGACGCTGAAGGCCTGCAGGAGGACGGAAATTTTCGGCCGGAGGGGGCCGCCATGATCGCTTGATGGTCCAGGCGATCAAAGGCCTTGGTGAGATCCAAGGCTAAAACAGCTTTTGTGTGAACATAGGTGAACGTATGTACACCTATATTCAAACATTCCTTACTAACCGCACGGCCGAAATTCACTTCGGTCCCCACATCTCCCCCCCATACACCCTTAGTGGGGTCGGAACCCCCCAGGGGTCCGTCCTCTCCCCTTTCCTCTTCAATGTCACTCTCATTCCCCTTGCCCACAAGCTACAAACCATCCCTCACCTTCGGCATACACTCTATGCCGATGATATCACGCTATGGACCACCCATGGCAGTGATGGAGACATAGAGAACACCCTACAGTCCGCGGCTATCCTCACCCAAACGCATGCGCGGAGTATCGGACTCTCCTGCTCACCGGAGAAGTCGGAGCTCCTCATAATCCGCCCCACAACACGAAACTGTCCCACAGCCCCCATCACCGTGACACTGGAAAACCGGCCCATCCCGGAGGTAAACACTCTCCGGGTACTTGGCCTCCACATCCAGAACAACGGGAAAAACACACTCACCATACAGAAACTCAAGCAGACAACTGTGTCGATATCACACCTAATCCGCCGCGTTTCTGCACACCACCGGGGCATGAAGGAGCAAGACCTATGTCGTCTAATTCATGCCTTCGTCCTCAGCCGCTTTATCTTCACGCTCCCCTACCTGAAACTCCAGGCTAGGGAAATCTCCACCCTGGATGCCATGATTCGAACAGCATTTAAGACAGCATTACACCTACCCCAAAATACCTCAACCGAAAAACTCTTTCAACTAGGCCTGCACAATACGATAGGGGAGCTTATTGAGGCCCACCGACAGACACAATACATACGTCTCGCGAGAACCACCACCGGCAGACACATCTTACACACCCTCGGTATACGCCTACCAGTTACCGATCCCACACAGCTCCAGGTACCCCGCCTCATTCACCGCGATTTATTTATTAAACCTCCCCCCAAAAACATGCATCCCACCTACCACGAACCCCGCCGCAGAGCTCGCGCACGGGCACTCCACAAATACTATGGCACGGAACCGTATGCCGTTTGGGTGGATGCCGCATGCACGGGCGAGGACGCGGTTGTCGCCATCACGAACCCCTCCCTCCAACCCATTGCCACACTTCACATAACCCCTACTGCCACTTCGGAGGAGGCCGAAGAGGCCGCCATTGCCCTGGCCATCACCCGCACGGAGGCGCGATATATACTGTCAGATTCCAAAACTGCCATACTAAATTTTGCTCGCGGGAGAGTTCACGTCCCTGCATTTCGCATACTGGACTCCCTCGCCGCGCACCCGCCCCGCCATGTGGAGCTCATATGGGTGCCTGCCCACTCCGGGAATCCCGGAAACGAGGCCGCCAACGCTTTAGCCCGAGCTTCTCTCAACCGGGAACCGGCGGCCTCCGACCTGGGGTTCTCGCGGGAGCGCATGCACTCATTCAGTGAAATGACGCAGGCCTACAAAGCCGAGCGTCGGCTCTACCCCCCACCTCATCCTTCCCTCGACAATTACCATCAGACACTTTGGAGGCGGCTCCAAACACGCACTTTGCCCTCCCCTTATATACGCTCGCGATATCACCCAGTCCACACGAACCCTTCCTGTACCCTCTGCCACCACCCCAAAGCCACCCTCGACCATATTCTTTTCCTCTGCCCGGCGGATCCTCCCCCGCGGGACCTGGAGCACCTTACCTCATGGGAGGCTTGGGAGACCCTACTGCGCTCCGAGGACCCGGCCAAGCAAGCCATCGCCACCGGCCGGGCTGCCAGCGTCATGAGCCTCCGGGACATGAACGTTTGAGTGCAGTGGGGCCGTGCGGGGGCCCAAGGACCGACGTGTCCAAAACTCCCTTGTTATAAATAAAGTTTTCATCATCATCATCATCATCGGCCGGAGGCAGAGAGTCCCCGAAGATCTTGCTCGACGTGCGTAACAGGCCAGAAGAAAATACGAACATCGAAGCTAGGCTTTGAGTGTAAATGATGAGTGTATATTGAGTGTCTATCCTGGTGATTTCGTATTTACCAATAGATTGATCGCTTAGCGGAGCCTATCCGATGTCTCCTCAAGAAGTCAGGCGAGCGCACAGCTCGAACCTCGAAGTCTACTTGTCCTCTGCTCTCCGCGTTTGCAGAAACACAAGGAGCAGACGTGTCCGGGCAGATGACACGCCGTCTGCAAAAACTCCGCCTTTGGAAAAAGGCATCAACGAATGCCGTCCACGAGAAAAGGAAACTGTTGTATTGTGGTTCATGTGTTTTCTGTACTTGTTTCGGTTTTGTGGATTGTCTTGGATTCTGTCTTATGATGTCATTTCATATATATATATATATATATAGGCTGTCTGCGTTCAATAATATCTGTATCTGTGGCATTCGGTCGCAGAATTCGGGCTGCGGCCGTGTATTTGTTTTTTCAGCCAGCGTCCGTCCCGGCGGACGCGGTTGTTGCGACGCGCGTCTTTACTCTCTCTTTTACTCTGTCCTCTTATCTTTGAACTCTCTTCTATCTGCACGTAGCAGCGGTGGTGGCTCGGCTTGAGCCAGTGGGCAGGCCCGTGCACTTTCCTTTTCATCCTTTTCTCTGTCGCAACCAACCAACCAATAAAAATTCAGGGGGCACTTTGGCTCTCTAAAGTGCTGCAAGGCGAAAGCGTTTCCTGGCCACTGTTTTTATTGACTTTTTATTTTTCATATTTTGTTATTTATTTTTTCCTCCTTTTCTTAATTTTATTGTTTTTTTTATTTTATTTCCACATCTTATTTTTATTTTGGTTTTATTTTTGATTATTTTCCTTTTTTTATTTTTCTATTTTCCTTTTCTTTACTTTACTCCTTTTATTTTATTTATGAAGCCCATGCATTCACTAGATGCGCCTTTATTCATGCTGGAACCTTGAGCCTTTTAAGCACTGACGCCGAAAGGCGGACGAATCTGCCGACGCGTCTGTCGACATTGGCTGCCGACGCGTCTGTCGACAGTTCTGCCGATGCGTTTGTCGACACTCCTGCCGACGCGTCTGCTAACGACAGTATGAGGCATTAAAGTCTTTCGCCTTAATATCTGTCCTCGCCGTGTATGCAGACGCGTCTTGGAGAGGAGGAGACACCAAAATCGCTGTGGCGGCGGTGGTCGATTCGTCTTTACGCGAAATGACCAGCGCGTCTCTCCGAGGCTGCACAGCTGCAGAGTCCGAGGAAGTAGCCGTTGCTCTAGCGGTGGCGGAGGGCTATAGAACCGGGCGGTCGCTAACAATACTCACCGACTCTCAAACAGCCTGCCGAAATTACATGAATGGCAGGATAGGTCGTCACGCGCTCCGTATACTCCTCGCAGCGAGCGACAGAATTAAAAACCAGGAAGAACAAAGCGACAAGATCCCACACAAAATTGTGTGGGTACCGGGGCACACGGGGGTGGCAGGGAACCAAGAGGCCGACAGGATAGCTCGAGGATACATTACTTTCCGAGCATCCGATGAGCCCGCGGAACTCGCGCCAGCACCCAGGGATTACTCGGCCATACTACAAAACTACAGAGGCAGAAGATTGCGGTATCCCCCACCGCACAAATCTCTCAGCAGAGAGGAAGCTGTCACTTGGAGACAATTACAAACAGGCTCTTTCCCAAACCTACATATACTAAACAAAATGCACCCTACCATATACGCGGACAAATGTCCCTGGTGCGACGGAAAACCTACTCTCTATCACATCACATGGGCCTGCCAAAAGATAGACGTGGTCCCCAAAATACAAAACCCGAGTGCGGAGCAGTGGGAGACTCTGCTGTCCAGCGACCGCTGTGAAGACCAAGAAGGTCTGGTACAGCGAGCTCAACGGGCGGCAGTGGCCAGCGGAGCCCTGGACTGAGGGCAACCGACCACTGATTAGAGGCGGACGACTTCGACAGAGAAGACTCCTGGGGGTAAAATCAAGGAGAAAACGTCTCTGAAGATGCTCCCAAACCGCAGGAAAAAGGACTAGAGTAAAATAAAGTTTTTCCTTCCTTCCTTCCTTCGCTTCGGCTAGCGCGGCTTCGGCCGCTTATCTGTTTTTTGAGCAGCGTCCGCTCCGGCGGACGCAGTTGTTGCTGCGACGCGCGTCTTTCCTTTCCTTTTTCTCTTTCCTCTGATCTTTTAACTCTCCTCTATCTGCACGTGGCCGCGGTGGTGGCTTGGCTCGAACCAATAGGCAGGCCCGTGCAATTTCGTTTTAAGGCGAAAGCCTTTAATGTCTCATCGTTGTAAGCAGCAGTTGTCGACAGAGAATGTCACGCTTTTCAGTTGGTCGAAACGGTCGTGACGTCACAGTGCGCCAATTTCAAACGGGGCCAATTGTACTTTGGCTAGTAACCATGCAACCAATTGAAGGGACCATATAGTAATGCTCCAAGTAAGTGGGACTGAGCTTAGTTAATTGCTTAATTACCGAATTAACTTAATTAACTTCTCTAGTCAGGCCATATAAATAAATAAAACCGAGTAAGAAATTGGTCGATCTCGGGAATCGAACCCCGGTCTTCGGAGTGCGAGACGAGCATGCTATACACTCCGCCATGCCAGCTTATGGTTTGGAATGAACAAAGGCACGTCTATCGCGGGTTGCGTAAATCAGAGAAAATCGAAAAAAAATTCTCTCGGCTTAACCGCTCGTTTGTTTGGGCTCAAATTTCGCAAAGAGGTTGCATTTGGTGGTCAGTTTTGTTTTATACTACATTTAGGTGGGGTACTTGCCTGATTCAGTCAGAATTTTTTGGAAATCCCCATCGTATGTGGCGACGACGATCCAAAACTGAAAAACATCGCAGCAATGGTACCCGTAGCGCCATCTCGCACCCACCGGAGAAACCCAGCTGTGCTAAGTGGAGAGCTCGTTTCTCCGATGGCTGCGAGATGGCGCCACGCGTACCATTGCTGCGAAGTCTTTCGATTTTGGTTCTCCGTCGCCACAGACGATGGGGATTTCCAAATAATTCTGCCCGAATCAGGCAAGTACCCCACCTAAATGTAGTATAAAACAAAACTGACCACTAAATGCAACATCTGTGTGAAATTTGAGCCCGAACAAACGCGCGGTTAAGCCGAGAGAATTTTTCTTCGATTTTCTCTGATTTGCGCAACAGTCGGTAGTGAATACGGTGTCTTCGCTCACTGCCATCCTCCTCCCTTCCCTTCCGGCGAGGTTTAGGTGTCCACCGAGATATGAGAGAGAAATACATTTCCTTTCCTCAAAAACCAATTTACCGACGAGCGAGGCGTAGAACCGAATGGGCGATGGCATTCTATGGACTCCCTGGCAGCGTTGCAAGACGCTCTCGCGTTCCACTCTTAGAGGCGAAGCTTAACATCTTAACCACACATCAGTGACCACACTTTAGGTCAAAAAAGAGTACCCCCCCCCCCTGAATTTTGACGGGTGTCCACCGAGATATGTGAGACAGTTACTGCGTAATTTTCTTTCCTCAAATACAATTTTCATTTTCTTCATTACGGGCCATCTTCGTCTTTCTTCTTTCACTCCCACTTCCTCCGTTCCTCTGCGGTGCGCTTCAGGTGTCCACCGAGATGACAGAGATTTACTGCGCCATTTCCTTTCCTCAAAAACCGTTGCGTTGAAACGGCAAGGCATCGCGCCGGACGGGTGGTGGAGTTCCGTGGAGTCCCTGGCAGCGCTACAACACGCTGTCGCGTTCCACTCCTAAAGGCGAAGCTTCAGCGTCATTAATTAGCAGTTAATCAGTATCCAGGCATTCATCAGCAATTAACCATTAATTAGTGATTTGTCATCACTTAGTAATTAGTACTCAATTACATGTGACGCCACCAGTGCCACAGAAGCACTGAAAGTGGTGCGGAAAACGCTTTCGCCTCTATGCACTTTAGACAGTCAAAGTGCCCCTGAATTTTTCATCGTTCTCTCAGTCACAACAACACAACAACAAAAATGGCTGAGGCTTAGCTTAGGTTAAGCCTAGTCAGATGCGAAGCGACCAAGGAGGCGTCCTCCTAGGTCGCGACGCCTCGCGCGACGGCGCTAGCTGGGGCCCCGTTTCTCCTTTGTCGTTACGTCACGCATCACGTGGTCCTCCTTGGTCGCGACGCCCCGCGCGACGGCGCGAGCTGGGCCCCCGTTTCTCATCTGCTGTGACGTCACGCACCACGTGGTCATTCTTGGTCACGACGCCTCGCGCGACGGCGCGAGTTGGGCCCCCGTTTTTTTTTCTGCTGTGACGTCACGCATCACGTGGTATGACATGGAGGTCACGAAAGGTCAATGGTAACGACACCGCCGCGCTCGAGGAGCTGGGTTGGGCTATTTTAGTATGCTTCGCATAATAAAGCGTCTTGGTCTTTCTTGGTCACGGGACAGCAGCACGGACTCGGCTCTCGTTACGGCCAACACCACACTGGCGATCGAGGATGGGATAGGCCTACAGGAATAGAGGATGCCATCCCAGTATATTACAGTAATCAGATGACATAGGTCATGTTACGAAGTAATCGTCGTGCGATTATCTGCTATGTAAGCTGCTCGAAGAAGCCCCGTCGACAGAAGGTCATATTTCGAAGGTATTGCAAATTTTCTTCCCGTTTTCTTACACTGTGTCGACTAGCGTGGTCGTCGCCAGCGAGGTCGTCGCCTGATGAGCCACAGCCTGCTGGAATGCTGTTCTGGGGCGAATTCACCGTGAAAAGTCTGTGAGTCAACACATATTTTCATTCTGTGAAGAATTTCAAGAAGGCAAGCAAGAAACTTTCATGTTGGCCGTAGCACATGAGCTACCCTACGTCAGGCTTTGTGCGTATTCTCAGAAGTTCGTTCATCCTCGGAAGTTTTCAAGCGTAGTATTTGAACAAAGAGCGTTCGTTCGCTGAGTCGCAAATGTGACCGTTCGTCTTCGTGACTCAAGTATGTTGCGTCAAGCTTAATCAAGCCTCGTCGTCGAGGGAAACAAAGAAAAATGTGGTCCGGTTACAAGAGAGGAAATATTCATGCATTGACTGCCGCGTTCTCCGTCTTCTACGCTAGGTAGCGTCTTCAAGGTCAAAATGGCTTTATCGTCTTTCACTGGCGTCCGCGCACCGGACCCATTTCTTCAGCATCCGGGTCGTCCACCAGTTCCATTTAATCAATGGATGCAAACTTTTGAACTCAACCTCACTGTATCAGGTGGGTCGACAGCGACCGCCGAGCTCAAAAAACCCTTCTCCTATATAGTCTGGGAAATGAAGGAGAATTTATTTCGCTCGCGCTGCATGTCAAAGTGAGACGCTACCTCACTCATCGACAGACGCTCGCGTTCAGAGTGAGACGATAGCGCACTCGACAGACGCTCGCGCGCATCTCAAAGTGAGACGCTAGCTCACTCGCCGACAGACGCTCGCGTTGAAAGCGACGCAAGACGTCTACAAGTCAACTGTTGCCTTACTGCGACAAGAATTCAGTACCCCTTCCAATTAAGTGATGGAACGGAAAAGATTTCAAAACAGGCAGCAATTACCGGGTGAGTCCATCACAGAGTACATAGCTGCCCTGCGTGATTTGCTTCAGCTGTGTGATTATGCTGCTCCTGAAAAAATGCTGAGGGACCGATTTGTGACAGGAGTTTCTTCGCAAAGGGTTAGAGAGCGACTTTTGCTGGGAGAATCCCGAGTTACGTTCTCCGCAGCGTCTAGCATTGCGTTGCAGTACGAACAGGTGACTAGCGACGCGAAAGAGTTCTTGGCCCCTGTTCAGCCCATAAGGAAAGCAACATCGAATTACCCACCGTCCTCACAAAGGCCGGCACCCA
Organism: Amblyomma mixtum; assembly: GCF_055824585.1. Lineage (NCBI taxonomy): Eukaryota > Metazoa > Arthropoda > Arachnida > Ixodida > Ixodidae > Amblyomma > Amblyomma mixtum. The sequence goes on from NC_143018.1 coordinate 17,588,062, forward strand.
GGCAATTTTGTCCTCGTTTTTCATCACAAGCGTCGAGCTTTTCTCAGCAACCACCTGCGTCGCAGGCTGCAGAATATCAACATAGACGGTACAGTCCGCGCTACCCGCGTTCGAGTTATCTTCCGCAAAATAATACAACATCGTCGATGTCGCAACAGCCTATGAGGCAACCTAATACCAGGCATTTTCAACCGCAAAATCAGCGTTCCAGGCAGTCGCCTTGTTTTTGTTGCGGATCAAGTCGTCACAGTGCCGCAGCGTGTAATTGCCCAGCTCAAGGCAAGACTTGCTTCTGCGGAAAAATTGGTCACTTCGCTTCCATGTGTAGGCAGCGCTCAGCTGTACGGGAAATACAGCAAAAACAGGAAGAAACAAGCCAGCAAGAACAATTTCCTGTAGAAACGATCCAAGTGACAGAACAAGCGAGGATAGGCTTTCCCGCAACGCAGCTCCGTAATCAGCTGATACCGCAGTCGCACAGCCGAACGCTGGACGAATCAAGTCAACCAAGAGTCACAGCTGGATCTTATTCATTCTTGCGTTCAATCATCCCCAAGTAATGGCCAAGTCTCGGAACTCGGATTCAAGTCTCGGAATGTTTGTAACATATTTTAATCACTTGTATTCCAACTTGACTTTCTTAATAACCCTCATTGCTACTTCATACTCCTATGTCGAATTGAATACTAAACTACGTTTTTTTAAAAGTGATCTTTGTACCATTTCCTAATCGTTGCTGTTGTCAAATTGTGTTTGTTACCAGAATTCATAACATATGTAGCCTTTATTAATAGGGAACATGGGCCCTGTCAAGCCGCGCTTTTTCCGGCTTTTTGCCCATATTCCCGACATTGTGTACACATGATGTCAAATGTCTGTCTGTCTGTCTGTCTGTCTGTCTGTCTGTCTGTCTGTCTGTCTGTCTGTCTGTCTGTCTATCTGTCTGTCTGTCTGTCTCTGTCTGTCTCTGTCTGTCTCTGTCCGTCCGTCCGTCTGTCTGTCTGTCTGTCTGTCTGTCTGTCTGTCTGTCTGTCTGTCTGTCTGTCTGTCTGTCTGTCTGTCTGTCTGTCTGTCTGTCTGTCTGTCTGTCTGTCTGTCTGTGCCTGTCTGTCTGTCTGTCTGTCTGTCTGTCTGTCCGTCCGTCCGTCCGTCCGTCCGTCCGTCCGTCCGTCCGTCCGTCCGTCCGTCCGTCCGTCTGTCCGTCCGTCCGTCCGTCCGTCCGTCCGTCCGTCCGTCCGTCCGTCCGTCCGTCCGTCCGTCCGTCCGTCCGTCCGTCTGTCTGTCTGTCTGTCTGTCTGTCTGTCTGTCTGTCTGTCTGTCTGTCTGTCAAAAAACTTGAAAAAACAGCGTCCATGTCTAACGGACTTGAGATCACAGAAACACAGAGTGAACATTATACAGAAGAATCCTTGGCCAGCAATGTTTACGTTATTGATAAGGATCGGAGGTCTGGCATTTATATCCAGTTGCAAGTGGCAGACGTCACTTTGTCTTTCTTAGTTGATTCTGGGTCTGCTGTTTCCATTATTGATAACAGTACTTTCTTTCAAGGTATTTTTCAACCACTCAACTACTTGAAGCACCTCGTCTAACACTTGTGGATTATCCCAAGCGTTCTAATAATGTGCTAGGTTGTTTCACTGCACCAATCAAGTATCATGAGAGAACTGTTCCTATTCTCTTGTATGTTGTCTCTGAGGGTACTACACTAATTGGCTTGGATGCCATTCGTGCTCTGAATTTATTTATTGTGGGAGCAACCTTGCAGTGTTTTCAGACGGTGGCGAATCCAGTTGAGAAAATCCCCTCCACATTAGCGACTGAGTTTCCGAAACTCTTTTCAGACGAAGTGGGACTGGCTAAAGGGTTCCAGCATGAAGTGAAAGTGCGTCCGAATGTGCAACCTGTAGTTGCCAAGCTACGACGGTTACCACTTGCTATCCGTTCCAGAGTCTCTGAAGAACTCGAACGGTTATAGAAGCAAGATATTATTGAAAGAGTAAACGCTTCAGAATGGATTTCATCAATCGTGGTTATCCAGAAACCCAATGGAAAAATACGCTTGTGTATGGACTTGCGTGAAGTCAATAAGGCCGTGGTACCTGATGTGTTCCCACTGCCACATACAGAGGAACTTCTCCATGCACTAATGCTTAATACCTATTTGCCCACTGTTGTGACTACCGAGGCTTCAGATCTAGGACTGGGAGCAGTTTTCCAGCAATTAGGTCTACACGGACTCCAAACAGTAGCTTTCCCGTCTCGGACCTTGTCTCCAACAGAACGAAAGTATTCAGTGCCCCCACTGGCTCCATGCCGCATCGTGTGTGGCCTGCAGCGGTCCCACAACACTGTGCAGCATCCTTTACCCGAGTGTGAGCCCGATCGCCGCAAGTGGATCGATTTTGTGCGACTGTGTCTTGGCCGTGGTGACTTGTTTGACTGGATGCCGTCAGAGCATCCAGCTTCGTGTGCTCGCTGCACTTTGAATTCCCCAAACTCTCTCTGAGTATTAAAAATGTTTTTCACCACCACCACTTTGAATCGGGTTCCCTCACACACCTGTTTCCGGAGAAGTGCCTCAGGCCCGATGCTATTCCTACCTTGTACCCAAATAGGTGACATCCTGGCATGGCTGTGCAGTGACGTTTCTTTTGTTATGTGCGTATGTTGTGATGTGTCTTCAGTGAGTGATGATCCTTCAGTTTGTGGTGATGCTTCAGTGTGTGGTGATGCTTCAGTGTGTGGTGATTTCGATCCAGGGACTTTTCTTCAGACCTGCGGTCTTAAGGTCCTCTTCCGGAGTGCGCCCAGCGGCCAAAGAGGACTGTGCGGAAGCCTTTGTGGCTCCAGAACTTTGTAACAAAGTGTCTTTTTGTTTGTTTGTATGTACATTTCTTGTGTGCATAGAGTGTGTTCTCTTGCTTGTGTCATTTTTTATGTAGCTGTAAATCTTTTTCCCCGGGGAATAAGAAAAATAAGCGTTATTGAATAAGAGAATAAGTGGAATAAGTGAAATAAGTGTGCTTTGTTGTTTGTCACTTTTCAATGTAGTTGTGAATTTTTTTCTAAGGGAGAGAGAGAGTGTGTGTTTCGTTGTTTTTGTGTATATTTTTATATGTATCTGTGAATCCTTTTCCCCCAAGAAAGGGAGTATGTTGTATTGTGATTCATGTGTTTTCTGTACTTGTTTCAGTTCTTGTTTCGGTTTTGCGGATTGTCTTGGATTCTGTCTTGTGACGTCATTTCATGTATATATAGGCTGTCTGCGTTCAATAAAGCGTCTTGGTCTTTCTTGGTCATTGGACAGCAGCACGGACTCGGCTCTCATTACTAAGACGGCAACACCACAGAAACAGCCAGGGAAACTGAGCGCTACTGTTTCAGCTGTTGGTCAAAAACAGCTACAAGCACTAAGCAAGCCGGCAGCGGAGAAACGCGTGAGAAGTCGGTGTCGGTACCGATTGCAGCGGGGTGGAAGCTGGAATGATGTAGTCGCGTTTCCCGCTAAACGTTGGTGTTTTGTTTGTGTATACTACACATGGAAAAATTATTTGTGAAAAGTAATTAATTTACACTACTAATTACTATCCTAAAATCGTGCGAATGCAAGTAATTGCTGTTTCCAAAAAATAACGGAAATACATTAAATACTTGTGATAAATAATTAATTACTTAGATTACTTATGAAGCTTAATGTAACGTAGAATGTCGGAAAGTTGGGCTAGTCAGATTGAACTCTACATCATAGCGCTGAAGAATGAAGACAAGGCAGAAGAGGCCAATACAGGCGCTATCTTTCAACTGAAGGTTTACTTACGCGAAAAAGGAAATATATACGAACAGGAATAAAGGAAAAAGAATCAAAGGCAATCTCATTCAAGACTCGCTCTCTTGTAGTGCGATATGATGTGAAATGTGCGCTGCCTCATCCAGGCGAGCTACAGTGTGGACGCAAAACTGGGTCTGCAAAAAGCTTTGCTAACTTGTAATTTTCCGAACGGATTTCAGCATTTAAACAATCAAATGTGCGTAGCTATGTGTAAATCACGTGCTGGTACAAGCTTTGTTGAGCACAATATTAATATTTATTGACGGCATCTTCTGGGCTTATCAGCATAGCGGACCCAGTCGTAGGAACGAGGCGTAAAATTGCTGTGACGGCGGCCGCGACCATGCAGCTCCAAACGGTGGCGCCTTTTCAAGGCACCTGGTGCGGTACCGTGCCGAAAGCCCGGCATCTATATCCGCGGGGCACCCCACTTGGCTCCGGGGGCGGCCGGACTTCGGTGATTGTTGTAGGACGGGAGGCCGTTCGCGGACAGCCACTGTGCGATGAATATCAGCCGCGACACGACGATGTAGCACGTGGCGGCGATCACCGCCAGGACGGCGAAGATGAGGCACGCCCGCGGCATGCTCACCGCGTCCCGCCGTACAGAAGGGAATACGTCGTCCGGGATGGAAGGCCGCGGCGATCGGCGGGGATCATCTCCGCTGCGCGGCCGGTCTCGTCCAAGCTCCGTTTCGTCCGCGGACTCCTCCAGCACCCAGTCGTTCGCGGCCTCGGGGATGTTCCGGCCTTCCGCCGAAGGACTCCTGTCATTCGCCGTAGGCGATGCCGTTCGCACAGGGGTCCCCATTGATACCAGACGGGACATGTGCGTCTTTCCAGGACCACCGCGGGCTTGTTCTCTCGGCGTACCTGGCGCGGATTGCGCGCGGCATGAGCTGGCGCCATCCTAATTATCATCCACTTTCTGCGTCTAATAAAAGCCGCGTTCGTTCTCTCGCAAACTGTGGAAATTACCAGAACAGGTTTCCTGGTGGGAACTCTTCGTTTTCGCACTATTGCTTACTAAGCCAGTGTACTATAACGCAAATTATAAAAGGAAGAACACCTTTCGGACGGTAGTTGCATAGTGACCTGATATTCGGCGTCGAAGACGACGACGAAGACGAGATGGGTACAGCGAGTAGAAGCCAGAGACGGAAAGTAATTTTATGAACGAAGAGCAGAAACGAGAAACACATCACAGCGCGTCTAGGGTACAAACAAACAAACAAACATAAGAGTAGTGACGGAAGGAAAAAATAAATAAGCGTAAGATGCCTCTGTGGGCTTTTATTAAATGGAATTAGAATTTTACTTGTACTGGAAAGAGAGAAAATTTTATTAAAGTGGACTTTGACTTCGAAGGTAAAACATTTATTTCGAAAGTCTCAGCGCTGGCTATAATCTCCCGCGCGCGGCGGGCCAGCAGAAGTTGGTGGCTGGGCAGGGGGAGGGGCAGCCAGTGGTCCCAGGAGGCTTAGTGGATGAGTGGTTTGGGGATGCTCACCCCACATTCCCAGACCAGGTCGCAGGGAGTCTGGGAGCCTGCGCATAAGCTACAAGTTGGAGTTGTGTCAGCGAAGAGGCTGGCTCGTCGATTCTGTCGGGAAAATGTCTGTCTGTAGCTGCAGAAATAAGACAGCTCCCTTTCTCGAGAGAACGCTGAGAGGAAGGGGGGGGGGGGTCCTCATGGCGCCCAGGTGAGTTGTTCTCGTAAAAGAAATGTGTGATCAAAACCCCTTCCGCGCCATGGACGGAAAGGCGAGGTGCAGTGGGGTCGGACGCTTGTATTTCAAACCAAATTTTTTCGTCGTCTGAGGAATGTTTTCAATAACCTAATTCTACCAAAAGCCTGTTCGGTGTCACCGGTCATTTCACAATCCGTCTGCAAGAGAAAACAATTGTTCAGCGCCCCTCTGATATTAAGCTGAAAATTTCTAAAGGGGACCATGCAGAAAGTTGTCTCCTGCTCATGTCGATCCTCCATTTTACTTCAACCTACCTTCACCTTCGTTGTCATCTCCGCTGCGTTAGAGAAGTCGTCAGATACTACAACTCTGAGAGCTGCGTGATTGTCGTCCTCCCAACCTTTCGACTTACTCAGATTGAGTAGCGATCAATGTCTGCAGGACCATCGTAGTCGAAGCCGATGAATCGCCTTTTGTCTTCCAGTACAGCGACCATTTGAGGCTTTTATCGTTTGCTCGCGAAAGTGAGAATTCATTTGTTAGCTAGCTACAGGAGACCTATATCAGGTGCTCGCTATTCTATCTGTCAGTTTCCCCTTACCCTTGTCCGAGTTCTGTACTTCTGAGTGGCGCAACAGATTAATAATATGATCCGACGGGTCCAATCGCAAGGGTTTCTGAACAAGAATTCGGCATCCACGATCATGAACTGAAAAAAAAAGTCATACTCGAGAAAATTCTACAAACTATCATAGTCCTCTGACCATTGGCAGGCATATTTAAGTTAGTAAAGTTGTATAGGCACCCTGCGCGTCTAACTCCCGCGCGACGCGCGCGCCACTGGCGGCGGCACGCGCGTCCCTGTCAGGAAGGCGGGGGCAGTCTGACAGCTCGCGCTGTGTTGCGCGCGCCGTCGCGAAGCAGTTGTGCGCCTCCTTTCCGAGCACGAGCACAAAATGACTAATAACAACAGCAGGACACATTGCTGTGTAGTAGGATGTAATTAAAATGTAGACGTTCCAATTGTCTGGCTTGAAACAGCAAAAGAAAATTAGAGCTTAGAATTAGAGCCAAAACGATATTTCTGCGCCAAGGGCAAGTTTACTCACATTATCACAATTTTGTTTGCTCACAGCGAACTGCTATTTCCAACCTTTTACTCTGGTATGCGAAAGTTCTTTTATTTCGTAGTGAGTCCTCCGAATCCCCTTTTTTTGGTGTTTTTTTTTTTTTTCCACCATTGGTGGCCGGCGGGTTTTACTTGGAATTTGAGGCCCTCGGCGGAGCTCGTTCGGCTCCGCAGCTGCCATTCCAAGGACTGTGCAACTGCGGGGCCCACCCTTCGCGACGGCCAACACGCGCGCGCGGTTTCTGGTCTAACAATGGTCAAACCCGTGCGGAAGGCGTTTGCTTGACTCTTGCATTACCTCCTAGACAGGTTTTTAACTCATGGCACATTCGACAGACGCCGAGGAATGCTAATGGATCTCTGGGAACCCTTCCCTCTTCTTGCACCTGCGATTTCCGGTCATTGACTTCGCAACTCGTCCGAGCTCACACCTGAGGAAGCCCAAATTTTGCGCAGCAAAGAATCACTTACCTTTGTTCCGGTTATGCGCGGAATCCTAGCACGCTTCCACTGCGCCTTGTCGTCCAGCGTCTTTTTGGACAGTGAAGGCACGTTTTCAGGGGCAACAGCAACATGTTCCTCATAAATCTTTGCCTCCACATCTGAAAGACTGGGTGATAATTTAGTACAGTAATCACATATCCTAATGTCGAAGAATCAGGGTACTTGTCCTAACTGTGTAGAAATTAAACAAACCTTGCAGTGAAGTTCCGCTTTTTTAGCACAAGCTTTCCGCAAGAATCCTGCATGAAGTAGCTGGGGTACTCCTTTTCTGAACAATCCCAGTCAAAAAGTTTTACGTTGCCGGCAGGAGTTTCAGTGCGCACAGGCGCTTCACCACAGCTTTCATCCTCTTCTGCTTGTAAAAGCTCGTTTATTGGACATTTGATATCCCCAAAATATTGGCGCACGTGTTGCAGCGATAACGACCTAGCAGTTGCTGAAAAAATGAAAAAAATATGAGTGGCAGATTACACAGCGGGTACATCATTTCAAGGGATAGTTTTAACAGGGAATTTCATATCGAAAACCGAAGGTGCTGCAAACGAGAATGTTATCAAGTCAGGTTTGCGCCGTTCGCTCAAAAACTGGAGTTTTCTAGTTACCTTCAATGTTATACCGCTTGGCCGTCTTCGAAAGTTTGGGGTAAACCTTCTTACATGTAGGAACACCCCAGGCTTGCGGTTGGCTCGTTTTAGAGAGCGTTTCACACTGCTCCAAATACACGGCAACGGCAGCAGCGTGTTTGCATTTGCCTGCGACGCCTGCCTTGCAACTGCAGCTCGCGGCAACAAGCTGTCTACTTGAAGATAGCTACATAAAAAAAAAATAAAGTAAGATCGCAGCGCTAACAGACATTAGATAGAAATATTTCTTACCGTTAATTTGATGGTTTTCGGTGGCGCAGTGATGCTCGTCTGCGCAATGCACCGGGCTGCAACTTCGCTCCCGTCGCACGACACAACCTCTTTCACGTTGTGTACGTGTCCTGCTTCAAAAAGCTTCGTGCCTTTCTTGATGTTTGCTCCTCTAAAGAATTTTTCCGCATCGTGAATAGCGCGAAATCCCGCCTCTACAATAAGCGGCACGCCGCTGGCAGACGCCATCCCTTCGAAGACGCGAGGCGAGCCTTCCTGACAGGGACGAGGAACTGGCCGCGAGGGGCGCTGAACGCAGCGTCGACGGTGGCGGTGCCTGGCGGGTGCAGGGTGCCTATAACACGAACGCAAGCGTACTTGGGTTTTAAGACAAGACTCCAAAACCAGGTCCCTCAAACTAAAAGTCTTCATTCACACCCTGTAGATTTAGTTTAGATGTTCACAGGATTTTTGATGTCGGCGATGTATTTCGCAACTGAGAGCACAGGCATTCTCCTGGTGGCTAGCAAGGATTTTACTCACCATCATGTTTGCTACCATTATGGATCAACTCTCAAATGCGACGGGGCACTGATTGGATTATCTCCTCTGATAACACCAAGAAATTCATTAAATACGCGAGTGGTGTTCTTCAGTATGTTTCTCGTTTGAAACTTGCCGTTCTCTTGATCAAAATTTTAATATTGACGTATTGGCAACGGTAGGTTTCAAAAGAGAAACACTTTGAAGAACACCACTCACATATTTAATGAATTTCTTGGTGCTATCGGAGGGGCAACGATTAGCTAACGCAATCAGTCTCCCGTCGCATTTGACAGTTGCTTTATAGTAGTAGCAAACATTCGAAAACACAAGAAAAATTGCGTACATGAGATTAACTTTCGGCAGAACCGAAATAGGCGGCGTGCTGAGTCACTTGTCGCAAGTTTTAATACAGTGAAACGCTTATGTGACCACCCTTTGGGAAGTTGGGAAGAAAAGGTCATGTTTTCAAATACAGGTTTGCAAGAAACATTTTCTTACCCTCACCTTTGCCTCTAAATCTCTCGCAATGGTGTGCTAACTGGCCTCCTGGAGTATTCTGCATATGCAGCCTGTGTTCACATGCCCCTTCATTTAAACATATACCAGTCTGTCCAATGTAGAACCTGTCGGAAGGGAGGGCAACTTTCTGCGCAACTCCTGAAACACACTCGCGAACTTCTTATCGTGCTCCTTCGTACATGACGGCCTACTATTTACATTAATCACCAAAGGAGCACGTACTGCGAAGTTTACACAGCGTAGAGAAAGCAATCCTGACCCCTCGACGTTACATGAAACGCGATGAATGTAGGGCATGACCTCAACCGCTTCCTTCTTCTCAGTCTCTTTCCGCTCGGTAATGGACAGAAGCGCTGCAGTTGCTGATTGTATTTTTTTTTCTGTTTTGCGAGTAAAAGGATTTTTCCAGGGCGTTTCTGGCAGTGTTATAATCCTTAATTCTGTTTTTTCCTTTCACCCATAGACGCACTTTTTTTGTTACCTTCCTGTCATGCTTGCTTTTATTTTCGCCTATCATCTAATGTTTCAATCCTCCATCATCGCCTCTTTACTCTGGTTGGTCGTTGTTTCCCATTCGGCCATCCACTGAGGCTATCACGTTTTATCCTCTCATCTTCCCTTTACTGTTGATGGCGATGAATTTTCACGGCGCAAGGTAATCTGTGGCTGAAGCGCGTCATGGCACAAAGCGACTTTGTCTATTCAAGATGGTGTCACGTACAGACACATTTCCCGAACCATCCACCCAAACCATCGTGGGATGGCTCGTCGAGAATGTATCTGGCGTGCACGGCGCGCTGGAGCGCCGTCACACCAGTGTAAATAGGCTGTCGAGAAGCTTGAAATACTGGCCAGCATGCTGTCGATTGCCTTTAACACGATCTGCTCCTGCTACAATCAGTTACACAAGCTTTGACGAATTCTATCGGCTCAGATTCAAGACAGATACCCATCGGGTGCTTGCAGGTTGTATTTAGAATGCATATCGGGAAAAGAGGACCACGACTAGCAGGCTAAAAAATCAGCGAACATTTAATGCAGCGTCAAAGTGAGAACAGACACGCGGAAATGAGTGATAACTGTTTGGCTCTCTGAAGTCATCGCAAAAGACGCAAGTTGTTTCCGGATAGGAGCTGAAATCACCGCCTATCGGTCACATATCTCTATCTTCCATCTGCTTTGAAAACTAGAATTGATCACGAGCTTTTTGCCGAAGTGGCGTTAATGCGACTTGCTTGAAGAAGCCACCGGGTTGGAGGTAAATCGATTTGAGTGAATAATTCTTCGTACAGAATAATTGTTCGCTTTATTATTTACGAAAACGTGGCGGCCAAGAGCGACATGAATATAAACAAAACACTAGCGACTTTCTTGCTTGCGCGAAAATACAGCACTGAAGGAAGGCGTTGTTTGCGTATAAAAGAAGAGTTTATTACTGCGTGAAGTAGCGGCGCCAAGTTGCATCATCACCATACCAGCAAGATGGCTTCGCCGAAGACACTCAGTTTGCTTGAGATGCCGCATCTACCATCGACTACGATGGGTGAGAAGAGATAGCGTAGACCATTTCTCTAATGAAAGGTGGTAAGGGGCGTAGATCCAGCCGTGCATCAATTACCGCAAGTAAGCACAGGTTCTGCAGTGTCGGTGCCAAGTGCAACACGTGGAGATCCGTCAGCGCACCTCGCTCCTCAGCAACCTGCCCCTCATCCTCGTTGGGTGCCGGCCCAAAGCCGCCGAAGATAAACACTCTTTCACCCATCACTGAGCAGCCATGCCAGTACCTGGGAAATGGTGGTGAGCCACATGGCTTCACTTCGGTCCAACGCGACGTCACGGGGTCGTACTTGTGCACATCTGCTAAGAAGGTCTTCAGCACATCGCTGTACCCTCCGAAAATGTACAGCTCTTTGTTGAACACGAAGGCTGAATGTCCTCGCCGATACACAGGGGGAACGCCTTGAACCTGTGGGCGCACCCAGGAAGTGGTGGTCGTTTCAAAATAGTATAGGATGAGGGAACGGTCTGCTGGGCTGCCACCGATCACATACATGCGGGTCCCGATGGCAGACGCAGTGTGGGAGGCAAGTAGAACCGGAGCCTCTCCGCTGGTGGGGACACGATGCCACTCCAGGGTATCCAAGTCAAGTACCCTCATATATGGCGAAGGATCCCAGTAACTTAAGATATACTTGCGGTTACCCGTAACACAAGCTGTGCTGCCATGAATCGATGACGGCACCTCACCGGACACCGCCAGACGGCTGCATGTCATCGTGTTTGGGTCGAAGCGATAAAGAACACTTGGAAATGGCCAGCTGTGCGGGCCGCAAAACAGATACGCGCAGTGGCCGTACGCTACAACTGTGCTGAGGGAAATGCTAATCGGCCCGACGTCGGGAAGTTGCGTCTGCACCACATCCCACCGGTGCGATGCGGGGTCAAAGATGAAAACGTTGATCAAGTTCCATGCCGTGAGGCAACTGTCGAACGAGTAGACCTTGCCGTTGATGCGTACAGCCCTGCGGGTGACATGCTCTGGAACGCCGTTTAGCCGCACCGTCCACATCCTGCAGACACACCTGATTCAATAAGAAGCAAGGGCCGGTCATTCCAGCGATGGTGGCGGCATCATGCGGCTTTTTTCTGAAGCAGCGATATGGTGATCGGTATTCGCGGCGTGAGCGAATGTAGTGCGTCGAAGGGTGACTATTTCCGTTAGATTTTGAAATATGTTTGTCATTTTATGACACTCATACGAGTGAGTGCTCGAAAAAGGAAATGTACTCTTGCTGTTACCAAGATTAAAAGCGCTTAGCCGTTACAAAGTGCGCATAAGTAGTCAGGAGTGCTCTTCTGCCATTACGGGTTTGTTTCAGAGCGAATTACTTTCTTGACGCCACGAGATATGTGGTTAACGCTTTCCAATCAAGAATTTTTTTTAGTTGATCGGTCATGCCAGTCGCATTGATAAGGATTGAATATCTGGCGGCCTTAAAAAGAAACGTGAACTATATATTCCTTAAATCCTGCGGTACTTTTTTCTTTCGTTTCGCGCATGTTTTGTTGCCGCCTTATCGTCTACCAGGGGCTTGATATAGGTGTCATGCAGCTCTGGTCTATTCACATCGCGAGCAACAATCACTTTGTTGACCCCCCCCCCCCCCCCCCCCCCCCCCCCGTGATCGTGAGAATGTGGCGTGAATCGTTGGCATTTCACATTTTCATTTCCTGTTTTGGCAACAAATGCCTAAGGGGGCTGAATACCTGCAGCTGTTTCTGGTGAAATAGAAACTTGTGATCTGGTCGCTGTCCCTTGTACATACACCTCTAAATACGTGGTTTTGAGGAAAGGAAGTGGCGCAGTATCTGTCTCATATATCTCGGTGGAAGCCCCAACCGCACCGTGAGAGAAGGGAGGAAGGCGGGAGTGAAAAAAAAAATAGAGAACGAGGGGCGCAATGGAGGGCTCCGGAATAATTTCGACAACCCGGGGATCTTTCTATCCTCCCCCGCACAAGTCACTCTCCAAACACCAAGAGGTGGCTTGGAGAAGACTTCAAACCCATTCTATCCTCCCCCGCACAAGTCAGTTTCCAAACACCAAGAGGTGGCTTGGAGAGGACTTCAAACCCATTCTTACCCGAACCCGTACATTTACGCCCACATCTACCCCGATCTCATAGACCCCACCTGCAAACACTGCGGTAGCACTGCCACCCTCGATCATATGCTATGGGACTGCCCGGAGGATCCTCCTCCGGAAGCTCTTATAGAAGCTCCCTCACCAGACGCCTGGGAAGAAGTGCTGCGCAGCTCGGACCCCGCCGTCCAGGCATGAGCCATCGAGCGCGCCGAAGAGGTCGCCGCCAGCTATCAGCTAACGGCCACCTGGCCCTTCTGCTAAGCGTCCAGGAACCCTTCTTTTCCGACAATAAAGTTTTCTCTCTCTCTCTCTCTCTTAAAGGGCAACTGCAGCACTTTTTTGAAAATTTCGCGACATTCAAGGATACAGATCTTTATAGGCTGCAGGTGAAGCATGCCAAGTGTTTTTTCACTAGCATTTAAAATAGTGACGTAATCGACGATTGAATTTTGCGCTTCTCCTCAATGCACCGGAGAAGTGCAGGGAAACTCAGCGTGACGTCATGGAAGGTATGATTTCAAATTACCGCTGTCGTCAGCCACACCCTGCCCTGACGCGTTAGACGCTGCCAAACAACTCTCGGCAGGGTTCGCCTTCGGTGGCGTTGGTTTTTTTCCTTCAAAGCACGCGTTTGTGCGTTGGAAATGTACCCATACCTTCGATGGCGTCATCATGCGCCCCCCACTTGGCGTTGTGCGCTGCGGAGAAGCTGGAATGGCGACCGGATTTTAATCGGCGATTGCTTCACTATTTCAAGTGCTAGCCCAAAAAGACTTCGCATGCTTTACCTGCAGATTTCACACATTCGACCCTCTTAAGCTCGTTGATTTCTAAAACCTATGCAGTTTCCCTTTAACGTGCATTTTAATCGCACAGCACACGAGCTCCTTTTGTCTTTTCCCTTCATCGAAGCGCCGGCCGCCGTGGATGGGTTCGAACCCGGTTACTCCTGCTGAGCAGCTGATCACGCTAACCTCTGAGCCACCGCGGCGGGTATCTACCGGTTGTGGGGAACGTGTTACGAGCGGAGCGCCGCGCGTGGCAGTTGTTGAAGAGGCGATTTACAACGGACAGCGCAAACATGTGTTGCAGTTTAACACGAGACGTGATCGGTTGCGGCGATAGCATCCCGCCCTCGTGCAGTGGCCAGCGAAGTTGACCTGTTTGCTAATGACCTCGACGATGACGAAGACAGCTGCCCCCTTCCAGTTGCTGAGCTTCAGCCCCTGGTATCTGGCTCGGGGGCAGCCTCACTTCCACCTCTCACCTCTAAATCTGAGCATGGCGGGACACCACCGGTGTAGGCGCTCCCCTCGTTCCAAACCGGCTTCCACCATTACGATTACTCAATGGAACTGTCGGGGGCTCCGGTCCCGTTCCAAGCGGGCCGACCTCCGACTTTTCCTTTCAACCTTTCAGCATTTGCCTGCTGTAGTTGCCCTCCAAGAGCCAGGGAAAGGCGCCGTACTAACAAATTATACGACGTTCCAGCAGGACCCCTCGTCTTGTCTATTAGTCCATAGAAATTATACAGCCAACCAGGTCGACATAGACATGCAACTTGAATACTCCTATGTAATGGTGACCCTCCTCCGACTCCGCAAACAGGACCCACCGCTACACATACTCAATGTATACTGCAATCCGAAATTGCCGAATGTATCATTTGCGGACCTCTTTAGCCGCGCACTTAGAGTTGCGGGTCGAGACCCCCTCCTGATTGTGGGTGATTTCTACGCTCCTGCTCGGATGTGGGGTTACTGCCGTGAAGAGAAGCGGGGACGCGAGTTGGCGGAGCTTGCGTCAACGCTGGGCCTCACTCTTCACACTGACCCAGTCCACCCAACTCGTATAGGCAACTCTGTGACTAGGGATACATGTCCGGACTTGACCTTCACCCGCAACATTCAATATGCAGACTGGGTCAACACCGAGGAAACCCTCGGCAGCGACTACTGCCTCCTGAATACTACGATTAGGACCCATCCTTTCGCGCGACCAACAACACAAGCCCGACTCCCTGAATGGACCAAGTTCAGGCAGAATTATAACAATGTCACACCCATACATGAGCAGGGCTACCAGTCTTGGTCACAACAATTGGTCTCTGGCCTTCGTTCCTCCGAAACTCAAATTCAGCTCTCAGAGGCGGTCTCGGATGTGGACAACCACCTGCTCCATCTCTGGGAGGCCCGGCATTGCCTCGTCCGTCGGTGGCGCCGGCAAAAGCACAACCGGAAATTTAAAGCTCGCATCGCCGAGCTCACTCAACGAGCGGCTGAGTATGCGGCCCAACTCGCCGACTCCAACTGGGTTACCCGATGCAATACGGCCGCGCGGCAAATGTCCAGCCGGAACACGTGGCGACTCTTTCGCGCCCTAATTGACCCAACGCAAACACGCACGGAAACTCAAAAACACCTCCAAAGAGCAATACACATCTTTCAGGGCAACACAAATCAATTGGCGCACAAGCTCCGGGACCAGTACTTGTGCACCACCCAGGACTCCCGCGGGCCGGCGTACTCTTATGCAGGTTCTGAGAACGTTGAGCTGGATCAACCGTTCCAGCTCCACGACCTGAAGCTGGCCCTGGCAAAAATGAAACGCGGCACCGCTCCGGGTCGGGGACAAAATTACAGTGAAATTGTTAGCCAACCTCCCTGACCCAGCATACCTGTCTTTATTGAATTACATTAATTCAATCTGGCTTGGGGAAGTGCCACTACCCATCGAGTGGAAGACCGCCCTGGTCACCTTCATTCCTAAAGCTGGCAAGGCCATCCACACGGACAACCTCCGCCCCACCTCTCTGACTTCCTGTGTGGGCAAACTCATGGAGACGATGGTACGTGACAGGTTGTCCGAGTTCATGGAATCCGAACACCTTTTCGCAGACACCATGTTCGGGTTTCGCCCACACAGATCTGCACAATATGTCCTGCTACAACTCAATCGGGCTGTCCTCGACCCCGTGGAATGCCCTCAGAACGACAAGGTCGTACTCGCCTTGGATTTGAAGGGTGCATTCGACAACGTTACCCACGAGATCATTCTCACCCACCTCTCTCAAACTAACTGCGGCAGAAATGCCTTTCAATACATTCGGCAATTTTTAACCGACAGACAATCTTACATTCGGATCCAGGATAAAGAACATGGCCCTTTTCATTTAGGAACCAGGGGCACACCCCAGGGCGCGGTGCTCTCTCCCCTCTTATTCAATTTGGCTATGATGCGCCTACCTGCCCAGCTGGGCACTGTCGCCGGTGTGCAGCATGCGCTGTACGCTGATGGCATCACCCTGTGGGCCACGGAGGGTTCCCTTGCAGACATTGAGGCTAACCTGCAGGAGGCGGCGACCATAGTGGACCGTTATGCTCGCCGCTGCGGCCTCCAATGCTCCACCCAAAAGTCTGAATTTGTGCACATACGCCCCTCACCGAAGTGCACAGCCGAAATTTCATTGTCTTTCGAGTAAGGTCCAATCCCTGAAAACATCGAAGTCCGGGTACTGGGGCTCTTTATACATCAAGACAGACGGTCAGAAACAACATTGGGCAAACTCCGTCAGGTGGGGGACCAGGTGGGCCGCTTGGTCCGCCGGGTTTCTAACAAGCGCGGGGGGTTACGACGTAAGGACGCCTAGCGGCTGGCGCATGCATTTGTAACCAGTCGAATTCTATATTCGACTCCATACCTCCACCTGCGGAAGCAAGACGAGGATTCGCTCGAAGTCATCCTCCGCAAAATTATTAAGCGGGCTCTAGTCCTCCCCGTGACCACCTCCAACAAGCGCCTCCTGGGGCTAGGCATGCTGAACACATTTCGGGAGCTCCGGGAAGCCCACTTGACTAACCAATACACACGTCTCTCGAAGACACCGTCGGGTCGCCGCCTTCTTGCCCGACTACACATCCAACACACCACTGTCATGGAAGAGCGCGTACGTATTCCATCCCAGTGGAGATGCGCCCTCCACGTACGCCCTCTTCCCGCGAGCATGAACCGTGAGGACCATAATGGCCGGCGCCTGGCGCGGGCGGAAGCCCTGGCCCGCCACTATCGATCGAAACCCGGCGTATTCTACGTGGATGCCTCAGGCCCCCACCATGGGGGATGGTACACAGCCGCAGTCGTCCACCAATCCAATGAACGGCCTTACTTTCCGAGCCCGTGACATAACACACGCGGAGGAGGTCGCCATTGCGTTGGCTGCATCTGATTCCAATTCAAAAACAATTATTTCCGACTCGCGAGGGGCATGTCGCAACGTCGAGCAGGGCTGGGTACCGTATCTAGCCTACCGCATTCTTCAAAACAGCGTCTTCACCGGTGACCCCGCGCACCGGCGTATCGTTTGGGCTCCCGCTCGCATGGGCCTTGAGGTAAATGAGGCAGCTGACGCCGCCGCCCGCGCGCTCTCTCACCGGACATTCCCCTCCGACCCTGACGATCAGGAACTCGAATTTATTCCAGCTTACACCTTCAAAGACATCGTTTTACTCTATCAATCTGGCCATGGTCTTTATCCCCGCCCGTGTAAAGGTCTCTCAAAGGCGGAGGAGCGGCGTCAGCTCCGCCTGTATACTAATACTTTGCTGTGCCCGGCAGCTCTGAAACACTTCGACCCTTCTTTCACCGGCAGCTGTCCGCACTGTGCGGAGAAGTCTTCGACATCTACCACATGGTGTGGGCCTGCCCCTCCATACCTGCTATCCCATATCACCCCACCCCAACCCGGGAGGACTGGGAGGCAACCCTGCTCGGCTGCTCAGACCTGCAGGCCCAACGGGCCTTGGTCGCGCGAGCCTGGGCGGCGGCCGATGCCACTGGGATCCCGAACTACGGACCTCCACCTAGTATTTGTAAGGGCTGGCTCCCTATAGGTCAGCTAATGCATAACCTCCTGTATTATACCTGTACATAAATGTTTTCCAACACCACCACCGCCGGGGGTTTGAAACGCCGTCGTGGCAATAATAATCTCTTGAACTCATGCGCAGTAACGGAGCCTGATAAATTACGTTGGTTTTACCCTTCCGGTACTGTGTGTATTTACAATGGAATATACGCTTCATTTGTAAACACCACTCGCCTCTCTTTTTTGAACTACCGGGCATAATTTCTTTAGTTATTGAGCAGCAGAAAGACGACCGTTAGCACTGCATCTGACTGCCTTCTATCGACTTGATGGCGCTGTTTTCACGCGACAGCGTTAAAGGCCCCGGTGTCCACGTCGGCGCTGTGAGCGAGAAATCATGGTCATGGCTTTGGCAGGTGGTTCCCAGAGAGCAGCCTAGGAGGCGGATGGGCCGCCTTGGTCACGTGTCCTTGTTGTGTCATCACAACCTTCCCACCGGATAGTGATCAAACTGCCCACCGTGGCAGTTAAATAAATTATTGGCCGCTCGGGCAGGGGAACCTGGGTCCCAGATGGCCCAACGCTTATCCACTGCACCAGTGCGACAGGAGGGGCATGAGTACTTCCAGGGATCTATCACTGTAAAATAGTGAATGGCCTTCTGCATACATGGGAATTAACCCATCATGCTATCGCGTCCTACTCTTACGGGGAAGCTTAAGTGTCCCCTCCAAATTTATTTTTTTTTTCGCGACAGCATTAAAGGTCCCGTTCGGCCGCAAACCCAGCGTCAGCATCGTTGACACTGGAAAATCCTGATTGGTCGAGAAGGTAGTGGAATAGGAAAGCAATTTTGCTTATATTAAAAAGAAAATGTGGTCAGTCGAAATGGAAACCGCCACTGAGGAACGTTCGGTAAGTGGGATATATAGAGGCCTTGTACAAGTACCACCTACCCCACAGCAGGCAAATCATATTAGAGGACCATACAGCTATAATGAGGGTTACTAATTATCGTCACTAAATAATGTCGACGATGATGTGCAATAAAGCAGTTTATGATTTCAACAAGTGTGTCGACGTCTGCAAAACGGTGCGCCAGGGGACCACGTAGCGACCGTACGGACCCTTTAACGCTATCACGTCGTACTCTCACAGGGAACTGAAGCTTCCCACTGTTTTTTTGTCAAGTAAGAATCGTTAATCTCGTCGAAATCGCCATCCTGCATTAAAACTAACGAAGCAGTTACCACCAGTAACGGGAATTGCAGCGTCAAATTGGCTTGCCCACAGAGCTGAGGACTCGCGTCTACGTCATTGTGCCCAGATGTTGGGGGCACAAGCATTTTTGTACCTCTGTATGTGAGTGATCTTGTCGTGTAGCGCGTTTGATGTCGACTTTCCTAGCGCGTTGATCTCCGTTTCCAACGGCCGCATGTTCGCGGGCTTTGGCCTCCTGATGTCTAGCGTCCCAAGCCCTTACCTTCCTCCTGGCTGCATCTAAGGCTGTCTAATGGGGATGTTCGCATTTCTTTGTGATATCACTTGCACGTCTATATAGGTCTTCGCAGACTTTGCACTTTCCTTCGCAATCTTACGAACACCTTAAATCTTGTGTGTACTCAGGGCCTACAGTTCCGTGGCTTATGAAGCAATTCCACAAGGCGTTTGCAGTCAGGAGGCTAAATATTCCTAGCGCTTCAGGATATCACATCGAAAGATGCACGAGTCTGTAGCGAAGAAAAATGTGTCTTCGTGTCACAACCGCCTGCGCCACCCAGTGCATGGTGCCCTTCCTACCCTCCTCGTGTCCCCCTTTCCCCGCAACCCTTCTTACTCGCTTTCCCTCTCTCTTCGTCGCGTAAGCCCAGGAACATATGCTATATCGTCATCACAGCAAAGGGTGCGTTAGAAGCTTTCTCACTGAAATCAACACAGGCTTGCGGAAAAAAAAAAAGAAAAAAGCTTGTCAAACCTCTTCTTACCCAATGCTTGCCCGACAGCTGGGTGAAAAAACTAACGCCTGCTTTCATTTGTGAGAAGATTGGTTACCACTGCACGATGTGGACTGTGCGGCTGCACTGGGTTTCAGAACCCGTAAAACGACATAGCTGTCTCCACCAAAGGGAAGGTCTACTCGTTCGACCCCTTCTACAACTGCCGCGATGTCAGCGATGAAATCTTAGGCAGCCGATTCGGCGTATGCATTTTTCACCCCGCAACGTGCATGTGGGGTGTACTGCTGACCGAGTTGCACACCCAAGGCGGGCCCATTAGCTGCATCGACCGCAGCATTGCCGCCTATACGGCCACTGCGTCTACATGTGAAGGAGCTCCTCGGATATAAGGTCATGCATTGGCGGCTTATACCGGTTCTATACCCTCGCTATGACATGGAGCCGCCCAGAAATGTGGAGCCAACTGCCGACACTGAGCATCTTCTCTGCTTGTGTGCTGTGTCAACGGATGTACATCTTCGATTTCTTGGACCCGGAATCCTCACACCGTGTATATTATCTTGACCTTGAGAGCCTGACGTGGCATAGCGCTCCGACCAGTGCAGAGGCCCCAGGTAGCCGCTGCTTCCGCACGGCGACCGCAGTAGGAACCCGAATGTATGTTTGGGGTGGCCAGGCGTTCAACATAGAGGTTGAACGCCTCGCTCAAAGAAGTCTCTGTTAGCCTACAATAGCCTATTCAAAACACAAATAATCAAAACACTAGCGACTTTCTTGCTTGCGCGAAAATCGAGCACTGAAGGAAGGGGTTCATTGCGTATAAAAGAAGAGTTTATTGCTGTGTGAATTAGCGGCGCCGAAGTTGCATTATCGCCGAATCCCCAAGCTGGATACGCCGCAGGCACTCCATTTGGTTGACATGCAGCATCTACCATCTATTACGATGGGTGAGAAGTGATAGCGTAGACCATTTCTCTAATGAAGGGTGGTAAGGGGCTTGGATCCAGCCGTGCATCAATCACTGCAAATACGCACCGGTTCTTCAGTGTCGGTTCCATGTGCAACACGTGGAGATCGGTCAGTGATCTTCGCTCCTCAACTACCTGTTCCTCATCCTGGTCGGATGCCGGCCCAAACCCACCAAAGATAAACACTCTTCCACCCATCACTGAGCAGCCATGCCACTACCTGGGAGATGGTCGTGAGCCACATGGCTTCACTTCGGTCCAACACGACGTCACGGTGTCGTACTTGTGCACATCTGCTAAGTAGGTCTTCAGCACATCGCTGTACCCTCCGAAAATGTACAGGTCTTCGTTGAACACGAAGGCTGAATGTCCTTGTCGATACACACATTGAACACCTTGTATCTTTGGGCGCACCCAGGAAGTGGTGGTCGTTTCAAAATAGTATAGGATGAGGGAAGGGTCTCCTGGGCTGCCGCCAAACACATACATGCGGGCCCCGATACAGACGCAGAGTGGCAGGGACGTAGAACCGGAGCCTCTCCGCTGGTGGCGACAGGATGCCACTCCAGGGTATCCAAGTCAAGGACCCGCATATATGGCGAAGGATCTCAGTCACTCAAGATATATCTGCGGTGACCCACAACACAAGCTGTGTTGCCGTAAATCGATGAGGGTACCTCACCGGATACCGCCAGACGGCTGCATGTCATCGTGTTTGGGTCGAAGCGATAAAGATCACTTGGAAATGGCCAGCTGTGCGGGCCGCCCCACAGATACGCGCAGTGGCCGTACGCTACAACTGTGGGGAGAGAAATGGGAATCGGCCCGGCGTCGGTAAGTAGCGTCTGCACCACATCCCGCCGGTGCGATGCGGGGTCGAAGATGAACACGCGGACCAAGTTCAATGCCGGGTGGCAACTGTCGAACGAGTAGACCTTGCCGTTGATGCGTACAGTCCTGCGGGTGACATGCTCTGGGACGCCGTTTAGCCGCACCGTCCACATCCTGCAAAGACACCTGCTTCTGTAAGGAACAAGGGCCGGTCATTCCAGCGGTGCTATCGGCATCATGCGGCTTTTTTCTGAAGCGGCGTTATGGTGATCTGTTTTCACGGCGTGAACGGACTTAGTTCGTCGAAGGGTGACTATTTCCGTTAGATTGCGGAATATGTTTGTCATTTTATGACACTCACACGAATGAATGTTCGAGAAAAGTCATGTACTCTTGCTGTTACGGAGTTAAAAGCGCTAAATGCCATTACAAAGTGCGCATAAGTGGTCAGGAGGGCTCTTCTGCCATTACAGGTTTGTATCACAGCGAATTACCTTCTTGGCGCCGCGATATACGTGGTTAGCGCTTTCCAATCGAGAATTTCGTTTAGTTGATCGGTCATCCAGTCATATGGATAGGGACTGGATATCTGGTGACCTTAAAAAGAAACGAGAAATATATATTGCTTAAATCCGGCGGTCCGCTTTTTCTTTCATTTGGCGCGTGTTGTGGCCGCCTTATCGTCTAACAGGTATTTGGTATAGGTGTCATGGAGCTCTGGTCTATTCATATTGCGAGCAACAATCACTTTGTTCTACCCCACCGCGATGGTGAAAATGTGGCGTGAATCATTGGCATTTCACATTTTGATTTCCTGCTCTGGCAAGAAATGCCTAACGGGGCTGAATACCTGCAGTTGTTTCTGGTGAAATAGAAACTTGTGATTTGGTCACTGTGCCTTGTACATACACCTCTATATACGTGGATTTGAGGAAAGCAAGTGGCACAGTATCTGTCTCACATATCTCGGTGGAAGCCCCAACCGCACCGTGAGGGAAGGGAGGAAGGCGGGAGTGAAAGAAGAAAGAGAGAAGGAGGGGCCGTAGTTGAGGGCTCCGGATTAATTTTGACAACCCGGGAATCCTTAACGTGCATTTACATCGCACAGCACACGGGCGCTTTTTGTGTTTTCCCTTCATCGAAGCGCTGGCCGCCGCGGATGGGTTCGAACCTGGTTACTCCTGCTGACTAGCCGAGCATGCTAACCTCAGAGCCACCACGGCGGCTATCTGCCGGTTGTGGGTAACGTGTTACGAGTGGAGCGCCGCGGGTGGAAGCTGTTGAAGAGGCGATTTGCAACGGACAGCGCGAAAGTGTGTTGCAGTTTAACCCGAGAGAGAGAGATAACTTTTATTTTTCAGCTCAAGTCCGAGCCTTCTTAGTTGCCCGTTTGGTGGGCGCTATTTATCGGCGGTGGCAGAGTAGGGCCACGTGTCCCTTGGATGCGTCGGATGTGGGCGGCGAGGAGCGGCCAGAGGGTGGACTGCAGAGAGGTTGGTGGAGCGGTCCATCGGGCCCACGTGAGGTGAAAGGGGGGAGGCAAGGTATGCGAGGAAGGTATGGTGGGAGAGTTAGTTGCGCGGGGGCATAACCAATATGTATGAATGTTGGAGGGATGCTCTCCGCACACGAGACAGGCGGGTTTGCCAGGTTTATGAAGGATATAGTGGGAATACAGTTCGCAGGGAAGGGAGTTAGTCTGGGCCTGTCGAATTAGAGAGGCGTCAGCACGGCAAAGGAAATGGGAGGGTGACGGAAGGGTTCGTCGCATGTGCCGCAAATTGCGAAGGTGTTCGCGGCGGTCCTGTCGGTGTGTATCGCGGTCTGCCTTGGGATTATAATGGGCTGGCCAGGCAGTCGGAGGGCCCGGTGGTATTTTTTCACGGGCCAGAGCATGAGCAAGCTCATTCTCCGGTATACCTTGATGACCAGGAATCCATTCAAGGCGGACATGGAGCGTAGGGTGGGCTGTTAGGTATTGCAGCAAAGTGTCTAGGATATGGGGAGGGAGTTTTTGAGATTCGAATGAGCGTATGGCAGCCTGAGAGTCTGCACGTATGGTGATGGTGGAGGACAGGTGGTCGTGAAGCGTAATCGCCTCTGCTATGGCCAGAGTTTCTGCGTCGGTTGAGGAGGGCACACCTGTGTGGAGATGTGTGGAGGTGCTTCGAGGGCCGACTACTGCAGTAACTACTTGGTGCTCGAGGATATGGGCATCGGTATAGTAAGTGTCGTGGCCCAGTACGGGTAAATGGTTCGCCAGTGCTTCACGCCGCCCGGGATTTATCGTTGGAGACATGTGGCGTGGAATGGGTTTTACAGTAAGACGCGGGAGGCTTTTCCACGGGGGAGCAGATGGTTGAAGCGGGGGTAGTTGGGAAATGGTGTGTCCGAAAAGGCTGAGGAGGTCTCTGCCTTGCTCGGAGGTAGAGAGACGGTGTATCTGGGCTCGGTGGTGTGCTGCTGCGCGTTCTTCGAGGGAGTCGAAAATGGCGGCGTCTGCGATCAGAGCATTTGCGGCGTAGATGGGAACTCCCATGGCTAATCGAGTGAAGCGACGCAGAGAGGCTTCCAGTTTGCTTACTTGAGAGGATGTGAGGCGTTGATAGGGGTAGGCGTACATGACCCTCGAATAAACGAGTGCTTCTATAACTCGACGGAGTTCGTGTTCTCTGAGTCCATGCTTTTGACGAGATATGCGGGACAGCATGTGGCGAATTTGGTTCAGTTGTTGCAGGAGTTGGCTAAGCCACACGTTGCACTTGCCATCTTGTTGAAAAGTGAAGCCAAGGATCTTGATGTGGCTCCGTCGGGGAATAGGGGTTTGCGCGAGAGAGAGTTGAATGAGTTCGCGGTAGGAAGAAGCTGTTTTTTGAGGAGCGTTAGAAACCACGATGTATTCCGACTTTTCGGCGGAACAACTCATACCTATGCGGCGTGCATGCTCCTGAACGACGTCGAGGCCTTGCTGCAAAGTGGATTCTAGTTCCCCGGCGTTTCCTGTGGTAGACCAGAGAGAGATATCATCCGCATATATAGCGTGGCGTAGGCCAGGAATTTCAGCGAGTTTTCGGGGCAGTTCTTTCATTGCCAAGTTGAAAAGCATAGGTGAAAGAATGGATCCCTGTGGTGTACCTGCGGTGAGGGGAAAGGGGGCGGAAGGTGTGCCGTCGGGGCCAATGATTCGGAGGGTCCTGTCTGTAAGAAAGTCTTTGATGCAGTTGAACATGCGGACCCCAGGGCGAGTGTCTGCCAGGTTGGTGAGAATTGCGGAGTGGGCGACATTATCAAAAGCCTTTTTGATATCCACGCCGGTCAAAACTCGAAGCTGTGCGCTGCTTGGGAAGGCGTACAAATCCTCATAGATTTGCCGTCCAATGTCTTGTGTGCATACGTGGGCGCGGAATCCGACCATAGTGGGAGCAAGACAGCGATTGGTATGCAGGTGCCATTCGAGGCGGGTAAGGGCCATCTTCGCCATCAGCTTCCCTAGGCAAGAAGTCATGGATATAGGTCGGAGGTTAGTGATGAGCGCAGAGGATTTTCCTTGTTTCGGAATCATAATTACGTGTGCCTCTTTCCATGCAGCGGGAATTTTCCCGGAGCGCCAAACAGTATTAATAATCTGAATAAGTTCGTCTAGTTTTGAATCGGGGAGATTACGGAGTATACCATAGGTAACTTTATCTGGGCCGGGTGCTGTGTTTCGCTTAAGGGAGCGTAGAGCAGCCTGAAGTTCGGCGAATGTAAAGTCGGAATTCATTCCTTGTTCATCTGCTTCTTCTTCGGTGTAAGGGTATGACGGGGAGCTGGCAGGAGAAGTAGAGGATGGGTAAAATTGATTTCGGATTTGCTCAACCAGCTCTTCTTGTGAGACGGAGAGGGCCAACTGTAGCTTTTGAAGTGTATTACGAGGTTTACCCTGTCCAAGTAGGGTGCGCATAATGTGCCAGACTTTTGGAGTGTGGAGTCTCTCGACCATGTCATCACAGAGCTGAAGCCAGTTGTTCGTGGCTAGTTGGTCAGCGTATTCTTGGGCTGCTTGCGTTAGTTCAGCAACTTTTCTTTTCAATGCGTGGCTAGATCTACAGTTGCGCCAAGCTTTTATGGCCCGGCGACGTTGTTTCCATAGCCCAAGTAGGTGTGTGTCAATGTATGGATAGTCGGGAGATCGGTGGATATGTTTGGTGTGTTGGGAGACGGTCTCCATAATGGCGCTACACCATTTTTCGGGGTCCTCGAGTGAGACTGATAAGGAGTCGAGGGCCGGCCGAGCCTTTGGCCAGTCTACGAGCATAGTGGGAGGTAGATGTGTTCCGGGTGGTCTGGAGGGTCGCTGGGACGTGAGCGTTATCTGAAGAATACAGTGATCACTCCCCATCGTGTCACCCGTATTACTCCAAGAAGCGCGGAGATCGCTGCGAATCCATGCGAGGTCGGGGTTTGTGTCGGATTGTGCTCCACATCCTAGACGTGTAGGCATGAACGTGTCATTCAGGAGGGTGAGGTGATGAATACTGGCGAAGCGGTCGAGTTTTCGTCCGGAGGCTGAAGTACGGTCGTATCCCCATGCAGGGTGTGGGCAGTTGAAGTCACCAAGAAGGACGAAAGTAGTAGGGACATTAGAGGCAGGAAGGGCCGTATGCAAAGGTGGGATGCTGGTTTTGGAGTCGGAGGGAGTCCAGTAGCAGTTTAAAATCGTGATACGGTGACCCTGATAGGTGGAGTGTGTCAGGACATGCTCTTTCGTCCCGGAGTTGAGGTGGGATGTATCTTCCTGAATGGTGGGTATCGTGCGCCGTATGTATGTAACCGTCAATGTCGGCGGAGGAGGGGGCGTTTGATGTCCTTTTCTCTTCATGACTATACTTGGCTGAGTAAAATGGTCGTAACCTGGCAGAGAAAAGGCACCGTGCGTTTCCTGCAGTGCGATGACGTCTGGATTAACGCCAGTAATCTGCATGTGTTGCAAGAGGGCATTTTTCTTGCGACGAAAACCGCGGCAGTTCCACTGCCAAATAATTAGAGGGTTTTGGGGTGGGGATGTGTGTCGCATGATATCACTCATCATGCCGGTCTTCCTCCATTGTGTCGAGGTTAGGCACTAGAGGGGCGCTTGCGCGCTTTCGAGGGGGAGCATTGGAGTCTGCGTCGGGAGAGGGTGGGGCAGAGGACGCGAGGGAGAGGAGATGGTGCTCTAATTGCTCGACGCGAGCCGTCAGTTGTTGTAAGGCCAATAGGACGGGAGCAAGGGATTGCTTTATGAGAGCAATAGCGTTGTCGGTAGGGAGGGGTGAAAGTGGAGTAGGTGTGGAGGGGCGTGAGTAAAACCGGTTTTGGAAGGACGGGGGAGGGGGTGCGATGGATGTGGGAGATGGACCGCTCACCTGGTGACTTGGTGGAGTCTGTGACTGCATCACGGAAGCTTGCGGTTTAGTAGAGGAGGTGGAGGTGCTGGTTGCCGCACCAGAAGTGGTGGACGGTGGCCGCTTGGCAGAGGGCTTGGTTCGAGATTGACTTCTTTGCGCGGTCTCGTGCCCCGGGCTGTTGCTGCTGCTGCTGCAGGAGAGCTGAAGGGCCTCGTAGCGGTTCGAGGTAGGCAGGGGCGGCCAGATGGTCGCGTCGGCTTTAGGGGGTGGAGGGGCGGCGCGGGCGCGATGGCGTCGTTGGGCGCGGTGCCACTTTAGGACTGCAGCGTCGGCGTCTTTCCTTGCGGGGCATTCAGGATGAGACGGTGTGTGGTCGCCCTTGCAGTTCCAGCAGTGTGGTTCACATTCGTGTGGGATAGTCGTTGGGTCTTGGTCAGGAGGAAACGGTTGGCTGCAAATCGAGCACCGAACAAGGCTAGGCTTGTTAGGACAGACGTCGGCACGGTGTCCTATGGCGTGACAATGCGTGCATTGTTTGCTGTGCGGCTTTTGCGGGTAGACGCGGTACACTCCGCTGTAGAAGACGGCATAGCGTGGTAGACGGGGCCCTTCGACGGTGAGCAGAAGTGTGTTGGTACGTCCGAGACGGCGGGCGCTTAGGAGTCGGGTGCCGTCAACACGAAGGTTAGCGGCAAAGTCGTCTTCGGTAAAGTCCATGGTGATGCCGTGTATAACACCACGGGCGTTAAGGGGGTCGTTAGCTACGTACGAGGTGACATCGTACTGTATGTTGTTCAGTGAAACTTGCTTGAGTTGGAGCAGCTTGTCCGCAGCGGCTGGGCGGTGGGTATCGATGGCCAGGATGTTTTGCGAGGTGCGGAGTTTGATGTAGGTATTGTCACGTTCAGTCTTGGTTAGGCGGGCGGAATCCATGACGGACCGACAGAGCACAGGGAATAAAGTGTTGCCGAGGTTGAGGTGGTTCGCAAATTTCATGACGATCGTGGCTGCGGTGGCTTGCCGGGGCGCCGCGGGAGCACAGTGCTTGTGATTCAGCGCCTGGGCTGCTGACTGGCTAGGCGAGCTCCCCGCCATCCCGGCTGCGAGCATGCTGGCGAGCGCGGGGGGCGTTGCCCCGGCGGTGCAGATGTAGGCTTGGCTTAGCGCGCCCGGCGTGGGCGGCCAGCCAGATGCTGATGTGCCAAAAAACGGCGCAGAACGCTTGGAATTTTGGTTACCAGGCGTACAGGCGATGAAGTAGCGCTCCTGTAGAACGGTTGGTGGCGATCCGAGGTCAGGAACCTGGACGTAGACGTGATTTTGCTGGAGCTCGGTGTGCGCACAGCCGATCACGGTGGCGCTGGTGGCGCCCTCTCAGTTTAACCCGAGACGTGATCGGTTGCGGCGATAGCATCGCGCCCTCGTGCAGTGGCCAGCGAAGCTGACCTGTTTTCTCCGCCGCGGGTTTTAAACGCCCTCGTGGCAATATTAATCTATTGAAATCATGCGCAGTAACGGTGTCCGATAAATTACGTTGGTTTTACCTTTCCAGTACTGCGTGAATTGACAATGGAATAGACGCTTCATTTGCAAGCACCGCTCGCCTCTCTTTTATGCGAAGCATACTAGCCGCACAACCGAGCTCTTCCTTGCTGCGCCACGCGCGGCCGCGTAGCTACCACCTGACCTACATCGGTGCACCACGTGATATGACGTCACAACAGCTGTGAAAGCTGGGGCTCAACTTGGGCGCTCGCGTGCGGACGGGCAGCCTTCACCCGCGGCCTAACTCCTGCTCCTTCCGCTAGGGGCGCTGACGTCACAACAGCTCTGAAAGCTGGGGCTCAACTCGTGCGCTCGCTTGCGGACGCGCAGCCTCCGCCGGCGGTATGCTTCGCATCCTAGGCTTAACCATAAGCTAAGCCAGGCCATTTTTTTGAACTACCGGTTATAATTTCCTTAGTTATTGAGCAGCAGAAAGAATGACTTTAAGATTGTATCTGACTGCCTTCTATCGACTTGATGGCGCTGTTTTAATGCGGCAGCGTTAAAGGCCCCGGAGTCCTCGTCGGCGTTGTGAGGGAGAAATCACGGGCACGGCTCTGGCAGGTGGTTCCCAGAGAGCAACCTAGGAGGCGGATGGGCCACCTAGGTCACGTGACCATGCGGCGTCGTCACAACCTGCCCACCGGATAGTGAGCAAACTGCACACTGTGGCAGTTAAATAAATGATTGGTAGCTCGGGAAGAGCAACTTGTGTTCCACAAGGCACATCGCTTAACCAGTGCGACAGGAGGGGAATGAGGAGTCCCAGGGATCTGTTAGTGTAAAATAGTGAATGGCATTCTGCATATATGGAAATTCGCCCATCATGCTATCGCCTCGTCCTCTTACGGGGGAGCTTAAGTGTCCCCTCTATTTTTTTTTTTTTTTTACGCGACAGCATGAAAGGTCCCGTTCGGCCGGAAGCCCAGCGTTAGCATCGTTGACGCTGGAAAATCCTGATTGATCGAGAAGGTAGTGGAGTAGGAAAGCTATTTTGCTTATATTAAAAAGCAAATGTGGTCAGTCGAATCGAAACCGCCACTGAGCAACGTGCGATAAGTGCGATAAATAGAGGCCTTGTACGAGTACCTCCCACCGCACAGCAGGCAAATTACATGAAAGAACCACATAGCTAATAAGAGTTACTAATTATCGTACCTGAATATTATGGGCGATGATGTGCAATAAAACAGTTTATGATTTCACCAAGTGTGTCGACGTCTGCAGAGCGGTGCGCCAGGAGACGCCCTAGAGACCGTAGGGACCGTTTAACTATATCGTTACATACTCTTAAAGGTGCACTGAAGAGGAATGTGAATTTGTGTTTTTGCCGCGGGAACTCGATCTACACGTTCCGAGCTTTCTTAGAAACTGCGATTTATTGCCCTGTATGGCCGATTTCCGTAATTAAATCGAATTAACGTCCGGCTCCCGCCTTTTTTTTTTAATTCTCTCGCGTACGGTGGGCGGAGTCGACCAACGCGTGGAGCGCCTTTCACCCAGTCCCGTGGCGGCTTGCCGCTCTGCCATCGGCGGAGTAATACGTAGTAGTCCGTAGTAGCAAATACTCCGTGCGTATTTTTATTTCTGCGGGCTTATTTTGCGGCTATATTATCTGCGAATCAAACTATTTATTCATGGAAACCTAAACAACAAAATAAAGCGAAAGCAAAGCCTCCACGAAGCTGGCTGAAAGGCACTTCACGCGTTGGTCGACTCCGCCCACCGTACGCGGAGAATTCAAAAAATAAAGGCGGGAGCTGGACGTTAATTCGATTTAATTAGGGAAATCGGCCACAGAGGGCTATAAGTCGCAGTTTCTAACAATGATAGAAACGTGTAGATCGAGTTCCCGCAGCAAAAAGACAAGTTCAGAATCCTCTTCAGTGCACCTTTAAGGTGAAGATAAGTTTCTCGAAGTTTTTTCCTCTCAAGTAAGAATCCTTAATCACGCCGAAATTGCACTCCTGCACTAAAACTGTCGGAAGAGTCACCACTAGTAACGGGAATTGCAGTGACAGAATGGCTTGCCCGCAGAACTGAGGACTCGCGTCTACGTCATTCTGACCAGATTTTGGGGACGCAAGCATTTTGGACCTCGGGATGTAAGCGATCTTGTCGTGTGGCGCGTTTGAGTTCGGCTTTCTTAGCGCGTTGATCTCCTTTCCCAACAGCCGCATGTTCGCACACATTATTCACAGCCACATTATTCACACGGTTCATCTCACGCAAGGCTATCTAATATTAGAAATTCCCTCTCTTGTAGTGCGAGATGATTATGAAATGTGCGCTGCCTCATCCAGGCGAGCTGCAGGGCGGACGCAAAACTGGGTCTGCAAAAAGCTTTGCTAACTTGGAATCCTTAGAACGTATTTCAGCATTTCAACATCAAAAGTGCGTAGCTATGTGTAAATCACGTACTGTTACCTACTTTGTTGCGTACGATAGTAACATTTATTCACCGCATCTTCTGTGCTTATCAGCTTAGCGATCCCAGTCGTAGGAACAAGGCGTAAAATTGCGACGAGGCCGGCCGCGACCCTGCGGCTCCAAACGGTGCCGCCTTGCAAGGCACCTGGTGCGGTACCGCGCCGAAAGCCCGGCATCTATATCCGCGGGGCTCTCCACTTGGCTCCGGGGGCGGCCGGACTTCGTTCATTCTTGTACGTTTGGGAGAAGCTCCTGTAAACCCCGCTGCGGCCCCCGCAGGCCGAGCCCAGTTTCGAACGCACTCGCAGCCTGCTAAAGGCGGTGCCCTTCGGCCAAACGCAGTTCGAATGACAGTAGACAAACGCAACGGCTTTCCTCATACGTGAGGACAAAGCATCCCTTCCGGAGGGAAAAACTCCCTTAGTGCCTACACACTGACGCCTGCAGTTCTGTCCACAGAGCGCAGAACTCACGCTTTGATCCACTGACACACAGCAGGATCATCCGCATAAAAAAAAGCACCTCCAGTTTTTACTGCTGCTGATTCTCCTGCTGTGAGCCAGTGGATCAGAGCGAGTGTCAGACGCTGAGGAAGTTTTTCCCTGCGCAAGGGCTGCTTGGTCCTCAGGTCAGTTGTTCCCGTAAAAAAAAATGTTTGTGCAAGACCTGTTTCGCTCTACGGACGGAAAGCCGAGGTACAGTGTGGTCGAACGCTTGTATTTCAAAGCAAATATTTTCGCCATCTCATGGTTGTTTTCAATAACCTGACTCTACCAAAAGGCTTTTCGATGCCACGGGTCACTTCAAAATCTTTCTGCGCACGAAAACAATTGTTCAGCACCCCCCTCAGATCAAGCTGAGAATTTCTAAAGCGGACCATGCACAAAGGTTGTCTCCTGCTCATGCCGATCCTCCTTTTTAGGCGAACTCACCTTCACCTTCGTTGTCACCTCCGCTGCGTCGGAGAAGTCATCAGATACTGCAACTCCGAGAGCTGCGTGATCGTTGTCTTTGCAGCCTTGCGACCTACTCAGATTGAGTAGCGATCAACGTCTGCAGGGCCATCGTAGACGAAGCCGATGAACTGCCCTTTGTATTCCAGTCCAGCGACCTTTTTGAGTCTTTTATCGTTTGCTCCCGAGAGTGAGAAGGCAGTTGTTAGCGACCCACAGGAGACTTATGATCAGGTGATCGTTTCTCTACCTCTTAGTTTCCCCGTACACTCGCCCGAGTTTCGTACTTCTGAGCGGGGCAGCGGATGAATAATTAATTCAAAATGGCCCAATCGCAAGAGATTTTGAATAGGAGATCACCATAAACTAATTCGGTATTCATGATCATGAACTGAAAAAGAAAAGTCACACTCGAGATAATTCTACGAACAATCATAGCCCCTGACCATTGGCAAGCATATTTCAGTTAGGAAAGTGGTATATAACACCAACACAAGCGTAGTTGGGTTCTAAGACAGGACTCCAAAATGAGGTCCCTCAAACCAAAAGTCTTCATTCACACCCCTTTGCTTTATTTGGAATTTTCAGAGGATCTTTGATGCCGGAGAAGTTTTCCGTAACTGAGAGCACAGGCATTCCCCTGGTGGCTAGCAAGGATTTTGCTCATCATCGTGTTCGTTAGAATTATGGAACAACGCTCAAATGAGATGGAACACTGATTTTAGCTTATCGTTCCCCCTCTGATAACAACAAGAAATTCATTAAATACGTGAGTGGTGTTCTTCATTGTGTTTCACGTTTGAAACCTGCCGTTCTCTTGACCAAGATTTTACTATTGACCTACTGACAACGGCAGGTTTCAAAACAAAAACATATTGAAGAACACCACTCACATATTTAATTAATTTCTTGGTGCTATCAGAGGGGGAAGGATAAGCTAACGCAATCAGTGTCCCGTCGCATCGGGCAGTCGATCGATAGTGGTAGCAAACATTCGAAAACACAGGAAAAACTGCGTACAAGAGATTAACTTTAGCATAAACTCTCACCTCACATTCGAAACTTTCTGTCAAACCCTTGAACTTTTTAGATCCCACGATACTAATTTACTTTCGGCCTGCAAACATTTGTCCGTGAAAGCCAAGAAGTGAAGTCTGTAATCAAAAGAATCTAGTGTCATCTCTATTCAGAAAACTTTTCTTAGTTTTCTCATGTTTACACAAAATACTGACACCTTTCTCTCGCCTCAAAAACAGGGCTGTGCATAAAACAATTGAAAGATTCAGTGCCATGGTACAATGTGCCGCATAGTCCCGATATCCGGAGAGACAAAGTCAATAGAATCATCGTGCATACGGAACCGCATCAGTGAATATTGCATCTGCTTTGCTTTCAAGATATGGCTGCACAAATTAGATTTTGTTTGGTTTATGGGGTTTAACGTCCCAAAGCAACTAACGCTATGAGAGACGCCGTAGTGGAGGGCTCCGGAAGTTTCGACCACCTGGGGTTCTTTAACGTGCACTGACATCACACAGCACACGGGCCTCTAGAATTTCGCCTCTAAAGAAATTCGGCCGCCGCGGCTGGGATCGAACCCGCGTCGTTCGGGTCAGCAGCCGAGCACCATAACCGCTGAGCCACCGCGGCGGCCGGCTGCACAAATTAAACGGGTTACCACTTGTATCGACACCACTCCTGAGGAAATCGGACCTGAGGACATACGTTTCATCAGCGCATGAATTTGCGCTAGCAGATCTGACATGACTACAATATTACCGCAAAAATACGTTTTCGTCTCATCTTTTCTGTGCGTCAAAGTTTTATTGTGAAAGCATTACTTCGCGAAGTATAACTAGCTGCCTAGACCTGTCATTGCATTTTCGCCCCAAACACGTATGTTGGGCATACCATCCCAGGGCCAAGAAATCTTTGCTTGATTACTCATCTGGCCACTCCAAAGTCGTAAAAAATGGGATAGTCACTTCCTGTCTTAAGGCGGCCGTCTTCAAGTCGTGCCCACATGTCATGAACGAAAGTGTTGCATTTCAGTTGGAAAGGCTGAGACAGAGTGGGTGCCCTCCGCAAACAATCGTGGAAGCCTGCGGGAGGTTGTCAAGGTGGATCAACGCAGGTTCGAGGCCCAAAGTCCGGGAAACAGACCGGCGAAGGGTCGCCGTTATACCGTACGTGCACAGGTTGGCGCATGGGCTGAAGATCCTAGCCGGACGTTACAACGTTTCTGCTGTGTTTTCCGCCCCTAGAAAGTATGCTTCAATCTGTTCCCTGGTAAGCAGCCGGAAGGAAGGAGGCGGCAGAAGGAAAGGAAGAAAAAATGAGTGCAGTATCACGCACACAGCCCCGTTCGTTCCCTGTGCCAGGGGAGTTGTGTTTAGGCTGCCGCTATCCTGTGGTTCGATGTACATCTGCCAACAGGGCGATGTGTCAACCAACGATCAGGTAAACACCGAAGATTACTCAGGGGAGATTCCCTTGACAACCTCCCAAAATATTGGCGCACTTGTAATGCCGGTGATAAGAAGCTGCAGTGTAAACCGCTCTTTGACCAAGCAACAATTCTGTTCAGGCATAGGGACCAACTTGTGCGGGAACTCATGGAGGCGTTTCATATGCGTATCAGCGGAGATAAATGCATCAGCCAGACTTCCGTCCGCTTCTCTGATAGGGAGTTCCGATTTTTGGCAAAATCACTGGGGTACACAGGGGGTGACATGTGATGTTCTTGATGTCAGATTGGTATGATTCGTTTTGTTTTTCCTATTTATATGTGCTTGTGTTTCGGAATAAATCTTCAGTTGTGAGTTAGCGCTCGTTCTTGTCTTTCTTGCTTTGTCCTCGATTTTTCTGCGCAAATTTTTTGAGTATGTATAACTAGCTCACCGAGTTTGCGTTAAATTCGACCTTGAAGGTGACCTTGGCAAAGCCGAGCATAGCTCAGCCCCTGAGGAAATAAAATAAAAATTGCTGGGACTGGGTTTCGAACCCTTGGTGGCGAGAACAAATGAGCTTCTCTGGTCACTCCACGAGGGCACTATATGCTATCACCGTAGGCGATCACTCCTCGTGTTTAACTGCCACAAAACCTCGCGCTGTGCATTGCACAATCTCGTCTTCGACTTTCACCTGCGGCGCGAACATATAGACCAGCTTAACCTCATAGGCACTTAACCTAAGTTTATTGTAGCCAGAGGTGCCAACGACCGAGCAAAACAAAACCATGAGTCAACCAGGCTAAGCAAATGATTTCGCACGACTACTCGGTTGAGGCACGTCAAAACTCTGCCACATTTTACGAGCTACGGCGAGCTACGCGGTACCCCAATCGAGGCCTGCGTAGCTCGTAGAATGTCCGTGGGGCATCTGCCTTTCCACGGGGCACGCAAGAAAGACGCGCGCTCCAACTCTAAACGCGTGCGCTGGCGATGAAACCGCGCTCTCAATGTGCGAAGCGCAGTTTTGCCAGTGTTAGTTGACCGCGAATCTCCGCACGCTGGTCCCCAAACTCGAACGAGGTGTCGTTGGGAGGCACCTGGTCTGCGGGGTGGCGAGTTCGTCATCCCGTTGGTTTCCCACGACGCCGCAGCGACGCGCCAACCACTGCACGCTATTAACACATCCGCCTTCTGCAAAGCGTTCGATGGTCTCGCTGAATACGCACAAGAGCTGCGGACCACAGTCACGGTTCTACTGGCTGCCGAGGACGGAGCGCTGATCGCAGAGCAGGGCGCTCCTAGGCGGTAAGACGTCGTTGCTTGCCCGCCGCGGTGGCTCAGTTTTTAGGCCATTTCTCAGAAATAAAGAATGTCCTGCTCAAGTAGAAACATTTATATCACTATTGTGGTCACCGCACCAGCGTCTGTGGCTCCATTGAAGGCGCCCCATTCGTTCGAAGTGCCGCACGAGTCCGCTGTCTATGATGAGCCAGAAGAGAAAGCGTTGATCTCGTTACTAATAGCTGCCGGTAAACCGCCTACGTCCAGACCTGCGTCGACGACAGCAGAGAGACACAAGTTGTGCAGCGTAGGTGCTTAGTGCAACACGTTCAGGTCAGTTATCGGCTTTTCATCTTCAGAAACGTCGATTTGTTCTCTGTTCAAATGGTTGCCACGGAAAACTAACATCCTTTCTCCCATCACGCTGCAGCCGGCCGAGTGCCTAGCAGACGGGCTCAACACACGTGGCGTCACTTCGATCCAACAGGACTTCTGGATGTCATACTTATGCATGTCTGCACAGTAGGCACCCAGCTGTCCGTTGCACCACCAAAGATAGAGCTCTTCATACACGAAGGCACAGTGACGTTTGCGACCTTTGGGCCGCATGCCTTCCCCTCTTGGGTGCACCCACATCGAGGTGGTGGTTTCCAGATAAGGCAAGGAATTATCGTACCGGTCGTTGATCTTTATGCTGAACGCCTGGCCACCTGAAACATACAGTCGGGGACAAAAGTCTCCGGACCACGTGTTCCTCAAACGATGCTTATAGCTCTACTACCAGACAGCGGCTGGAGACCACACTTTTGGAGATGAAAGAACAAAAATTTAACATTTACCTCCACAGCTGTGGTCTCCAGCTGCCGGCTAATAGCAGAGCTATCGGCTTCGTTAGAGGAACACGTGGTCCGGAGACTTTTGTCCCCGACTGTACATTCGGTTTCCGACCCCGGACGCCGTGTGGAAGCAGCGGCTAGCCGGGGCCTCTGCACTGGTCGGAACGCGATGCCACGTCAGGCTCTGCAGGTCAAGATATTATACACGATGTGAGAATTCCGGGTCCAGGAAATCAAACACTGTACATCCGTTCACCCACAACGCAAGCAGAGAAGATGCTCAGTGTCGGAACTTGGCCGCAGATTCTCCGGGCGGCTCCATGTCATAGCGAGGGTATCGAGCCTGTATATATGCCGCCAATCCGCGACCTTAAGTCCGAAAGGATCCCCCACATGTAGGCGCAGTGGTCGTAGGCGACAACGCAGTGAACGACAAAGTTAAGGGGATCGTCGTCGAGGTACACCTTAGTCAGCGGCATACCCCATCTGTACGTTGCGGGGTGGAAGATGTATACGCCGAATTGGCTGCGTAGGATTTCATTCCTGTATTCATGGCCGTTGGAGAGCAGGCCGAACGAGTAAACCTTCCCTTTGATGGTGACAGCCATTCCGGTGGCGGCTTCTGGAACCCGTTTCAGCCGCACCGGTCACATCGTGCAGTGGTGATCAGTCCTCTCAGAAATAAAGCCGGGTGTTAGTTTTTCCTTACTGCTGACGGCAAGCACTAGGAAAGAACAGATCTCGTAAACGGTGTTTTTCTTTTTTTCAAGCCTGTCTTGGTTTTAGTGTGAGAGCTTCTGTGACACATTTTGATGGTAAGACGATGTAGCAACTGTTTCTTGGGTTACACGAAGAAGAGAGAGAGAGAAAGGCTGTAAAAAGGCTTGCGGAGCGAAAAGGTGGACACGAGGAGGGCAGAGAGGGCGCTGTGCACTGTGTGGCGCAGGTGTGTGTGTCACCGAGACACATTTTTCTTCGCTACAGCCTAGTTCATCCTGCGATGTGGTTGCGGGAAACGCTAGGAATATTTAATCCCTTGACAGCAAACGCCTTCTGTGATTGCTTCAGAAACCACGGAACTGTAGACCCAGCGCACATACAAGGTTTGCGGTGCTCGTAAGATTGCGAACACAAGCGCAGAGTCTGCGAAAACCTGCATAAACGGGCTGCTGAGGTCACAAAGAAATGTGAACATCACCATTAGGCAGCCAGGAATAAGGTTTATGTTTTTACCTTCCCATCATGCCTGCTTCCATTTTTACATGTCATATAGTGTTTCAGTCCCCCATCGTCTCCTTTACTCCGGTTGATCATCGTTTCTAATTCGGCCATCCACGTAGGCTCTACCATTTTATTCTCTCATCTTCGCCTTTACTGTCGATTCTGATTAATATTTATGGCGCTAGGTCATCTGTGGCTGAAGAGCGCCATGGCACAAAGCTGCCTTGTCTATTCAAGCTGGCGTCACAGGCACATTTTCCGAACATTTCACACCAGCCATCGTGGCATGGCTTGTCGAGAATGTACCTGGCGTGCGCAGTGCACTGGAGCGCTCTCGCATCAGTGTAAATAAGCTGTCGGGAAGCTTCAAATACAGTGCAGCATGCTGTCGTTTGCCTTCGAAACGATCCGAACCTTATACGATCAGTTACACAATCTTTGACGAATTCTATCGGCTCAGGTTCACGACATATATACCGATCGGATGCTACCGGATCGAAATTAGACTGTACATAGGGAAAATAGGACCATAATTATCAGGCTATAAAATCAGTGAACATTTAATGCAGCGTCAAAGTGAGGGCAGACAAGCGGAAATAAGTGACAACTGTTTGGCTTTCTGAAGTCATCGCGAAACACGCAAGTTGTTTCCGGATAAGAGCTGGAATCGACGCCTACCGCCACATATCTCTATCTACCATCTGCTTTTAAAAGCATGACCAGCAGGTGCTGCGCGGTAAAACCAGAATTGAACACCAGCTTCATGCCGAAGTGACGGTAATGCGACTCGCTTGAAGAAACCACAGGGCTGGAGTTGAATCCATTTCAGTGAATAATTGTTCGTTCAGAAAATTTGTTCCCTTTGTTATTTAAGAAAAAGTGGCGGCCCCGGGCGACATGAATATAAACAAAATACTAGCGACTTTCTTGCTTGCGCGAAAATCGAGCACAGAAGGAAGGCGCTCTTTGAGTATAAAGGAAGAGTTTATTACTGCGTCAAGTAGCGGCGCCGAAGTTGCATTATCACCGTATCGCCAAGCTGGCTTCGCCGAAGGCACTCAGTTTGCTTGAGATGCAGCATCTGCCATCGACTGCGATGGGTGAGAAGTGATAGCGTAGACCATTTCTCTAATGAAGGGTGGTAAGGGACGTAGATCCAGCCGTGCATCAATTACTGCCAGTAAGCACAGGTTCCGCAGTGTCGGTGCCAAGTGCAACACGTGGAGATCGGTCAGCGCCCTTCGCTCCCCAGCAACCTGCGCCTCATCCTGGTTGGGTGCCGGCCCAACGCCGCCGAAGATAAACACTCGTTCACCCATCACTGAGCAGCCATGCCAGTACCTGGGAGATGGTGGTGAGCCACATGGCTTCACTTCGGTCCAACGCGACGTCACGGGGTCGTACTTGTGTATATCTGCCAAATAGGTCTGCAGGAAATCGCTGTACCCTCCGAAAATGTACAGTTCTTCGTTGTACACGAAGGCTGAATGACCTTGCCGACACACAGGGGGAACTCCTTGTACCTGTGGGCGTACCCATGAAGAGGTGGTGGTCTCTAGGTAGTATAACGAGTTGTCTACGCGAGTTGGGTGGAAAGGGTCTCCTAGGCGGCCCCCAAACACATACATGCAGGTCCCGATGGCAGACGCAGTGTGGAAAGCACGCCGAACGGGCGCTTCTCCGCTGGTGAGGACACGATTCCACTGCAGGGTATCCAAGTCAAGGACCCGGATATACTGCGAATGATCCAAGACGCCGAAGATATACTTGCGGTGACCCACAACGCAAGCTGTGTTGCCGTAAATCGATGACGGCACCTGACCGGACACCGCCAGACGGCTGCATGTCATGGTGCTTGTGTCGAAGCGGTAAAGGACACTCGGAGATGGCCGGCTGGGCGGGCCGCCCCACAGATACGCGCAGTGGCCGTACGCTACAACTGTCTGGAAGGAAATGGGAATCGGCCCGGCGTCGAGAAGTTGCGTCTGCACCATATCCCACCGGCGCGACGCCGGGCCGAAGATGAAGACGTGGAGCAAGTTCCATGCCCCGTGGTAACTGTCGAACGAGTAGACCTTGCCGTTGATGTGTACAGCCCTGTGGGTGACATGCTCTGGAACGCCGTTTAGCCGCACCGTCCACATCCTGCTGAGACACCTGCTTCTGTAAGAAACAAGGCCCGGTTATTCCAGCGATGGCGGTGGCATCATCCGGCTTTTTTCTGAAGCAGCGATATGGTGATCTGTAATCGTGGCGTGTGCAGACTTAGTGCATCGACGGGTGACTATTTCCGTTAGATTTTTGAATATGTTTGTCATTTTATTACACTCACACGAATGAATATTCAAAAAAGGACATCTACTCTTGCAGTTACCAAGATTAAAAGCGCTAAAAGCCGTTATAAAGTCCGCATAAGTGGTCAGGAGTGCTCTTCTGCCATTACGGGTTTGTTTCAGAGCGAATTGCTTTTTTTACGCCACATGATATGTGCTTAACACTTTCCAATCGGGAATTTTGTTTAGTTGGTCGGTCATGCCAGTCGCATTGATAGGGATTGAGTATCTGGCGGCCTTAATAAAAAACGTGAAATTTATATTGCTTAATGCTTAAATCCTGCACTATTTTTTTCTTTCGTTTCGGGCATGTTTTGTTGCCGCCTTATCGTCTAGCAGGTGCTTGGTATAGGTGTCATGCAGCTCTGGTGTATTCATATCACGAGCAACAACCACTTTGTTCAACCTTGCCGCGATGGTGGAAATGTGGCGTGAATCGTTGGCATTTCGCATTTCAATTTCCTGTTCTGGTAAGAAATGCCTAAGGGGCCTGAATACCTGCAGTTGTTTCTGTTTAAATAGAAACTTGTGATTTGGTCACTGTGCCTTCTATATATACCTCTATATACGTGGATTTCAGGACAGGAAGTGGCGCAGTATCTGTCTCACATATCTCGGTAGAAGCCCCAACCGCACCGTGAGGAAATGACCCGTGAGGAGGAAGGTGGGAGTGAAAGATGAAAGAGAGAACGAGGGGCCGTAGTGGAGAGGTCCAGATTAACTTCGACCACCCGAGTACCTTTAAGGTGCATTTACATCGCACAGCACACGGGCTCCATTTGTGTTTTCCCCTCATCGAAGCGCAGGCCGGCGCGGCTGGGTTCGAACCTGGTTACTCCTGCTGAGTTGCCGAGCACGCTAACCTCTGAGCCACCGCTGCGGGTATCTATCGGTTATGGGAAACGTGTTATGAGCGGAGCGCAGCGGGTAGCAGTTGTTTAAGAGGCGATTTGCAACGGACAGCGCAAAAGTGTGTTGCAGACACGAGGCGCGATCGTCGGTTGCGGCGATAGCATCGCGCCCTCGTGCAGTGGCCGGCGAAGCTGACCTGTTTGCTCCACCGCGGGTTTGAAACGCCGTCATGACAATATTAATCTTTTGAACTCACACGCAATAATGGGGTCTGATAAATTACGTTGGTTTTACCCTTCCTGTACTGTTTGTATTGACGATGGAATATACGCTTCATTTGCAAACACCACTCGCCTCTCTTTTTAGAACTACCGGGCATAATTTCTTTAGTTATCGAGCAGAAGAAGGAAGGACGTTAACATTGCATCTGACTGCCTTCTATCGACTTGATGCCGCTGTTTCAACGCTATCGCGTTGAAGGCCCCGGTGTCCTCGTCGGCGTTGTGAGCGAGAAATCATGGGCATGGATCTGGCAGGTGGTTCCGCGAGAGAAACCTAGGAGGCGGATGGGCCACCTAGGTCACGTGCCCTTACTACGTCATCACAACCTACCCATCGGATAGTGAGAAAACTACATAAATAAATGATTGGTAGCTCGGGAAGAGCAACCTGGACCCCACAAGGCACATCGCTTAACCACTGCAGCAGTGCGAGAGGAAGGTTGTGAGGACTCCCAAGGATCTGTCAGTGTAAAATAGTGAATGGACTTCTGCATTTATCGGAATTAACCCATCATGCTATCGCGTCGTACTCTTAAGGCGGAGCTTAAATGTCCCCTCCAATTTCATTTTTTTTTTTTTTACGCAACAGCATGAAAGGTTCCGTTCGTCCAGCAACCCAGCGTCACCATCCTTGACAATTGAAAATCCTGATTGGTCGAGAAGGCAGAGGAGTAGGAAAGCAATTTTGCTGATATGAAAAAGAAACTGTGGTCAGTCGGAATCGAAACCGCCACTGAGGAACGTGCGATAATTTGGATATATAGAGGCCTTGTACGAGTACCACCTACCCCACAGCAGGCAAATCACATTAGAGGACCACACAGCTAATGAGGGTCACTAACTATCGTCACTAAATAATGTCGACGATGATGTGCAATAAAGCAGTTTATGATTTCAACAAGTGTGTCGACGTCTGCAAAACGGTGCGCCAGGGGACCCCCTAGCGACCGTACGGACCCTTTAACGCTATCACGTCGTACTCTCGCAGGGAACTGAAGCTTCCCACTTTTTTCTTGTCAAGTAAGAATCTTTAATCACGTCGAAATCGCCATCCTGCATTAAAACTAACGAAGGAGTTACCACCAGTAACGGGAATTGCAGCGTCAAATTGGCTAGCCCCCAGAGCTGAGGACTCGCGTCCACGTCATTCTGCCCAGATGTTGGGGGCGCAAGCATTTTTGTACCTCGGGATGTGAGTGACCTTGTCGTGTAGCGTGTTTGATGTCGCCTTTCCTAGCGCATTGATATCCGTTTGCAACGGCCGCATGTTCCCGGGCTTTGGCCTCCTGATGTCTAGCGTCCCAAGCCCTTACCTGCCTCCTGGCTGCATCTACGGCTGTCTAATGGGGATGTTCGCATTTCTTTGTGATATCAGCTGCACGTCTATATAGGTCTTCGCAGACTTTGCGGTTTCCTTCGCAATCTTACGAACACCTTGAATCTTGTGTGTACGCAGGGCCTACAGTTCCGTGGCTTATGAAGCAATTCCACAAGGCGTTTCCAGTCAAGAGGCTAAATATTTCTAGCGCTTCAGGATATCACATCGAACGATGCACTAGTCTGTAGCGAAGAAAAATGTGTGTCGGTGTCACAACCGCCTGCGCCACCCCGTGCATGGTGCCCTTCCTGCCCTCCTCGTGTCCCCCTTTCCCCGCAACCCTTCTTACTCGCTATTCCTCTGTCTTCTTCGCGTAAGCCCTGGAACAGATGCTATATCGTCATAACAGCAAAGGGTGCGTTAGAAGCTTTCACACTGAAATCACCACAGGCTTGCGGAAAAAAAAAGAAAAACGCTTACAAACCTCTTCTTACCTATTGCTTGCCCGACAGCAGGGAGGAAAAACTAACACCCGCTTTCATTTCTGAGAAGATTGGTTACCACTGCACGATATGGACTGTGCGGCTGCACCGGGTTCCCGAACTCGTAAAACGACATGGCTGTCTCCACCAATGGGAAGGTCTACTCGTTCGACCCCTTCTACAACTGCCGCGATGACAGCGACGAAATCTTAGGCAGCCGATTCGGCGTATCCATTTTTCACCCAGCAACGTGCATGTGGCGTGTGCTGCTGACCGAGTTGCACTCCCAAGGCGGGCCCATTAGCTGCATCGACCGCAGCATTGCCGCCTACGGCCACTGCGTCTACATGTGAAGGAGCTCCTCGGACCTAAGGTCACGGATTGGCGGCTTATACCGGTTCTATACCCTCGCTATGACATGGAGCCGCCCGGAAATGTGCGACCAAAAGCCGACACTGAGCATCTTCTCTGCTTGTGTGCTGTGTCAACTGATGTACATCTTTGATTTCTTGGACCCGGAATCCTCACACCGTGTATATTATCTTGACCTTGAGAACTTGACGTGGCATAGCCCTCCGACCAGTGCAGAGGCCCCACGTAGCCGCTGCTTTCACACGGCGTCCGCAGTCGGAACACGAATGTATGTTTGGGGTGGCCAGGCGTTCAACACAGAGATTGAACGCCTCGCTCAAAGAAGTCTGCGTTAGCCTACGATAGCGCCCACTCCAAATTAGTAAAACGAGGAATAGTTTCTCTTTGCATTAGGTCGGGCATAGAAAAATCTTGTCCACACAAGATAAGTGAAAGCTTCCAGTATCAGATCGGAAGAGTTATGTCAGCAGGTTACCCATCGCAACTGGTCACCAGCGTGTCTGAAAGCCTCCTTCAAAAAATGAAGAAACCAGGCTACAAGCGTGACATTGGAAACAAACCTGTGCAGATCATACCTTACCTGTATAGGTTTTCGCACAATTTGAAAAAAGTGGCTTCCAGGCACGGAGTGCAGCTGATTTTTTCAGCCCCCTGCAAACTGGCAAGTTTATCTCCGATGGTATCAGGAAAGCGAGTAAAAAAGGCCTGTACTGTCAAACATCAAACAGTGTTCACAAAATGAACCACTAATGTGGTATACGAGATCCTTTTGACGTTTGGCAGAGTGTATGTGGGGCAAACGGGACAGTGTTTCAATGAGCGTGCTCGACAGCACAATGTGATCCAAAAAAGGAAGACGGGAAGCAACCTAGCTATACATTGTGACCGGTGTAAAGATTGTTGTCCGAAATTTAACGAAACCAGGTTTCTAGCCAGGAGAAGAAAAAAAATAGAAAGAGAAATAATTGAGGCTTTTTATATTCATCAAAGAAAAGACAACTGCGTTAGCACGCCTTCTGTTCCCCTCACAAGAAACGAACTAGCTTTTGTGGACGGTTTCGTTTAGATGCCCTTTGGAAAGTCCGCTTGCTTCCATCAATCGGTGTTATGATTGTTAAGATCTTAGCGTGGGTTTTTATCCTTATTCATAATCTTTCAACCTGTGCTGCCATTTACACTCGCAAGTGTTATCAACCATGCTTTTTGTAATAGCGACCTCCTTATGACTTGTTGTGCTGTTATCACTCGACCATCACCGCAGTTGTTCTTAGTTTTTTGGCTAGGTACACTCAACCTCAT
This sequence comes from Amblyomma mixtum, assembly GCF_055824585.1. Taxonomy (NCBI): domain Eukaryota; kingdom Metazoa; phylum Arthropoda; class Arachnida; order Ixodida; family Ixodidae; genus Amblyomma; species Amblyomma mixtum. The sequence continues at coordinate 17,632,429 of NC_143018.1, forward strand.
GCAGCTCAGCGGCTATAAATGAGCGCCTGGTTACCTCTTCCTGTTATTAAAGTTGGAAGTTGCGCATCTTTCCTGTTCTATGTTTCCTTTCTGTTTCGTCTTTTTTTGGCGTACGACATTCTTTCAAAACATAGAGTTCAACGACTTTTCAACTATTACTGTTAGCCTCCATCTGTGCTGAGAGGTGTTTAGCTCACCGCGAGTAATATGCTATCAATATTTAGAACTTCGAACACAAAGTTACCCTCGGCGCAGTGGCGTAACAAATTTTGGCTATTTCTGCGGGTTACTTGTAATCGATCTGTTGCTATGCCTGCGGGCGTGCTTCTTTTCTGGCGTGTTTTCTTTCTTTTATTCTGTTTTTCCTACAAACTGCCCATACAAACGCTTTATGTTCTTACCTTCCCATCTTCCTTGCTTCCATTTTCACATGTCATATAATGTTTCAGTCCTCCATCGCCTCCTTCACTCCGCTTGATTATTGTTTCCCATTCGGCCATCCGCATGGCCTATCACATTTTATTCTCTCATCTTCGCCTTTACTGTCGATTGTGATGAATTTTTTATGGCGCTAGGTCATCTGTGGCTAAAGAGCGCCGTGGCACAGAGTTGCTTTGTCTATTCAAGCTGGTGTCACAGACATATTTTCCCAACATTTCGCACCAGCCATCGTGGGATGGCTTGTCGAGAATGTATCTGGCGTGCGCAGTGCAATGGAGCGCTCTCGCATCAGTGTAAATAAGCTGTAAGGAAGCTTCAGCTACAGTCTAGCATGCTGTCGAGTGCCTTCAATATGATTACCCCCTGATACGACCTGTTACACAAGCTTTGAAGAATTCTAGCGGCTCAGGTTGACGACATAGATACCGATCAGATGCTTCCAGATTGAAATTTGAATGTATATAGGAAAAAAGAGAGCCATAACAAGCAGGCTATAAAATCAGTGAACCTTTAAAGCAGCGTCAAAGTGAAAGCAGACATGCGGAAATAAGTGATAACTGTTTGGCTTTCTAAAGTCGTCGCAAAAGAAGCAAGTTGTTTCCGGAAAAGTGCTGGAATCGACGCCTACCGCCACATATCTCTATCTAAGATATGCTTTGAAAAGGATCACCAGCAGTGGCTACGCGATAACCTAGTATTTATCACGAGCTTCAAGCCGAAGTGGCGTTAATGGGACTTGCTTGAAGAAACCACCGGGCTGGAGGTGAATCGATTTCAGTGAATAACTCTTCGTTCAGAAACTCTGCTCGTTTTATTATTTACGAAAAGGTGGCGGCCCAGAGCGACATGAATATAAACAAAACACTAGCTACTTTCTTGCTTGCGCGAAAATAGAGCACTGAAGGAACGCGTACTTTGCGTATAAAAGAAGTGCTTATTTCTGTGTAAAGCAGCTGCGCCGAAGTTGCATCATCACCGTACCACCCAGCCGGCTTCGCCGAAGGCACTCAGTTTGCTTGAGATGCAGCATCTGCCATCGACTACGATGGCTGAGAAGTTATAGCGTAGACCATTTCTCTAATGAAAGGTGGTAAGGGGCGTAGATCCAGCCGTGCATCAATCACTGCAAGTAAGCACAGGTTCCGCAGTGTCGGTGCCAAGTGCAACACGTGGAGATCGGTCACCGCCCTTCGCTCCCCAGCAACTTGCCCCTCATCGTGGTTGGGTGCCGGCCAAAAGCCACCGAAGATAAACACTCTTTCACCCATCACTGAGCAGCCATGCCAGTACCTGGGAGATGGTGGTGAGCCACATGGCTTCACTACGGTCCAACACGACGTCGCGGGGTCGTACTTGTGCATATCTGCCAAGTATGTCTGGAGCAAATCGCTGTACCCTCCGAAAATGTACAGCTCTTCGTTGAACACGAAGGCTGAATATCCTCGCCGATACAAAGGGGGAACGCCTTGTACCTGTGGGCGCACCCAGGAAGAGGTGGTCGTTTCAAGATAGTATAGGATGAGGGAAGGGTCTCCTAGGCTGCTGCCGAACACATACATGCGGATCCCAATGGCAGACGCAGTGTGGAAGGCACGTCGAACCGGAGCCTCTCCGCTGGTGGGGACACGGTGCCACTCCAGGGTATCCAAGTCGAGGACCCGCATATATGGCGAAGGATCCCAGTCACTTAATATATACTTGCGGTGACCCACAACACAAGCTGTGCTGCCGTAAATCGATGACGGCACCTCACCGGACACCGCCAGACGGCTGCATGTCATGGTGCTTGTGTCGAAGCGGTAAAGGACACTCGGGGCTGGCCAGCTGGGCGGGCCGCCCCACAGATACGCGCAGTGGCCGTACGCTACAGCTGTCTGGACGGAAATGTAAAACAGCCCGCCGTAGGGAAGTTGCGTCTGCACCATATCCCACCGGTGCGATGCGGGGTCGAAGATGAAGACGTGGAGAGAGTTCCATGGCGCGTGGTAACTGTCGAACGAGTAGACCTTGCCGTTGGTGCGTACAGCCCTGCGGGTGGCATGCTCAGAAACACCGTTTAGCCGCACTGTCCACATCCTGCAGAGACACCTGCTTCTGTAAGAAACAAAGTCCGGTCATTCCAGCGATGGTGGCGGAGTCATGCGGCTTTTTTCTGAAGCAGCGATATGGCGACCTCTATTCGCGGCGTGAGCGGACATAGTGCGTCGACGGGCGACTATTTCCGTTAGATTTTGGAACACTTTTGTCATTTTATGACAGTCACACGAATGAATGTTCTAAAAAAACATCTATTGTTGCTGTCACAAAGATTAAAAGCGCAAAAAGCCGTTATAAAGTGCGCGTAAGTGGTCAAGAGGCGGTTCTGTCATTACGGGTTTGTGTCAGAGCGAATTACCTTCTTGACGCCGCGAGATATGTCGTTAACGCTTACCAATAGAGAATTTCGTTTAGTTGATTGGTCATCCCAGTCGCATTGATAGGGACTGAATATCTGGCGGCCCTGAAAAGAAACGTGAAATATATATTGCTTAAATCCTGCGGAACTTTCTTCTTTCGTTTCGGACGTGTTTGGTTGCCGCCTTATCGTCTAGCAGGTGTATAGTATCGCTGTCATGCACTCACATCGGGAGCAACAACCCCTCCGTTGAACCCGCGTTTTTCGGGTCAGCAGCCCGGAAGGCGCGGCCGGGATCGAACCCGCGTCTTTCGGGCTGCTGACCCGAAAGACGCGGGTTCGATCCTGGCCCGCGGAGGCCGAATTTCGATGGAGGCGAAATTCTGGAGGCCCGTGTACTGTGCGATATCAGTGCACGTTAAAGACCCCATGTGGTCGAAATTTCTGGAGCCCTTCACTACGGCGTCCCTCATAGTCTGAGTTGCTTTGGGACGTTAAACCCCAATAAACCAACAAACCACCAACCTGGCCACGATGATGAAAATGTGGTGTGGATGGTCGGGATTTCACCTTTGCATTTCATCTTCTAGCAAGAATTGCCTAAAGTGGGTCAATACCTACAGCTGTTGCTGATGAACTGGAAACATGTGATTTTAGACTCTGTGCCTTCCATAATACCTCTAAATAAGTTGCTTTGGAGGAAAGGAAATTTTGCACTATTGGCTCACTTCTAGGCGGACACCCCAATTGCGCTGTGAGGGAAGGGAGGTAGGTGGGAGTGAAAGATTTGGATTGTGGGTTTAAACGCTCCAAAGCGGCTCAGGCTATGAGGGACGCCGTAGAGAAGGGCTCCGGAAATTTCGACCCCCTGGGGTTCTTTAACGCGCACTGACATCGCGCAGTTCACGGGCCACTATAGTAACATCGTATAACTGCTTAGTCTTCTGTGTGTTTGCTAACCTTTCTTCGGATCGCCACATTAACTTTATGACCAGTAGTGCTAACTGTTCTCTAGGTTACTGGGAACAAAATTTATTGTCTCTATATTCCTTTACCTACAACGTTACAAATCACTTGTTCGTTCTTAACCTGAGAATGCGGCTTCAGTACGGCACCCTGGTCTTGATTTTCTAGTAAGCTACGAACATAATAAGAATCGGTCTGCTCGTTACATTCTCAACTGCTGTCATCGTACCACCAGCACCCCTAATATGAAAACTAATGTGCACCTTCTTCTATTGTAGTTACGTAATCAAATTCTGCGGCTGCGTTTGCTTCATAAAATATACTGCTAGAAAAAACTTTACAATATTTTGATTCAGCGGCCCATTAACACATCTCGCCACTTGCACCGCTGTGAAAATTTGCAGTTTTTTAATGATGCACGAATGCTTTTTATCGCTCATTCCTGCCTCGTTCATTTCAGGACTGGAACCACTATCATGACGCGCTAGTTTCAATAGCATATATTAATTCGTTTACAAGTGCTTTAACAGATGGTTAAAGTGTTACGAATATGCAATATTTCACACTATATATTGTTTCTGATTGAAACCATTGTATTTACGTCTGCTTTTTCTCTTTTTCCTGTGATTTGTGCCATGAGATAAAGCATCACGTCCGCGAAGCATACGTGTAAAGTGCTATCAGGACTTCGCACATGACTATTATCAGCGGTGGATAACATGCTCTCTAGACTTCTGACATTAGCCCTTTTTCTGCGAGTGTTGCCAAGGGCGGCTCAGTGGCGAACATGCCGGACCCGAGAGCAGGACCATTACTGCGGCACGTGTGCAAGGCACGTGTGCCATTACCTCACCCTCCCTACCCAGAGTGAAGCAAGCTCATTTCATTCTGGGTAGGGAGGGTGAGGTAATGGCACACGTGCCTTGAATGGATGATTGCTGTTTCTTTGATTTCTCTAGTTTTACGCCTGTGAGTGCCAAAATTGTATCTGGGTTGGACAAGACGCCTTTGCGCATATCCGTGTAAATGTATAAATCGGTTGCCTAAATGTATAAATCGGCTGGTGTGAATGAAATTCAGTTGTAAGTTCAGCCCCGTCAGTCTGTTTCACCTTGTCCTCCGTCCGTGTTCTTAAGCACTGGTTTTTTACGATTCATCACCACCAACTCGCCCAATCCTCTGTTCTTCTGCAAACAGGAGCAGGGACAACGGGCAAGCTTGTTTCAGGGAGCACCGTATGCGGACTGTTTGTGGGAGAGGGCGATTCTCAATAAAACACGAGGAACAGTTTTTGTGGCAAAGGCGCATCCCAGTCGGAAGACTTTAATCAAGATTGACGTGGTTTACAACATAATAAAGAAACGGATAACACATGCGATCAAATGCCTTTTCCAGGTCGACTTGCGCCTGTGTAATTGTTCGTGAGCGCCACTGCGATACTTCAACACCGTACGCACTGCATGTAAATTAAGCCACATGTCTGGAGAGGTTCATTCAAAGTAGGCATTGAAAGCTGTAGAAAATTTGAGAGAGCTCAAGCGAGAATCTTATAACCAACGCGAGAAAATTCAGGGGCACTTTGGCTCTCCAAAGTTCTGGAAGGCGAAAGCCTTTCCTGGCGCACTGTTTGGCGTTGCAAGACTATTATGCGAAGCATACTACTTTAGCTACCACTTCAGCCCTTCACCGTGGTTATGCGCCTCCAAATCACGTGATACATGATGGTCCACCACGTGACACGATGACATCACGACAGTAGAGAAACAGGGGCGCACCTCGCGCCGTCGCTGTGGTTGTGCGCCTCCAAATCACGTGATACATGACGTCACACCACGTGACACGATGACGTCACGACAGTAGAGAAACAGGGGCCCACCTCGCGCCGTCGCTGTGGTTGTGCGCCTCCAAATCACGTGACACGATGATGCCACACCACGTGACACGATGACGTCACGACAGTAGAGAAACAGGGGCCCACCTCGCGCCGTCGCTGTGGTTGTGCGCCTCCAAATTACGCGACACGATGATGCTTCGCATTCTCCAGGCTTAACCAAGTTAAGCCTCAGCCATTTTTTGCGGCATACTAGTGCTTTATTTGACTACACACATTGACTACACCTTACAACTACACACTTGAACTGTAACTTTCGCCAACTAAAAGCGTAGCATTGGCTTTCACACGCAAGTTAATGGCGTGGTATCCGGTCACAATCGACGGGCAAATTGTTCCATACGTAACACATCACAAATTCTTAGGTGTTACGATAGACCGTGACCTGTCCTGGACGAAGCACATTTCTGTGCTCAAGAAAAAGCTCGACAGCTTTGTAAGCATTGTGCGGTGTATGGCAGGAAAATGTTGGGGTCCCTCTGAGCGATCTTTACTACATGTGTACCAGGCGCTGGTAGTCGGTCTTCTCAGATACAGTGCACCCGTTCTCTCGGGAGTCAGACTATCAGGCCTGCATGTGCTTGAAAGCGCGCAGGCTCGTGTTTTAAGAGTATGCTTGGGTTTGCCATGTAAAACATCTACATGGGGCACATTTTGTGAGGCCCGAGCCTGCCCAGCACGAATTTATTTTCAACAGGAGCCACTTCGTGTGCATTTGCGGCATCTGACCAGGCATCGTCATCACCCCCTGACCAACATTAGTGCGGCGCGTCGAGATGCAGCCTTTTCCAGAGCCCTTAGGATGCAGCACAATGCGGTGCCTTCGAATTACGCGCCACACCAGATTGCGGAGGTGCCACTTTGGGCAATACCAAAACCATCTATACGGACAACAATCCCAGGGATAATAAAGAAGACGCACATTCCAACAGTCGGACTGAAACAGCTGGCGCTGTCATACATTACATCTATGTATACTAACACCCAGCATGTTTTCGTGGACGGATCCGTGACGACCACTTCTTCAGCTGCAGCAGTGATAGTGCCAGGAAATGCCTCATGTCACCGTTTCAGGCTCATGCACAAAACGTCCTCTACGGCAACCGAATTGGCAGCCATACGAGAAGCCGTCCTTTATATTGGTCACCAGCCAGCGCAGCAATGGACTATATTCTGCGACTCGAGATCGGCATTGCAGGTCGTACAAACTTATCTAAAACCAAGGGCATGCGAGCAGCTGGTTCAACAAATTGTGGTTTTGTTAGCCGAAGCTTTCAACCGCGGCCATATCATAAAGTTTCAATGGATACCGAGCCATTGCGGCATAGCGGGAAACCAGCGTGCTGACGCCGAGGCTCGGATGGCACATAGTGATGGTGCTTTCATTGAGATAGCCTTTTCTAGATCAGACATTGGAGCCTTGTTGGCGCATTTAATGCAAGCGGCAATGCAGTCGCACTGGCATGATTCCAGTCATCAACAGGACCGCGTCTGTAAGCTTGACGCTGGCTCACGATTACATTTGCCATCTATGGTGGTGCGACGTCATGGGACTTTACTCCACCGGCTACGGCTTGTCGTTGCCTACACCATACACTATCTTCACAAGATCGGCATCGAAAGTAACCCAAATTGCGCACAGTGCCACACTCCAGAGACTATTGGTCACCTTCTTTGCGAGTGCCCGAACTATACTCCTGAAAGAACAACATTGGAGGCGACCGTGAAACGAATGGACTCTCGCCCTCTCTCTGAGGAAACTCTTCTGGGCGCCAGGACGAGACGTTCTGATTGGTGCCGTGTGACAAAGGCCCTGCTCACCTTTTTGTGTGAAACAGGCCTGGATACTCGTCTGTGACCGCCTGTGCACAACCTACATGTTTAATGACATGTGTCGGTGTTTGTATTGCTGACACCAGTTTTATGAGTTTTATGTGCGTCTACTCACCGCGATGCGAGTGCCAGCCAGTGTGGTGTGTGTGTGTGTAGACATCACCCGAGAAACTCATTGTATTATGCCATCATCAGCCTTCATTCGCACTTTCCTTTTCCTCCTCTTCCCTTTCCCCTGTGTGGAGTAGCAGGCCAGGGCCATGTTACCACCGGCCGACCTCTCCACCTTTCCCTCATTAAAATTCCTTTCTCTCTCTCTACACACTTTGACTGCCGACTTTGACTGCTTCTCTAGCCCGACTGTCTCTATGCTTCGATGAGTTCGGTTGTATCCATGACTCTGTTCGCAGTAATGAGGTATGTAATGTGGTCAGCCACGGACGCCTTACGCCCGCTTTCGGAGCGGACGACAACTATTTTATTAGTTGTCGCGCGCTTCAAAAGGTGGCGTCAGGCATCCGTGGGTGACCTCATTACTTCGAATCCGCGCACTGTGACGTCATAACCATTTCGACCAACTGAAAAGCGTGACACCTCTGCTGGCAACCTCCTGTTGCCGACGATGAGTCATTAAGGGCTTTCGCCTTAAAACGTGAAAGCTTCGTAGCCATCTGCCTATCGCAGTTCTTCCTTTTCGTCAGTGTCCGGTGTTGAGAGAATATGACTTCTGTCAAATGAATGTAGCAAAAATCGAACATCAATGCTCGTCTAAAAAAATTCACAGTTTATTCGCAAATATCACATTTTATACTCTCACCTTCACGTTTACAGTTGACTGTGATGAATTTTTACGGCGCAAGGTTATCTGCGGCTAAGGAGTGGCATGGCACAAATTTGCTTTGTCTATTCAAGTTGGTGTCACAAACACATTTCCCGAACATTTCACCCCAGCCGTCGTTGGATGCCTCATCGAGAGTATGTGTCGTGCGCGGTGCGCCGGAGCGCTCTCACGTCCGCATAAATAAGCTATCGAAAAGCTTCAAATACTGTCCAGCGTGTAGTCAATTGCCTTCAATACGATCTCCACCTGATGCGATCAGTTACCCAAGCTTTGACGAATTCTATCCGCTCATGTTCAAGACATAGATACTCGTCGAGTGCTGAGGGCATACATGCTGAAGGCAGACATGCGCAAATAAATGATAACATATCGGCTTTCTGAAGTAATCACAAAACACGCAAGTTGTTTCCGTAGAAGATCTAAAATCGACGCCTACCGCCACATCCAGCACCTCAGTCTGCCTACAGCTTTGAAAAGGATGACCACCAGGGCTACGCGGCAACCTAGACTTCATCGCGAGCTTCAGGCCGAAGTGACGTTGATGCGATTCTCTTCAATCAACCACCAGGCTGGAATGGAATCAATTTCAGAGAATAGTTCTTCGCTCGGAAAATTTGTTCTTGGTAATATTTGAAAAAAAAAAAGTGCCACCTCAGAGTTTCATGAAATAAACAAAACGCTATCGTCTTTCTTACTTCCGCGAAAATCGAGCACTGAAGGAAGGCGTTCATTGCGTATAAAAGAAGAGTTTATTGCTGTGTCAAGTAGCGGCGCCGAAGTTGTATTACCGCCGCACCCCCAAGCTGGCTTACGCCGAAGGCACTCCATTTGGTTGACACACAGCATCTTCCATCGACTACGGTGGGTGAGAAGTGATAGCGTAGGCCATTTCTCTAATGAAAGGTGGTAAGGGGCGTAGATCCAGCCGTGCATCAATCACTGCAAGTAAGCACAGGTTCTGCAGTGTCGGTGCCAAGTGCAACACGTGGAGATCGGTCAGCCATTTTCGCTCCTCAGCAACCTGCTCCTCATCCTGGTTGGGTGCCGGCCCAAAGCCGCCGAAGATAAACACTCTTTCACCCATCACTGAGCAGCCATGCCAGTACCTGGGAGATGGTGGTGAGCCACATGGCCTCACTTCGGTCCAACGCGAAGTCACGGCGTCGTACTTGTGCACATCTGCCAAGTAGGTCTTCAGCACATCGCTGTAGCCTCCGAAAATGTACAGCTCTTCGTTGAACACGAAGGCTGAATGTCCTCGCCGGTACACAGGGGGAACGCCTTGTACCTGTGGGCGCACCCAGGAAATGGTGGTGGTTTCAAAATAGTATAGGATGAGGGAATGGTCTTCAGTGCTGCCGCCGAACACATAAATGCGGGTCCCGATCGCAGACACAGATTGGCAGCCATGTAGAACCGGAGCCTCTCCGCTGGTGGGGACACGATGCCACTCTAGGGTATCCAAGTCAAGGACCCGCATATATGGCGAAGGATCCCAGTCACTCAAGATATATCTGCGGTGACCCACAACACAAGCTGTGTTGCCGTAAATCGATGAGGGCACCACACCGGATACCTCCAGACGGCTGCATGTCATGGTGTTTGGGTCGAAGCGATAAAGAACACTTGGAAATGGCCAGTTGGGCGGGCCGCCCCACAGATACGCGCAGTGGCCGTACCCTACAACTGTGTTGAGGGAAATGGCAATCGGCCAGGCGTCGGGAAGTTGCGTCTGCACCACATCCCACCGGTGCGATGCGGGGTCGAAGATGAACACGTTGACCAAGTTCCATGCCATCTGGCAATTCTCGAACGAGTAGACCTTGCCGTTGATGAGTACAGCCATGAGGGTGACATGCTCTGGAACACCGTTTAGCCGCACCGTCCACATCCTGCAGAGACACCTGATTCAATAAGAAACAAGGGCCGGTCATTCCAGCGATGGCGGTGGCATCATGCGGCTTTTTTCTGAAGCAGCGATATCGTGATCGGTATTCGTGGCGCGCGCAGTCTTAGTACGTCGACGGGTGACTATTTCCGTTAGATTTTTGAATATATTTGTTATTTTATGACACTCACACGAATGAATGTTCGAAAAAGGACATGTACTCTTGCAGTTACCAAGATTAAAAGCGCTAAAAGCAGTTATAAAGTGCGCATAAGTGGTCAGGAGGGCTCTTCTGCCATTACGGGTTGGTTTCAGAGCGAATTGCTTTTTTGACGCCACATGATATATGCTTAACGCTTTCCAATCGAGAATTTTGTTTAGTTGATGGGTCATGCCAGTCGCATTGATAGGGATTGAATATCTGGAGGCCTTAAAAAAAAACGTGAAATATATATTGCTTAATGCTTAAATCTTGCTCTACTTTTTTCTTTCGTCTGGCGCATGTTTTGTTGCCGCCTTATCGTCTAGCAGGTGCTTGGTATAGGTGTCATGCAGCTCTAGTCTATTCATATCGCGAGCAACAACCACTTTGTTCAACCTTGCCGCGATGGTGAATATGTGGTGTGAATCGTTGGCATTTGACATTTTGATTTCCTGCTCTGGCAAGAAATGCCTAAGGGGGCTGACTACCTGCAGCTGTTTCTAGTAAAATAGAAAATTGTGTTTTGGTCACTGTGACTTCTATATATTCCTCTAAATACGTGGTTTCGAGGAAATGATGTGGTGCCGTATCTGTCTCACATATCTCGGTGGAAGCCCCAACCGCACCGTGAGGGAAGGGAGGAAGGCGGGAGTGAAAGAAGAAAGAGAGAAGGAAGAGCCGTAGTGGAGGGCTCCGGTTTTATTTCGACCACCCGAGGATCTTTAACGTGCATTTACATCGCACAGCACACGAGCTCCTTTTGTGTTTTCTCTTCATCGAAGTGCAGGCCGCTGGGGCTCGGTTCGAACCCGGTTACTCCTGCTGAGTAGCCGAGCACGCTAACCTTTGAGCCACCGCGGCGGGTGCCTACCGGTTGTGGGAAACGTGTTACGAGAGCAGCGCCGCGGGTGGCAGTTCTTGAAGAGGCGATTTGCAACGCACAGCGCAAAACTTTGTCATAGTTCAACACGAGACGTGATCGGTTGCGGCGATAGCATCGCGCCCTCGTGCAGTGGGCAGCGAAGCTGACCTGTTTGCTCCGCCGCGGGTTTGCAACGCCCTCGTGGCAATATTAATCTATTGAACTCATGCGCAGTAACGGTGTCCGATAAATTACGTTGGTTTTACCCTTCCGGTACTGTGTATATTGACAATGAAATAGACGCTTCATTTGCAAAGACTGCTCGCCTCTCTTTTTTGAACTACCGGGAATAATTTCTTTAGTCACTGAGCAGCAGAAAGAAGGACGTTAACACTGCATCTGACTGCCTTCTATCGACTTGATGGCGCTGTTCTCACGCGACAGCGTTAAAGGCCCCGGTGTCCTCGTCGGCGTTGTGAACGAGAAATCGTGGCCATGGCTCTGGCAGGTGGTTCCCAGAGAGCAGCGTAGGAGGCGGATGGGCCGCCCTGGTCACGTGTTCTTGTTGCGTCATCACAACCTACCCACCGGATAGTGATCAAATTGCACACTGTGGCAGTTAAATAAATGATTGGTAGCTCGGGAAGAGCAACCTGGGTTCCACAAGTCCCATCGCTTAACTACTCTACTAGTGCGACAGTAGGCTTATGAGGACTCCCAGGAATCTATTAGTGTGAAATTGCGAATGGCCTTCTGCATACGTAGCAATTAGCCCATCATGCTATCGCGTCGTACTCCTAAGGCGGAGCTTAAGTGTCCCCTCCAATTTTATTTTTTTTTTACGCGACCGCATTAAATGTCCCGTACGGCCGCAAACCCAGCGTCAGCATCGTTGACACTGGAAAATCCTGATTGGTCGAGAAAGTAGTGGAGTAGGAAAGCCATTTTGCTTATATTAAAAAGAAAATGTGGTCAGTCGGAATCAAAACCGCCACTGAGCAACGTGCGATAATTGCGATAAATAGAGGCCTTGTACGAGTACCTCCCATCGCACAGCAGACAAATTACATGAGAGGACCACATAGCTAATGAGGGCCAATAATTACCGTCACTAAATAATGTGGACGATGATGTGCAATAAAACAGTTTATGATTTCAACAAGTGTGTCGATGTCTGCAAAACGGTGCGCCAGGGAAAACCCTAGCTACCGTACGGACACTTTAACGCTATCACGTCGTACTATTAAGGTGAACTGAAGTTCCCAGTTTTTTTCCTGTCAAGTAACAATCCTTAATCATGCCGAATATGCAATGCTAGATTAAAATTAAACGAGCAGTTACCACCAGTGACGTGAATTGCAGCGAGGCATTGGCTAGCACGCAGATCTGAGGACTCGCGTCTACGTCACTCTGTCCAGATATTGGGACCAGTGCCATGGTTATACTCACCCTGGGCACATGCGCGTAATATGAGGGCTGCGGGGTGGGCCTGTGGCCTTGAACGGTTCAAACTCGCTTGTATAATAAAGTTTTCAATCCATCATGGGGGCGCTAGCATTTGGACGTCCGGATTTGAGGGGTCCTGTCGCGTAGAGCGTTTGAGGTCGGCTTTCCTTTTGCGTTGACCCCTTTTCCAACGGCCGTATGTTAACTGGCTTTGGCCTCCCCCTGATGTCAAGTGGCCCAAGCCCGAACCTGCCTCCTGCCTCCATCCACGGCTGCCCAATGCTGATGTTAGCATTTCTTCGTGACCTCAGCTGCCCGTCTATGCAGGTCTCCTTAGACTCCGCGCTTGTGTTTGCAATCTTATGAGCGCAGGAAATCTTGTGTGTGGGCAGGGCCTACAGTTCTGTGGCTTGTGAAACAAACACACAATACCTTTGCTACTCAAGAGGTTCAATATTACTATCGCATCACGCCACCGTATCAACGATGCACTAGGCTGTAGCGAAGAAAAATGTGTCTCGGTGTGATACAGGCCTGCGCACCCAGTTCGTAGCGTCCTCCCTGCTCTCCTCGTGTCCCGTCTTTCCCTGCGCAACCCTTCTCACACGCATTCCCTCTCTCTTCTTCGCGTAAGCCCAGGAACAGTTGTTATATCGTCATAACAGCAAAGGGTGCGTTAGAAGCTTTCTCACTGAAATCAAAACAGGCTTGCAGAAAAAAAAAAGAAATACACCTACCAAACCTGTTCTTACCCAGTGCTTGCCCGACAGCAGGAAGGAAAAACTAACGCCCGGTTTCATTTCTGAGAAGACTGGATTCACTGCACGATGTGGAACATGCTGCTGAACGGCGTTCCAGAACTCGTCAACGACTTGGTGTCGCCATCAAAGGAAAGGTCTACTCATTCGACCCGTTCTACAACTGCCGCGATGACAGCGATGAAATCTTAGGCATCCGCTTAGGCGTATACATCTTCCACCCTGCAATGTGCAGGTGGGGTGTGCCTCTGACTGACCTGCACCCCGAAGGCGAGTCCATTAACTTTAGCGACCACAGCGTTGTCGCCTACGGTGGCTGTGCCTACATGTGGGGGAGCTCCACGGACATAAGGTCACGGATTGGCGGCTTATACCGGTTGTATACCCTCGCTATGACATGGAGCCGCCCAGAAATGTGCGGCCAAATGCTGACACTGAGCATCTTCACTGCCTGTGTGCTGTGTCAACGGATGTATATCTTTGATTTCTTGGACCCGGAATCCTCACACCGTGCATATTATCTTGACCATGAGAGCCTGACGTGGCATAGCGCTCCGACCAGTGCAGAGGCCCCGGCTAGCCGCTGCTTCTACACGGCGTCCGCAGTCGGAACACGAATGTCTCTTTGGGGTGGCCAGGCGTTGGACACAGAGGTCAACGACTTTTCAACTATTACTGTTAGCCTCCCTCTGTGTTGAGAGGTGTGTAGCTCACCGCGAGTAATATCATATCAATATTTAGAGCTTCGAATACAAGGTTACCCTCGGCGCAGTGACGTGAGAAATTTTGGCTATTTCGACGGGTTACTTGTGCTGGATCAGTTGCTTTGCCTGTGGGCTTTTCGAAAACGCACTTATTTTGGCGCGGTGTGAGCAAAGTTTACAAGAGAATAAAGGAAAGGATAACTTACGCGATCAAATGCCCTTGCCAGGCCGATTTGTGCCAGTGTCGTTGTTCGTGAGCGCCACTACAATACTTCAACACCTTACACATTCGTTTTAAATTAAGCAACATGTTTTAAGAGGTCCAATCAAAGCAGGCATTGCAAGCTGTAGCCAATTTGGGAGAGCTGAAGCGAAAATCTTACAAACAAGGTGAGAAAACTTGAGAGCTTCGTAGCCATCTGCCAATCGCAGTTTTTCCTTTTCATGAGTGTCTGGTATTAAGAGATTACGACTTCTATCAAATGAATGCAGCAAAAATCGAACATCAATACTGGCCTTAGAATTTCGAATAGGACAAGTGATAAAACAGATTCAAATGTCTTGTAAAATTTTCCTGGGAGACTGCCACGCACCGGGGTTTTAGAAAGCGGCAACCGACCAAATTCACCCTATACTTCACCCAAGGTTAAAGAACCACTTATTATCGTGCACACATTTGCAGGAAGCACCATTATCATAGACACAAAGCGCGCTATTTGAGAATCAGGCCACGGTACCATCAGGGTACTCAGATACTAGTACGCCCCTGAGCGCCCTGCGTAAATAACATGAACAATGGTATGAAGATGTAGTATCTAAACGACAACCAGCGTAAAGGTGAGCGGCGAGGGAATAAGACATGCCATGACGACAAAGTTGCCAGAATGGAAAACAGCAGCTAATAAGAGTACACGGAAAGGTGTGGGAATAAAACATAATATGCCAAAGTAGATAGAGGAAACGAAAACAACCAGCAACCGGAGTGCAGGCGACTGGGAAAGAATAAAAGATGATATACGAGATGTGAAAATGGAAACAAGCATGACGAGAGGGTAACAACAAAAAGCACGTGGATGGGCGAAAAGAAGAAACACGGTAAAGGAATAAAAACATGGCCTGAAATGGTTACAGACAAGCAAGGAGAAAACAGCGCGTGAAAAGTAGCGAACACGTTTACAATCGGCTTGCCAGAAAAGCGATTTCTTTCGGCAGGAGCGAAACAGACGGCGTGCCGTCACATTTGTCACTGGGTTTAGTATTGTCAAACGCTTTTGCGACCACCCTTTTTGTATTGTGTTTAGTTAACAATATATCATGTTTTCAAATACAGGTTTGCAAGGAACCTTTTCTTACCCTCACCCTTACCTTTAAATCGCTTACAACGGTGTCATAAATGGCCTCCTAGACTATTCTGTATTTGCAGCCTGTGTTCACATGCCCCTTCACTAAAACATATACCACTCTGTCCAATGTAGAGCTGTCGGAATTGAGGGTAACTTTCTGCACAACTCTTCAAACACACTCGTGAAATTCTTATCGTGCTTCTTGGAACACGGTGGTCTATTCCTCTTTACATTAATCGTCAAACGGGCACATACTGCGAAGTTTACACAGCAGAGAGAAAACAATCTTGACCGCTTAACAGCTCATCACTTTTTTGATGTTACGTGAAACGCGATTAATGAAGCGCATAAACTCCACCGCTTCTTTCTTGGCAGTCTCTTTCGGTTGAGTAGCGGAACGGAAGCGCTGTAGTTGCTGATTGCATCTTTTTTTCTTTTTTATGATCAGAAAATTTTTCCAGCGCGTTTCTAGCGTGTTTTTTTTTTATTCTCTTTTTCCTTTTCGCCCATACAAACGCTTTATGTTCTTGCCTTCCCATCTTCTTTGCTTCCATTTTCACATGTCATATAATGTTCTAGTCCTCCATCGCCTTATTTACTCCGCTTGATTGTTGTTTCCCATTCGGATTGTGGGGGTTAAACGCTCCAAAGCGGCTCAAGCTATGAGCGACGCCGCAGACAAGGGCTCCGGAAATTTTGACCACCTGGGGTTGTTTAACGTGCAGTGACATCGCACAGTACGCGGGCCACTATATTAACATCGTATAACATCTTAAGCTTCTCAGTGTTTTCTAACCTTTCTTCGGATCGCCACATTAACTCTATGACCAGTAGTGCTAACCGTTCTCTAGGTTACATGGAACAAAATTTATTGTCTCTATATTCCTTTACCTACAACGTTACAAATCACTTGTTCGTTCTTAACCTGAGAATGCGGCTTCAGTACGGCACCCTGGTCTTGATTTTCTAGTAAGCTACGAACATAATAAGAATCGGTCTGCTCGTTACATTCTCAACTGCTGTCATCGTACCACCAGCACCCGTAATATGAAAACTAATTTGCACCTTCCTCTATTGTAGTTACGTAATCAAATTCTGCGGCTACGTTTGCTTCATAAAATATACTGCCAGAAAAAACTTTACAATATTTTGATTCAGCTGCCCATTAACACATCGCGCCACTTGCACCGCTGTGAAAAAGTTGCAGTTTTTTAATGATACCCGAATGCTTTTTATCGCTCATTCCTGCCTCGTTCAATTCAGGACTGGAACCACTATCATGACGCGCTAGTTTCAATAGCATATATTAATTCGTTTACAAGTGCTTTAACAGATGGTTAAAGTGTTACGAATATGCAATATTTCCACACTATATATTGTTTTTGATTGAAACCATTGTATTTACGTCTGCGTTTTCTCTTTTTCCTCTGATTTATGCCATGAGATAAAGCATCATGTCCGCGAAGCATACGTGTAAAGTGCTATCAGGACTTCGCACATGACTAGTATCAGCGGTGGATAACATGCTCTCTAGACTTCTGACATCAGCCCTTTGTCTGCGGGTGTTGCCAAGGGCGGCTCAGTGGCGAACATGCCGGACACGAGAGCAGGGCGATTACTGCGGCACGTGTGCAAGGCACGTGTGCCATTATTACCTCACCCTCCCTACCCAGAGTGAAGCAAGCTCATTTCATTCTGGGTAGGGAGGGTGAGGTAATGGCACACGTGCCTTGAATGGATGATTGCTGCTTCTTTGTTTTCTCTAGTTTTACCGTTGTGAATGGCAACAGATTATCTGGGTTTGACGAGAGGCCTTTGCGCATGTTTGTGTAAATGTATAAATTGGCTGCCCTACGTGTGAATAAAATTAAGTTGTAAGTTCAGCGCCGTCAGTCTGTTTCTCCTTGTCCTCGGTCCGTGTTCTTAGGCGCTGTTTTTTTACGATGGATCACCACCAACTCGCCCTATCTTCAGTTCTTCTGCAAACAGGACCAGGGACAACGGGCAAGCTTGCTACAGAGAGCAGCGTATGCGCACTGTTTGTGCAAGAGGGCGATTCTCAATAAAACTCGAGGAACAGTGTTTGTGGCAAAGGCGCATCCCAGTTGGAAGACTTTAACCAAGATTGACGTGGTTTACCAGAGAATAAAGAAACGGATAACACACGCGATGAAATGCTGGTTTGGTTTGGTTTGGTTTATGGGGTTTAACGTCCCAAAGCGACTAAGGCTATGAGAGACGCCGTAGTGGAGGGCTCCGGAAATTTCGACCACCTGGGGTTCTTTAACGTGCACTGACATCGCACAGTACACGGGCCTCTAGAATTTCTCCTCCAAAGAAATTCCAGCCGCCGCGGCCGGGATCGAACCCGCGTCTTTCGGGTCAGCAGCCGAGCACCATTACCGCTGAGCCACCGCGGCGGCCGCGATCAAATGCCTTCGCCAGGTCGATTTGCGTCTGTGTAATTGTTCGTGAGCCCCACTGCAATATTTCAGCACGGTACGCACTGCATGTAAATCAAGCCACATGTTTGGAGAGGTTCATTCACAGCAGGCATTGAAAGCTGTAGCCAATTTGAGAGAGCTCAAGCAAAAATCTTATAAACATGGTGAGAAAATTCAGGGGCACTTTGGGTCTCCAAAGTGCTTGAAGGAGATAGCTTGCCCTGGCGCACTGTTTGGCGTTGACCGCAAGACTATTTGCGGTGTACTAGTTCTTTATTTGACTACACACTTTGACTACACATTTCAACTACAGACTTTGCCTGCTTCTCTAGCAAGACTCTCTCTCTGCTTCGATCAGTTCGGTTGTATCCATGGGTCTGTTCGCAGTAATGAGGTATGTAATGTGGTCAGCCACGGACGCCTTACGCCCACTGACGGAGCGGACGACAACTATTTTATTAGTTGTCGCGCGCTTCAAAAGGTGGCGTCAGGCATCCGTGGGTGACCTCGTTACTTCGAATCCGAGCACTGTGACGTCATAATCATTTCGACCAACCGAAAAGCATGACACCTCTGCTGGCAACGTTCCATGGAGGAAATGCAACCTTTTGTTGCCAACACGGTGTAAGCATTAAAGGGTCTCGCTTTAAAACGTGAGAGCTTCGTAGCCATCTGCCTACCGCAGTTCTTCCTTTTCGCCAGTGTCCGGTGTTAAGAGAATATGACTTCTCTGAAATGAATGTAGCAAAATTCGAACATCAATGCTCGTCTAAAGAAATTCACACTTTATTCGCAAATATCACATTTTACACTCTCACCTTCGCGTTTACTGTTGACTGTGATGAATTTTTACGGCGCGAGGTTATCTGCGGCTGTAGAGCGCTATGGCAAAAAATTGCTTTGTCTTTTCAAGTTCGTGTCACAGACACATTTCCCGAACATTTCATTCGAGCCGTCGTTGGATGGCTCGTCGAGAGTGTATGTGACGTGCTCGGTGCGCCGGAGCGCTCTGGCATCCGCATAAATAAGCTGTCGAAAAACTTCAAATACTGGCCAGCATGTAGTCGATTGCCTTAAATACGATCTCCACCTGATACGATTAGTTACCGAAGTTTTGACGAATTCTATCGGCTCATGTTCAAGACATTGATACCGGTCGGTTGCTTCCAGATTGAAATTAAAATGTATATCAGGAAAAGTAAAAAAATAACTAGCAGGCTTAAAAATCAATGAACATTTAAAGCAGCGTCGAAGTGAAGGGAGACATGCGCAAATAAATGATAACTGTCCGGCTTTCTAAAGTGATCACAAAATACGCAAGTTGTTTCCGGAGAAGATTCAAAACCGACGCGTACAACCACATTCAGCATCTCAATCTGCCTACTGCTTTGAAAACGATGACCACTAGGGGCTACGCGGCAACCTAGACTTCATCGCGAGCTTCAGGCCGAAGTGACGTTGATGCGATTCCCTTGAAGAAGCCACCAGGCTGGAACGGAATAAATTTCAGCGAATAGTTCTTTGAGAAAATTTTTTCTTGGTAATCTTTGAAAAAAAAGGTCCGCCAGAGAGTGGCATGAAAGAAACAAAACACTAGCGACTTTCTTGCTTGCGCGAAAATCGGGCACTGACGGAAGACATTCATTGCGCATAAAAGAAGAGTTTATTGCTGTATGAATTAGTTTTCACATTTTTATTTCCTGTTTGGGAAGAAATGCCTAAGGGGGCTGAATACCTGCAGCTGTTTCTGGTGAAATAGAAACTTGTGATTCGGCCACTGTGCCGTGTACATACACCTCTAAATACGTGGTTTTGAGGAAAGGAAGTGGCGCAGTATCTGTCTCACATATCGGTAGAAGCCCCAACCGCACCGTGAGGGAAGCGATGAGGGCGAGAGAGAAAGAAGAAAGAGAGAAGGAGGGGCCGTAGTGGAGGGCTCCGGAATAATTTTGACCACCCGGGGATCTTTGACGTGCGTTTACATCGCACAGCATACTGCCTCCTTTTCTTTTTCCCTTGATCGAAGCGCAGGCCGCCGTGAATGGGTTCGAACCCGGTTAATCCTGCTGAGTAGCCGATCACGCTAACCTCTGAGCCACCGCGGCGGGTATCTACCGGTTGTGGGAAACGTGTTACGAGCGGAGTGCCGCGGGTGTCAGTTGTTTAAGAGGCGATTTGCAAGGCACAGCGCAAACGTTTGTTGCAGTTTAACACGAGACGTGATCGGTCGCCTCGATAGAATCGCGCCCTCGTGCAGTGGCCAGCGAAGCTGATTGATTGATTTTAAAACATTTTATTCGCCGGGAAGAGCTTGGCAAGAGGTCGCGTTAAGTGGTCGAGTGTACATAGCCCTCGACGACTTTGTCAGCCCACTCCACCGCCAAAACTTGCGTTCTGGGGTCAGAGCAAGCCAGCACGGTCTCCCACCGCTCGAGAGAAGGAGCTGTGACTAGGTCACCCGGAGGTGGCTCTATTTTGCAGTCCCACAGGATGTGATCGTAGGTAGCACGTTGGCCACAGTGTTTGCAGTTTGGGTTGTAAAGATCTGGATAAATGTGCGCGAGGAGTGATGGGGTGCGTATCGATCTCGTCTGTAGACGACGCCACGTAGCCACTTGTTCTTTAGTAAGTCTTGTGTCTGGAGGGGGGAAAATTCTCCTCTCTAATTTAAAATGATTGGTGAGATCATGATATGTGATGATTGAGTCCTTCGTGAAATTCAGGGAGCCAGACTCATCCACTGCCCGGTCGACGAAACCTCGGCCTTTATTGTGGGCTGCCTCGTTCCCCGGATTCCCCGAATGGGCTGGGACCCATATCAATTAGGAATAATTTGGTGAGAATTTGGTTGCGTTAAGGATTCTAAGGGAGGTGTTTGTAATTCGCCCTTTAGCGAAATTGTTGATACCCATTTTGGAATCGCTGAGGATGATGCTCCCTTGGGTATGTGCTAGGTCGAGGGCTATAGCCGCCTCTTCTGCCGTTTCAGAGGATTTCGTTTTGATTGTCGCCGAGACGATGTGGTCACCATTCTCGTTCACAACCACAATTGCAAAGGCATTGGTATTTTTGTATTCTGTCGCATCTACATAAAGTGTTGCAGCGCACTGTCTGTATTTCTTATGTAGGGCTTTGGCTCGTGCTTGTCTTCTACCCTCATGGTGTAAGGGGTACCTGACCTGTTTGCTCCGCCGCGGGTTTGAAACGCCCTCGTGGCAATATTAATCTATTGAACCCATGCGCAGTAACGGTGTCCGATAAATTACGTTGGTTTTACTCTTCCGGTATTGTGTGAATTGACAATGGTACAGACGCTTCATTTGCAAACACCGCTCGCCTCTCTTTTTTTGAAGTACCGGGCATAATTTCTTTAGTTATTGAGCAGAAGAAGGAAGGACGTTAACATTGCATCTGACTGCCTTCTATCGACTTGATGCCGCTGTTTTAACGCGACAGCGTTGAAGGCCCCGGTGTCCTCGTCGACGTTGTGAGCGAGAAATCATGGGCATGGATCTGGCAGGTGGTTCCCAGAGAGAAACCTAGGAGGTGGATGGGCCAACTAGGTCACGTGTCCTTACTACGTCATCACTACCTACCCATCGGATAGTGAGCAAACTACATAAATAAATGATTGGTACCTCGGGAAGAGCAACCTGGACCCCACAAGGCACATCGCTTAACCACTGCACCAGTGCGAGAGGAGGGGTATGAACACTCCCAAGGATTTATCAGTCTAAAATAGTGAATGGCCTGCATATATGGAAATTATCCCATCATGATATAGCGTCGTACTCTTACGGGGAAGCTTAAGTGTCCCCTCTAATTTTATTTTCTCTTACGCGGCAGCATTAAAGGTCCCGTTCGGCCGGAAACCCATCGCCAGGATCGTTGACACAATGGAAAATCCTGATTGGTCGAGAAGGTAGTGGAATGGGAAAGCAATTTTGCTTATATTAAAAACAAAATGTGGTCAGTCGAAATGGAAACCGCCACTGAGGAACGTTCGGTAAATGGGATATATAGAGGCCTTGTACAAGTACCACCTACCCCACAGCAGGCAAATCATATTAGAGGACCACACAGCTATAATGAGGGTTACTAATTATCGTCACTAAATAATGTCGACGATGATGTGCAATAAAGCAGTTTATGATTTCAACAAGTGTGTCGACGTCTGCAAAACGGTGCGCCAGGGGACCACGTAGCGACCGTACGGACCCTTTAACGCTATCACGTCGTACTCTCACAGGGAACTGAAGCTTCCCACTGTTTTCTTGTCAAGTAAGAATCTTTAATCTCGTCGAAATCGCCATCCTGCATTAAAATTTACGAAGCAGTTACCACTAGTAACGGGAATTGCAGTGCCAAATTGGCTTGCCCGCAGAGCTGAGGACTCGCGTCTACGTCATTGTGCCCAGATGTTGGGGGCGCAAGCATTTTTGTACCTTGGGATGTGAGTGACCTTGTCGTGTAGCGCGTTTGATGTCGCCTTTCCTAGCGCGTTGATATCCGTTTCCAACGGCCGCATGTTCGCGAGCTTTGGCCTCCTGATGTCTAGCGTCCCAAGCCCTTACCTGCCTCCTGGCTGCATCTAAGGCTGTCTAATGGGGATGTTCGCATTTCTTTGTGATATCAGCTGCACGTCTATATAGGTCTTCGCAGACTTTGCGCTTTCCTTCGCAATCTTACGAACACCTTAAATCTTGTGTGTACGCAGGGCCTACAGTTCCGTGGCTTGTGAAGCAATTCCACAAGGCGTTTGCAGTCAAGAGGCTAAATATTCCTAGCGCTTCAGAATATCACATCGAACGATGCACTAGTCTGTAGCGAAGAAAAATGTGTCTTCGTGTCACAACCGCCTGTGCCACCCAGTGCATGGTGCCCTTCCTACCCTCCTCGTGTCCCCCTTTCCCCGCAACCCTTCTTACTCGCTATCCCTCTGTATTCTTCGCGTAAGCCCTGGAACAGATACTATATCGTCATAACAGCAAAGGGTGCTTTAGAAGCTTTCTCACTGACATCAACACAGGCTTGCGGAAAAAAAAAGAAAAACGCTTACCAAACCTCTTCTTACCCATTGTTTGCCCGACAGCAGGGAGGAAAAACTAACGCCCGCTTTCATTTCTGAGAAGATTGGTTACCACTGCACGATGTGGACTGTGCGGCTGCACCGGGTTACCGAACTCGTAAACCGACATGGCTGTCTCCACCAAAGGGAAGGTCTACTCGTTCGACCCCTTCTACAACTGCCGTGATGACAGCGATGAAATCTTAGGCAGCCGATTCGGCGTATGCATTTTACACCCCGCAACGTGCATGTGGGGTGTGCTGCTGACCGAGTTGCACTCCCAAGGCGGGCCCATTAGCTGCATCGACCGCACAATTGCCGCCTACGGCCACTGCGTCTACATGTGAAGGAGCTCCTCGGACCTAAGGTCACGGATTGGTGGCTTATACCGGTTTTATAGCCTCGCTATGACATGGAGCCGCCCGGAAATGTGCGGCCAAATGCCAACACTCAGCATCTTCTCTGCTTGTGTGCTGTGTCAACGGATGTACATCTTTGATTTCTTGGACCCGGAATCCTCACACCGTGTATATTATCTTGACCTTGAGAACCTTACGTGGCATAGCGCTGCTTTCACACGGCGTCCGCAGTCGGAACACGAATGCATGTTTGGGGTGGCCAGGCGTTCAACACAGAGATTGAACGCCTTGCTCAAAGAAGTCTGTGTTAGCCTACGATAGCGCCCACTCCAAATTAGTGAAACGAGGAATAGTTTCTCTTTGCATTAGGTAGGGCCTAGAAAAACCTTGTCCACACAAGATAAGTGAAAGCTTCCAGTATCAGATCGGAAGAGCTACAGTCTAGCATGCTGTCGACTGCCTTCAATATGATCACCACCCGATACGACCTGTTACATAAGCTTTGAAGAATTCTAGCGGCTCAGGTTGACGGCATAGATACCGATCTGATGTTTCCAGATTGAAATTAGAATGTATATAGGAAAAAAGAGAACCATAACTAGCAGGCTATAAAATCAGTGAACCTTTAAAGCAGCGTCAAAATTAAAGCAGACATGCGGAAATAAGTGATAACCGTTTGGCTTCCTGAAGTCGTCGCAAAAGAAGCAAGTTGTTTCCGGAAAAGTGCTGGAATCGACGCCTACCGCCACATATCTCTATCTAAGATATGCTTTGAAAAGGATCACCAGCAGTGGCTACGCGATAACCTAGTATTTATCACGAGCTTCAAGCCGAAATGGCGTTAATGGGACTTGCTTGAAGAAACCACCGGGCTGGAGGTGAATCGATTTTAGTGAATAACTCTTCGTTCAGAAAATTTGTTCGCTTTATTATTTACGAAAACGTGGCGGCCTAGAGCGACATGAATATAAACAAAACACTAGCGACTTTCTTGCTTGCGCGAAAATAGAGCACTGAAGGAAGGCGTTCATTGCGTATAAAATAAGTGCTTATTTTTGTGTCAAGCAGCTGCGCCGAAGTTGCATCATCACCGTTCCACCCAGCCGGCTTCTCCGAAGGCACTCAGTTTGCTTGAGATGAGGCATCTGCCATCGACTACGATGGCTGAGAAGTGATAGCGTAGACCATTTCTCTAATGAAAGGTGGTAAGGGGCGTAGATCCAGCCGTGCATCAATCACTGCAAGTAAGCACAGGTTCTGCAGTGTCGGTTCCAAGTGCAACACGTGGAGATCGGTCAGCGCCCTTCGCTCCCCAGGAACCTGCCCCTCATCCTGGTTGGGTGCCGGCCCAAAGCCGCCGAAGAT
Organism: Amblyomma mixtum; assembly: GCF_055824585.1. NCBI lineage: Eukaryota > Metazoa > Arthropoda > Arachnida > Ixodida > Ixodidae > Amblyomma > Amblyomma mixtum. The sequence goes on from NC_143018.1 coordinate 17,657,235, forward strand.
AAACACTCTTTCACCCATCACTGAGCAGCCATGCCAGAGCCTGGGAGATGGTCGTGAGCCACATGCCTTCACTACGGTCCAACACGACGTCGCGGGGTCGTACTTGTGCATATCTGTCAAGTATGTCTTCAGCACATCGCTGTACCCTCCGAAAATGTACAGCTCTTCGTTGAACACGAAGGCTGAATATCCTCGCCGATACAAAGGGGGAACGCCTTGTACCTGTGGGCGCACCCAGGAAGAGGTGGTCGTTTCAAAATAGTATAGGATGAGGGAAGGGTCTCCTAGGCTGCTGCCGAACACATACATGCGGGTCCCAATGGCAGACGCAGTGTGGAAGGCAAGTCGAACCGGAGCCTCTCCGCTGGTGGGTACACGGTGCCACTCCAGGGTATCCAAGTCGAGGACCCGCATATATGGCGAAGGATCCCAGTCACTTAAGATATACTTGCGGTGACGCACAACACAAGCTGTGCTGCCGTAAATCGATGACGGCACCTCACCGGACACCGCCACAGGGCTGCATCCCATGGTGCTTGTGTTGAAGCGGTAAAGGACACTCGGGGCTGGCCAGCTGGACGGGCCGCCCCACAGATACGCGCAGTGGCCGTACGCTACAACTGTCTGGAAGGAAATGTAAAACAGCCCGCCGTAGGCAAGTTGCGTCTGCACCATATCCCACCGGTGCGATGCGGGGTCGAAGATGAAGACGTGGAGAGAGTTCCATGCCGCGTGGTAACTGTCGAACGAGTAGACCTTGCCGTTGATGCGCACAGCCTTGTGAGTGACATGCTCTGGAACACCGTTTAGCCGCACCGTCCACATCCTGCAGAGACACCTGCTTCTGTAAGAAACAAGGCCCGGTTATTCCAGCGATGGTGGCGGCCTCATGCGGCTTTTTTCTGAAGCAGCGATATGGGGACCTGTATTCGCGGCGGGAGCGGACATAGTGCGTCGACGTGTAGACTATTTCCGTTAGATTTTCGAAAACATGTGTCATTTTATGACACTCACACGAATGAATGTTCGAAAAAAAAACATGTACTGCCGCTGTCACCAAGATTAAAAGCGGAAAAAGCCGTTATAAAGTGCGCGTAAGTGGTCGAGAGGCTGTTCTGTCATTACGGGTTTGTTTCAGAGCGAATTACCTTCTTGACGCCGCGAGATATGTGATTAACGCTTTCCAATAGAGAATTTCCTTTAGTTGATTGGTCATCCCAGTCGCATTGATAGGGACTGAATATCTGGCGGCCCTGAAATGAAACGTGAAATACATATTGCTTAAATCCTGCTGAACTTTCTTCTTTCGTTTCGCACGTGTTTGGTTGCCGCCTTATCGTCTAGCAGGTGTATAGTATCGCTGTCATGCATTCACATCATGAGCAACAACCCCTCTGTTGAACCCGCGTGTTTCGGGTCAGCAGCCTGGAAGGCGCGGTCGGGATCGAACCCGCGTCTTTCGGGCTGCTGACCCGAAAGACGCGGGTTCGATCCTGGCCCGCGGAGGCCGAATTTCGATGGAGGCGAAATTCTGGAGGACCGTGTACTGTGCGATGTCAGTGCACGTTAAAGACCCCAGGTGGTCGAAATTTCTGGAGCCCTTCACTACGGCGTCCCTCAGTCTGAGTTGCTTTGCGACGTTAAACCCCAATAAACCAACAAACCACCAACCTGGCCACGATGATGAAAATGTGGTGTGGATGGTCGGGATTTCACCTTTGCATTTCATCTTCTAGCAAGAATTGCCTAAAGTGCGTCAATTCCTACAGCTGTTGCTGATTTATGGAAACATGTGATTTTAGTCACTGTGCCTTCCATATATACCTCTAAAGAAGTTGCTTTGCAGGAAAGGAAATTTTCTTCTAGGTGGACACCCCAACTGCGCCGTGAGGGAAGGGAGGAAGGTGGGAGTGAAAGATTTGGATTGGGGTTGGTTAAACGCTCCAAAGCGGCTCAGGCTATGAGGGACGCCGGAGAGTAGGGCTCCAGAAATTACGACCACCTGGCGTTCTTTAAAGTGCACTGACCTCGCACATTACAGGGGCCACTATATTAGCATCGTATAACTGCTTAGGCTTCTGTGTGTTTTCTAACCTTTCTTCGGATCGCCACATTAGCTGTATGACGAGTAATGCAAACTGTTCTCTAGGTTACTTGGAACAAAATTTCTTGTCTCTATATTCCTTTACCTACAACGTTACAAATCACTAGTTCCTTCTAAACCTGAGAATGCGGCCTCAGCACGGCGCCCTGGTCTTGATTTTCTAGTAAGCTACGAGCATAATAAGAATTGGTCTGCTCGTTACATTCTCAACTGCTGCCATCGTACCACCAGTACCCCTAATATGATAACTAATTTGTACCTTCCGGTATTGTAGTTACGTAATAAAATTCTGCGGGTATGTTTTCTCCGTAAAAAATACTGCCAGAAAAAACTTTACGATATTTTGATTCAGCGGCCCATTAACACATCGCGCCACTTTTATCACCGTGAAAAAGTTTCACGTTTTTCATGATACACGAATGCTTTTCATCGCTCATTCCTGCCTCATTCCATTCAGGACTAGAACCACAATCATGACGGGCTAGTTTCAATAGCATATATTAATTCGTTTACAAGTGCACTAACAGATGATTATAGTGTTACGAATATGCAATATTTCCACTTTATATATTATCTTTGTTTGAAACGACTGTATTTACGTCTGCGTTTTCTCTTTTTCCTCTGATGTACTGCCTTGAGATAAAGCCTCACGTCCGCGAAGCATACGTGTAAAATGCTATCAGGACTTCGCGCATGACTAGTATCAGCGGCGGATAACATGCTCTCCACATTTCTGACATCCGCCATTTAATTGGATGTTGGCAGAAGCGGCCCAGTGATCAACATGCCGGACCCGAAAGCAGGCCGATTACTGCGGCACGTGTGCAAGGCACTTGCCGCTGCGATATTAATACCCCTGTCACACGGGCACTGTAAAGGTACTTTGAGCTAAAGCTCCATTACTCCAAGGGAGAACGCGCGCTGCCACACGGGCGCGCCTAAGGACACCTAGTTCAAAGGAACTTCGAATCAAGGCAGCTCGAGTTTGTCCTTTGAGGCTGCAAGGGAGTACTCTCTCTCCCAGTAAGTTAGCAGCAAAAATAAATGGGGATAAGAAACGATCGATATTCTTTTCTGAAATTTGCTTCGTAAAATTATTGGTCTTTTAAAATATAAGGTTATTTGTTTTCTGGCGGTTTCACCACGCCATACTCTCGTCCCGGATTTACAAGCGCCACGGTAACTACGACGCCATGTGGGCCATGTTTGTTGTTTTCAGCAAGTACGGACAGTGGCGGACAGCAGCTAGTGATACATCTTGACGGAGATCGCCGAGCATAACATGTGCGACAACTTCGCCGACGCGCCGCACCGATCGTCGCGTGCGAACTGGCATCCCACTGCAAACAGGGACACACGGAGCGGTGAGCATTCGCTGCGCCGCTCTACCCAAGCTCCGCCCACAACCGCTGTCACACTTCGCCGCCGTGCAGCGGTGCCTCAGCGCTGCTTGTGATCGTGTACAAATATCCCAAGAAAAGACAAGATTGCCTTGTTATCAGAAAGTCTGCTCGAGCAGCGACAAAGCATGCCTGCTTATGTTGCGAGCTTTCGGCAACGGCACCGCTCGCGGGCGCTCCGGGCGACGAGCTCTGCTACTGCCTGGCTGCCGTGGTCGTCGCTAGGCCTATAGCCTCTTTCGGATCAAGACCTACTGTTTCGGATCGAAACCGCAGCGGCCGGCGCTTCGGAAGTCGCCTGAGCTATAATAAAAGGCCTACTCCACATATCGCTCTACTGTCAACAGCATCATCTCACAATAAAGTAATAATATGGTCAATTTCCGCGACGCCTTCGGCAGCGAAGCGAGCGAGCGCCAGGCGAGCCGGACCCCAACGTCATGCAAGCGGCAGCTGCGGGGTGGTTGTGGATAGAAGTAGAAGTTTGCTTGTATCGCAGTCGTTACCTTTAGCAGCAGCTCAGTATTGGTCAGCGATCCTCAAAAATGACATATTTTTCACATTTCTCATCCCAGGGTTTATTATTTAAGTCAAGAACACACTTTAGCTCGTTTTTATGACGCCGGCAGACGGGATCCAGGCTGGCCGGCCGGCCGCTCGGAATACTTCACGTTCGCACAAGAAAGTACAAAACAGCCATGTACCAGAGAGGATGCTTCCTAGATTCGAGCAACGACAATATACCTGTGCAAAAGAGGATCTTTCGGCAACGACACCGGCTGCGGCAACGCCGGGCAACGAACTGCGCGCTGGTCCCGGCTGCCGTAGTCGTCGCTAGGCCTACTTGATTTCGCGTCGAAGGCGCAGCTGACAGCGCTTCGGAAGTCGCCTGTGCTATAATAAAAGGCCTACTATTCACATCGCTTGACTGCGAACTCGTCCCATAATAAAAGATATGTTCGATTTCCACGACGCCTTCAGAAACGGATTAGCAGACGGCAGGCGAACCACACCAAGTAGCAGCAGCACCGAAGCGGCTGTGGGATGAAATTTTCTTGTTACGTGCAACTCGGTATTAGCCAACGATCGTCAGAAATGACGCAATTTTGACATGCATCTATCCCTGGGCTTGCTAGAACGTCAACAAACAATACTAGCGCGTTTTTCAGTCGCCGGCGGCTGGCATCAGAGCTGGCAGACCGGCCCGGCATGGCTCGGCCCCGAGCGCCCTGAGCCTCGCGTTGATTGAGCATAATATTGATATAAAACAAGTTTTTTTATGAAAATATGTGACACTGCTATATTCTCATGTGCACTGAAGTCTGCAATTTTAATCCAGTTTTCACCGATGAGGGCGCTAAAATCGTTTTTCAAAGGTCTTTCCGCGACCGTGTAGCACGGGCGAACTCCCTTGAAGTAGTGCTCCTTTGGTAGCGTAATGGAGCTTTAGTTCAAAGTACCTTTACAGTGCCTGTGTGACAGGGGTATAAGTGTGGCGCGCGTGTGTGGTGCGCGTTAATTGTTCGTGCGGTTGTTCGTGCGCGTTGTTCGTGCGCTGGTTTTTGTGCGCGGTTTTGTGTGCGCGGGTTTCAACCCGGCGTGCTTCCTCCGCGTATGGACCCGCTAGAACTTTCTTGGACACTTTTTATTTTTGGACACTTACGTTCCTTGTGAGTGTGTGTGCATAGGGCGACATCAGTTGACGCAATGTATCTTTGTTTTTGTAGAGGGACAAATGTCGCTTTTTGATTGAGAGTCCAAATAAACTTGTCTTATGTGTGCCATTACCTCACCCTCCCTACCCAGAGTGAAGCAAGCTCATTTCATTCTGGGTAGGGAGGGCGAGGTAATGGCACACGTGCCTTGAATGGATGATTGCTGTTTCTTTGTTTTCTCTAGTTTTACGCCTGTGAGTGGACACAGTGTATCTGGGTTTGACAAGACGCCTTTGCACATGTTTGTGTAAATGTATAAATCGGCTGCCTACGTGTGAATAAAATTCAGTTGTAACTTCAGGGCCGTCAGTCTGTTTCGCCTTGTCCTCGGTCCGTGTTCTTAGGCGCTGGTTTTTTTACGATGGATCACCACCACGTCGCCTAATCCTCAGTTCTTCTGCAAACAAGACCAGGGACAACGGGCAAGCTTGTTTCAGAGAGCACCGTATGCGGACTGTTTGTGGGAGAGGGCGATTCTCAATAAAACACGAAGAATAGTTTTTGTGGCAAAGGCGCATCCCAGTCGGAAGACTTTAGCCACGATTGACGTTGTTTACAAGATAATAAAGAAACGGATAACACACGCGATCAAATGCCTTTGCCAGGTCGATTTGCGCCTGTGTAATTGTTCGAGAGCGCTACTGCGATACTTCAACACCGTACGCACTGCATGTAAATTAAGCCACATGTCTGGAGAGGTTCATTCATAGTAGGCATTGAAATCTGTAGAAAATTTGAGAGAGCTCAACCGAAAATCTTATAAACAAGGTGAGAAAATTCAGGGGCACTTTGGCTCTCCAAAGTGCTGGAAGGCGAAAGCCTTTCCTGGCGCACTGTTTGGCGTTGCAAGACTATTTGCTGTGTACTAGTGCTTTATTTGACTACACATTACAACTACACACTTTGACTGCCGCCTTTGACTGCTTCTCTAGCACGACTGTCTCTCTGCTTCGATGAGTTCGGTTGTATCCATGGCTCTGTTCGCAGTAATGAGGTATGTAATGTGGTCAGCCACGGACGCCTTACGCCCGCTTTCGGAGCCGACGACAACTATTTTATTAGTTGTCGCGCGCTTCAAAAAGTGGCGTCAGGCATCGGTGGGTGACCTCATTACTTCGAATCGGCGCACTGTGACGTCATAACCATTTCGACCAACAGAAAACCGCGACACCTCTGCTGGCAACCTTCTGTTGCCAACGGTGAGGCATTAAAGGGTTGCGCTTTAAAACGTGCGAGCTTCGTAGCCGTCTGCCTATCGCAGTTCTTCCTTTTCGTCAGTGTCCGGTGTTAACTTCTGTCAAATGAATGTAGCAAAAATGGAACATCAATGCTCGTCCAAAATAATTCACATTTGATTCACTAATATCACATTTTATACTCTCACCTTCACGTTTACTGTTGACTGTCATGAATTTTTACGGCGCAATGTTATCTGCTGCTAAGGAGTGGCATGGCACAGATTTGCTTTGTCTATTCAAATTGGTGTCACAAACACATTTCCCGAACATTTCACCCCAGCCGTCGTTGGATGCCTCATCGAGAGTATGTGACGTGCGCGGTCCGTCGGAGCGCTCTCACATCCGCATAAATAAGCTGTCGAGAAGCTTCAAATACTGTCCAGCGTGTAGTCAATTGCCTTCAATACGATCTCCACCAGATACGATCAGTTACCAAGCTTTGACGAATTCTATCCGCTCATGTTCAAGACATAGATACTCGTCAGGTGCTGAGGGCATACATGCTGAAGGCAGACATGCGCAAATAAATGATAACATTTCGGCTTTCTGAAGTAATCACAAAACACGCAATTTGTTTCCGTAGAAGATCTAAAACCGACGCCTACCGCCACATCCAGCACCTCAGTCTGCCTACAGCTTTGAAAAGGATGATCACCAGGGCTACGCGGCAACCTAGAATAAATCGCGAGCTTCAGGCCGAAGTGACGTTGATGCGATTCTCTTGAATCAACCACCAGGCTGGAATGGAATCAGTTTTAGAGAATAGTTCTTCGTTCGGAAAATTTGTTCTTGTTAATATTTGAAAAAAAGTGCCGCCGCAGAGTTTCATGAAATAAACAAAACGCTATCGTCTTTCTTACTTCCGCGAAAATCGAGCACTGGAGGAAGGCGTTCATTGCGTATAAAAGAAGAGTTTATTGCTGTGTCAAGTAGCAGCGCCGATGTTGTATTATTGCCGCACCCCCAAGCTGGCTTACGCCGAAGGCACTCCATTTGGTTGACACAAAGCATCTACCATCGACTACGATGGGTGAGAAGTGATAGCATAGACCATTTCTCTAATGAAGGGTGGTAAGGGGCTTAGATCCAGCCGTGCATCAATTACTGCAAGTAGGCACAGGTTCTTCAGTGTCGGTGCCAAGTGCAACACGTGGAGATCGGTCAGCGATCTTCGCTCCTCAACTACCTGCTCCTCATCCTGGTCGGATGCCGGTCCAAAGCCACCGAAGATAAACACCCTTTCACCCATCACTGAGCAGCCATGCCAGTACCTGGGAGATGGTGGTGAGCCACATGGCTTCACTTCGGTCTCGCACGACGTCACGGGGTCGTACTTGTGCACATCTGCTAAGTAGGTCTCCAGCACATCGCTGTACCCTCCGAAAATGTACAGCTCTTCGCTGAACACGAAGGCTGAATGTCCTCGCCGATACACAGGGGGAACGCCTTGTACCTGTGGGCGCACCCAGGAAGAGTTGGTCGTTTGAAAATAGTATAGGGTGAGGGAACGGACTGCTGGGCTGCCGCCGAACACATACATGCGGGTCCCGATGGCAGACACAGATTGGCAGCCATGTAGAACAGGAGCCTCTCCGCTAGTGAGAACACGATGCCACTCTAGGGTATCCAAGTCAAGGACCCGCATATCTGGCGAAGGATACCAGTCACTGAAGATATACTTGCGGTGACCCACAACACAAGCTCTGCTGGCGTACATCGATGAGGGCACCTCACCGGACACCGCCAGACGGCTGCATGTCATCGTGTTTGGGTCGAAGCGGTAAAGAACACTTGGAATTGGCCAGTTGGGCGAGCCGCCCCACAGATACGCGCAGTGGCCGTACGCTACAACTGTGTTCAGGGAAATGGTAATCGGCCAAGCGTCGGGAAGTTGCGTCTGCACCATATCCCACCGGTGCGATGAGGGGTCGAAGATGAACACGTTGACCAAGTTCCATGGCAACTGGCAACTGCCGAACGAGTAGACCTTGCCGTTGATTAGTACAGCGCTGTGGGTGACATGCTCTGGAACGCCGTTCAGCCGCCCCGTCCACATCCTGCAGAGGCACCTGCTTCTGTAAGAAACAAGGCCCGCTTATTCCAGCGATGGCGGTGGCATCATGCGGCTTTTTTCTGAAGCAGCGATATGGTGATCTGTAATCGTGGCGCGTGCAGACTTAGTGCGTCGACGGGTGACTATTTCCGTTAGATTTTTGAATATGTTTGTCATTTTATGACGCTCACACGAATGAATGTTCGAAAAAGGACATCTACTCTTGCAGTTACCAAGATTAAAAGCGCTAAAAGCCGTTATAAAGTGCGCATAAGTGGTCAGGAGGGCTCTTCTGCCATTACGGGTTTGCTTCAGAGCGAATTGCTTTTTTGACGCCACATGATATGTGCTTAAAGCTTTCCAATCGAGACTTTTCTTTAGTTGGTCGGTCATGCCAGTCGCATTGATAGGGATTGAGTATCTGGCGGCCTTAAAAAAAACGTGAAATGTATATTGCTTAATGCTTAAATCCTGCGCTATTTTTTTCTTCCGTTTCGGGCATGTTTTGTTGCCGCCTTATCGTCTAGCAGGTGCTTGGTATAGGTGTCATGAAGCTGTGGTCTATTCATATCGCGAGCAACAACCACTTTTTTCAACCTTGCCGCGATGGTGGAAATGTGGTGTGAATCGTTGGCATTTCGTCTTTTCATTTTCTGTTCTGGTAAGAAATGCTTAAGGGGCCTGAGTACCTGCAGCTGTTTCTGGTGAAGTATAAACTTGTGATTTGGTCACTCTGCCTTCTATATATATTGAGGAAAGGAAGTGGCGCAGTATCTGTCTCACATATCTCGGTGGAAGCCCCAACCGCACCGTGAGGGAAGGGAGGAAGGCGGGAGTGAAAGATGAAAGAGAGAAGGAGGGGCCGTAGTGGAGGGCTCCGGATTAATTTCGACCACCCGAGGACCTTTAAGGTGCATTTACATCGCACAGCACACGGGCTCCATTTGTGTTTTCCCCTCATCGAAGCGCAGGCCGGCGCGGCTGGGTTCGAACCTGGTTACTCCTGCTGAGTAGCCGAGCACGCTAACCTCTGAGCCACCGCGGCGGGTATCTACCGGTTGTGGGAAACGTGTTACGAGCGGAGCGCGGCGGGTGCAGTTGTTGAAGAGGCGATTTGCAACGGCCAGCGCGAAAGTGTGTTGCAGACACGAGACGTGATCGTCGGTTGCGGCGATAGCATCGCGCCCTCGTACAGTGACCGGCGAAGCTGACCTGTTTGCTCCACCGCGGGTTTGAAACGCCATCATGACAATATTAATCTTTTGAACTCATACGCAGTAACGGTGTCTGATAAATTACGTTGGTTTTACGCTTCCCGTACTGTGTGAATTGGCAGTGGCATAGACGCTTTATTTGCAAATACCGCTCCCCTCTGTTTTTTGAACTACCGGGAATAATTTCTTTCGTTGTTGAGCAGCAGAAAGAAGAACGTTAACACTGTGCATCACTGCCTTCTATCGACTTGATGCCGCTGTTTTAACGCGACAGCGTTGAAGGCCCCGGTGTCCTCGTCGGCGTTGTGAGCGAGAAATCATGGGCATGGATCTGGCAGGTGGTTCCCAGAGAGAAACCTAGGAGGTGGATGGGCCAACTAGGTCACGTGTCCTTACTACGTCATCACTACCTACCCATCGGATAGTGAGCAAACTACATAAATAAATGATTGGTACCTCGGGAAGAGCAACCTGGACCCCACAAAGCACATCGCTTAACCACTGCACCAGTGCGAGAGGAGGGGTATGAACACTCCCAAGGATTTATCAGTCTAAAATAGTGAATGGCCTGCATATACGGAAATTATCCCATCATGATATAGCGTCGTACTCTTACGGGGAAGCTTAAGTGTCCCCTCCAAATTTATTTTTTTTTTCGCGACAGCATTAAAGGTCCCGTTCGGCCGCAAACCCAGCGTCAGCATCGTTGACACTGCAAAATCCTGATTGGTCGAGAAGGTAGTGGAGTAGGAAAGCAATTTTGCTTATATTAAAAAGAAAATGTGGTCAGTCGAAATGGAAACCGCCACTGAGGAACGTTCGGTAAGTGGGATATATAGAGGCCTTGTATAAGTACCACCTACCCCACAGCAGGCAAATCATATTAGAGGACCGCCGCCGCGGTGGCTCAGCGGATATGGTGCTCGGCTGCTGACCCAAAAGACGCGGGTTCGATCCCGGCCGCGGCGGCTGGAATTTCTTTGGAGGAGAAATTCTAGAGGCCCGTGTACTGTGCGATGTCAGTGCACGTTAAAGAACCCCAGGTGGTCGAAATTTCCGGAGCCCTCCACTACGGCGTCTCTCATAGCCTTAGTCGCTTTGGGACGTTAACCCCATAAACCAACCAACCATATTAGAGGACCACACAGCTATAATGAGGGTCACTAATTATCGTCACTAAATAATGTCGACGATCATGTGCAATAAAGCAGTTTATGATTTCAACAAGTGTGTCGACGTCTGCAAAACGGTGCGCCAGGGGACCCCGTAGCGACCGTACGGACCCTTTAACGCTGTCACGTCGTACTCACACAGGGAACTGAAGCTTCCCACTTTTTTCTTGTCAAGTAAGAATCTTTAATCACGTCGAAATCGCCATCCTGCATTAAACCTAACGAAGCATTTACGACCAGTAACGGGAATTGCAGCGTCAAATTGGCTTGCCCGCAGAGCTGAGGACTCACGTCTACGTCATCCTGCCCATATATTGGTTTGGTTTTGGTTTATGGGGTTTTAACGTCCCAAAGCGACTAAGGCTATGAGAGACGCCGTAGTGGAGGGCTCCGGAAATTTCGACAGATATTGGGGGCGTAAGCTTTTTTGTACCTCGGGATGTGAGTGATCTTGCTGTGTTGCGCGTTTGAGTTCGGCTTTCCTACCGCGTTGATCTCCGTTTCCAATAGCCGCATGTTCGCGGGCTTTGCCCTCCGGATGCCAAGCGTCCCAAGCCCTTACCTGCCTCCTGGCTACATCCACGGCTGTCTAATAGGGATGTTCGGATTTCTTTCTGATATCAGCTGCACGGCTATGTAGGTATTCGCAGAGTCTGCGCTCTTGTTCGCAATCTTACGAGCACCGCAAATATTATGCGTACGCCGGGCCTACAGTTCCGTGGCTTATGAAGCAATTCCACAAGATGTTTGCAGTCAAGAGGCTAAATATTCCTAGCGCTTCATATCATCACATCGAATGATTCACTAGGCTGTAGCGAAAAAAAATGTGTCTCGAAGTCACACACGCCTGCGCCGTCCAGTGCGTAGCGCCCTCCCTGCCGTCCTCGTGTCCCCCTTTTGATTCGTAACTCTTCTTGCATGCTTTGCCTCTTTTTTCTTAGCGTAAGCCCCAGGAGCAGTTGCTATGTCGTCATAACAGCAAAGGGTTCTTTAGAAGCTATCACATCAAAACCAAGAAAAGCTCGAAAAAAGGAAAAACAACGCCTACAAGATCTGTTCTTTCTCAGTGCTTGCCCGATAGCAGTAAGGAAAAACTAGCGCCCGGTTTCATTTCTGAGAAGACTGGTCATCACTGCACGATGTGGACTGTGCGGCTAAACGGCGTTCCAGAACTCCTCAACAACATAGCTGTCACCATCAAAGGGAAGGCCTACTCGTTCGGCCTGCCTTACAGCTACCACGATGACAGCGATGAAATCTTAGGCAGCCGCTTAAGCGTATACATTTTCCACCACGTATCGTGAAGATGAGATGTGCTGCTGACGGAGCTGCAACCTGAAATTTGGGTCATTAAGTTTATCGACCTCAGCGTTGTCGCCAACGGCTGCTGCGTCTACATGTGGGGGAGCTCCTCGGACATAAGGTGATGGGTTGACGGCATATACCGGTTCGATACCCTCGCTGTGACATGGAGCCACCCAGAGATGCGCGACCAAGTGCCGACACTAAGCATCTTCTTTTCTTCTTGCTTGCTGGGTGAACGGACGTACATCTTTGATGGCTTCGACCGCGAATACTCGGACCGCATATGTTTTATCGACTTGGAGAGCCTGACGTGGCATCAGATTCCTACCAGTGGAGAGCCCCCCGCTATGCGCTACTGCCACACGGTGTCAGCAGTCGGAACCCGGATGTATGTTTGGGGTGGCCAGGTGTTCGACGGAGAAGGGAACGACGAGTACGATACTTCCTTGTATTATTTGGAAACAATCACCTTGATGTGGGTGCGCCCAAGAATGGAATGTGTGCACCTGACCGGTCGCAAACATCACTGCGCCTTCCTGTATGAAGAACAGCTGTACATCTTCGGTGGCCGCATCAGACAGCTGGGCGCCTGCTTTGCAGACATGCATAAGTATGACATCGTAGAAGTCGTGTTGGATCGAAGTGATACCACATGGGCTACTCCTATCGCCTAAGCGCTAGGCCGGCTGCAGCGTTATGGGAGAAAAGGTGTTAAATTTCGGTGGCTTCGGCTCTGCAGCATACCATCCACACGGATAGCACAAAGGCAACGCTCCTGAAGGGGAAAAGGTGCTGACTGACCTGCACGTGTTGCACTTAGCACCGACATTGAACAACTTGTGTCTCCTCGCTATCATCGATGCAGGTCTTGATGTAGGCGGATTATCGATAGCTATTAGAAACGAGATCAGCGCTATCTCTTCTGGCTCATCATAGACTGCGTACTCGCGCTGCACCTCTACAAATTTCGCGCCTTCAACAGAGCCAGAGATGGCAGTGAGCCGACGACAGTAGTGACTTCTGTGCTCCTACTGAGGTAGGTAACAATATCGTTGTTTTTTTTTTCCTTTTCTCAGAAACACCTCAAAAACCAAGCTTCCGCGGCGGGCAGGCATTGGCCAGCTATCGCCTAGGAGCGCGCTGCCCAGAGATTTTCGTTCCTCCCTCGGCCGCCAGCAGAACGGGGACCAGCAGACTTTGTGCCACGGTGGAAGACACATCCACCGTGCTTTGTGCTAACCACGCTGAATCGTCCGTCGTCCGTCAGATGGCGCTGCCGGCTCTCGCGGAATTCGTCAGGGCGAAGGAACTTCTTCACCCGCTGCCGCGACGCGGCTGACTAGCTACGGCCACGACAGTAAACATGTAAGTGCCAAAAAAAAAAAAACCTTGGAAGATAAGAGAAAAATTTGCGTTCTCGCTTTTTTTTTTTCATCGCTCAGAAGGAAAAAACCCGCCAATATTTCCAATCGCAGCTACCTGCAGACTCCCACATCATTACGCACTGCAAAAATTCTTCTAAATGAGTTGTTTGGAAGTGTGCCCAGCAGCTGGAGTTTTCCACATGGTGACAAGGTCTTTGCATTAATTAAACTGTGACGTCAGTCACACATCGGCCACTCCGAATTGCCTTATCTTCTGTTTCGACGAGAGATGCCGACGACGGCGCAGGTTTTTCTTAGACACGAGCTCCTTAAAGCTGTCCTTTAGGGACCTGAACTCAGTTTTTACGCTATCGTGTTAAAACTGAGTTCGTTCACAGCAACTACAATTGATGTTCTTTGCTACTCTGCTGCAGTGGTATAAATCTCCCACTGCTTTTTGAGACTTTCTTCATATGTTGGTTAAGCGGCACTTCCTTTCTTCCGTTCCGGATGACTGGCTAAATCCTCCTCCTATGGCGCTTCAGAGCGCCTTTTTGTGCGCATTTTTTTGGCTCCAAGTGTCCGTGTGCTCTTGGGTTTCTACTGACTGGCCGGACGTATGGAAGTTGTCGAAGACGACGATATGCAAAGCACAGCGCGGGATATCGGGGTGAAAAGCTGCGACGATGGCCGAATGGCCTTTTTCGGGTGCATGTTTTCTTCTTTCTAATGATGCATAGGTCATTATTATACATGGATTACCACACGGTATTCTCCTACGACCTCTAAATAATTTATAATCGAATTTCTTCCTCGTGCTGTTTCGGCTTCAACAGGCGATCGATTGATTTGTGACGTCAAAAAGTGATTTTTGGTCACGTGAGGCATGAAAGAAACTGCAATATAATCTCTGATTCTACACTCATTTTCATTACGGCTCTTGAGGAAGCCTGGTTTCAGCACTGTAAGGAATTAAATAACGAAGCAATGATTACATCGACGTTTATCCTTGCCTTGCATGACATAAAACCACTCTCCGACCTCGCAGCCATCGTTCGGCTGTTGAAACCGAAACAGCAAGACAGAAAAATTTGGTTATAAATTAATCAGCGGTCGTAGGGGAATATAACACATGCTTATTCATGCATAGTAGCGTCTTCCGTATGACTGTAGAGAAGAAAACGTGCTACCAAAATTAGGTGTCTATACTCGTGTAACCAGTGGAAAATGAAGCTGATATGTTCGCACTGTGCGGATTCTAATCCCGCTGTAGACTCTAAGTAGAGACCGGATTTTAGGCAAATGCCTATTTTTTTTCAACGCTTCGTAGGTGCACCATTTTTACATATGAGCACGAATTAGGTGTTGACAATATGTTTAATACTCTTTTTATAGTGCCTATAAATGCCTATTTCGGGTGTCAGTGCCTGTAAATGCCTATTTCCTACGTCGGTGCCTAAAAATGCCCTTTTTTACAGAAAAGGGGCCTGAAATACGCTGTGGTTTTGCTTTCAGATTCTGTTTGCTTTCGAATCCATTTCGGCTTTGAGTAGAACACACACGTGGCAACATTGGATGACCTCGTCAGTTGGCTCTGGTGAACACTGCACCTACGCCGGCTGTGTACACAATACCAACCACGTCCGCCGAAAATATCGAATCCACGTTTTTCCTATTTTCTGCCATTTTATCGTGGCAGCTTGTTGATGACTTTGGCTGTTAAAGTGGTAGTTGACCAGATAGCACCACATTTCGGAAAGTATACGGAGTAAGTTACAGGTTCGTCCAAATAATTCCAGTTGGTTCCATTTGAAACCAACTGTCAAATGTTCCATAAACCTGCTGAACAGTTTCACTGATTAAAATCTCCACCTGAGTAATCTGCCTTATTTTCATTCCTTGTGCCCCAGATAGTGCTTATCTGCTACTGCTTCCATAGCTTTAACAGTGATTTCTAGATGGATGATGTTTATTTTACCATGGATCCTCGTGGATGTACGTAGGCTCGTGCAGAACTGTGATTCTTTTCGGCATATTCCGCATCAAGCAGCACTGTGTGTAACATTTTCTAGCATCTCGTATTTATGGTTTCCAGACCCTTCTAATGGCAAGCACCGTTTGATAGTCGCGTGGCTCCAGACACGTGAAGCCACAAACTGTAAAACACTGTTTGTACAAATGACAACATATTTATTAATGTTGAAACATCGTGTATGCCTTCAATAATAAGTTCAATTCCTGTGTGAGCGAAGACTGAAATCATTTGTCAGAGGCTTTGAATTGACAATGTTTCTATCAATTTCAAATACATGGCCTCTTGTTAAGGTGTTCATTGTTTCTACTTTTCTACGCGACAAGCGAATTGTTTATTTCGAGGTATACCAAAGTGTTTTAAAAGGGTTGGTAACCGTCCCTTTTGCTCTGCTGAAGCATGTGTATTGTATGAAAAGTTGCGCGACAGCCTTAAAAAAAAACTGCTTCTAATGTTCGCACCTTGCTTAAGGTCCCAAATCATTCCTACTGTGTTTTTGTTTTATTTTACGGCAGATATTGCGCGCTGAAGTTCGGAACTATCTGCACTTTTGATAAAGTTTACAGTGCCTATTTTTCTCCGTTAGGTGCCTAAAATGTAATTTTAGCCGCCTATTTATGGCGCCTAAAACGTGCTTTTTAGTGCCTAAAACTCCGGCCTCTAACTCTAAGCATGGTGAGTTTTCCAATGCCACTACCAGCTTATGAGGCTTCACATGGACTACGGGGGACGGAGTTTACGCAAATGGGCGTTATAATTCCAACGCAAGAAAACGATTTTTCTGACGCAAACGCGCTTTTACGGATACGCGCTTCGATCCGGCACCGAAATTTTCAAGATATTTTCAAGAATCGAAACCCATAACCCATGAGGACGGGTAGTTTCGGAATGCTCGACAAGAATTTCGAAGTCAATTTGGCGTCATGTTCGCCATCACGTTCGCCGTGGTTCCCAGGTGATGTTCACCTGAACCTGCCAAGAATGAGATCTAAAAATCTAGCAGCCGCTTCGCTCAGCTAGGGCAGGATACACGTAGCGAAAGCAGTTTCGTCTACTGACGTTTCGGTAGTGACACGTCGTCGTTGTCGTTCAGCAGCTTGGCGGCGTCTCTTCGCGAGACATTCCTCTCGTTCTTCGGGCGTCTCGGCCGCCAGCTTAGCCTTTCGCGCCTCGTTTTCACGCTGTCGGCCGGCCTTGTACCATGCGGCCTTGTACACTCAATTTCACGCAGCCTGTAACGCTGCCGTGACGAGCACGGCGCTCTCCTTCTTCCATGGTGCGCGTCTTGAGGAGCCAGCGCATCGCATCCTTCTGATATCCGAGCTTCGCGGCGCGACTCTGCGCATGCGCACTGCGGCGCAGCGGCAGCGGCGCCATCGTTGCCATGGTGCTGGGTGCCTTGGTAACGACGCATGGGCAGTAGTGGCGTTTGGCAAGCACCGCGAAATGCGCTCCTGCTAGACTAGTGTAGCTTTCGCTACAAAAGTGTTTCGTGCCTAAAAGCAGCTTCGAATCACAAGACTTCATATAACTTTTTTTTCTCGAATGCGTGCATTTAATTTGAAGATTTGATGAGACGGAAAGTTTAGGAACAAACCAGAGTTCATTAGCAGCGCGCACTAAAGCAAATGGCGACGACCTCGGCTGTGGCACGAAAGATACACTGCGCTGCGACCACAGGAAAATAAAGAGGGCGATGCTGGCCAGGCAGCTCCCGCTTCTTAATTTTTGTGTGCAGCAACGGTGGCTGAGGCAGGTAGTTACCTCTAGCACGAATACTTTCAGTAGCGGCCGGCTTCACATAGTACCACGACCCGTTTAAGAAAGCTACTTACCTGTGTTGGAATGTCCAAGCGTTCCCCGCAAGAAAAATTATCCTGTCCATTCATGTTATTCACTAAACGCTCAACATGGTGCGCTCTCCATTTCTGCAGCGCAGTCTACCTACTGCGGTTTTATTCCATCAAAGAGTCCATACGAACAGTGCAGATATGGCACAAATTGAATTCCACATGCAGCTCCTATCCCGAACTCTTGTTAGCTTACTAATTTTTTTTATGTCTACCGAGAAACGCTTAGTAAGTTCGGATCCGGACGCTAGGTAGTTGACCTTCCGAGAAATATCATCTTTATTATGAGGCCATTCATGAATTTCAAGGTTTTACGCCAGCAATACTCTCCGAGGCTATAACGCGTTAGCGTTGAGACTCCCTTTCTGCAGAAAGTTCAGCCTCGGTGTTGAGCGATGAAGCAGGTATCCCACATGTAACCTAAGTCACGTGACTTAATAATAATGTTTATTCTGTCACCATGTAGTACATGATGGAAGGGTGCCCATGGTAAAACTTGTCTTCCGGCAGCTTGACTACGCCACGGGCATTCGGACTTAACAGTTGGGGGCATACAGTGGTGGCTAACAACATGAGATAATACAATGCGTACAATAGACAATTATACGCCGCTTAGGCACAATTATACAACAACATATAAAACAAAACAAACACCAAAAAAAGCAATACTTATTGTTACACAGTTCGCAGTGAAGATAAAACAAAAATAAAGCTAGAGCCAACGTCACGGGACATCATGACAACCTGGCCGCCGTGGCAGGTGGCAGTAAATTTATTGATTGGTTGCGAGAGGCTGCTCGGGGAGAGCAATCTGGACATCAGTGGGAAACTTCCATACACACAATTGTTCAGCAAATGCAGACGCCAGCGCCACTTCGATCCATATGCCGCCGCGGTGGCTCAGTGGCTATGGTGCTCGGCTGCTGGCCCTAAAGACGCGGGTTCGATGCCGGCTGCGGCGGCTGAATTTATTTGGAGGAGAAATTCGAGGCCCGTGTACTGTGCGATGTCAGTGCACGTTAAAGAACCCCAGGTGGTCGAAATTTCCGGAGCCCTCCACTACGGCGTCTCTTATAGCCTTAGTCGCTTTGGGACGTTAAAACCCCATAAACAAACCAAACCAACTTCCATCCATATCGTCTGCAGGGACGCTAACTTAGCATCGTGCCGTCGTCATGAATGCGGTTTCAATCAGAAAAGGCTTCATCCCCGAGCGGGATTCAAACCACTACCAGCGAAGAAGAGCAGCTTCGTATCACGATTCCTCAGGCAATTCGGCTACAGCCACAGTCTTATAACGCCGGACGTGTGTGCGCAGAAATCCTTCAATGGTAAACATCAGTTCACCTTCAGTCGCCAGGTGCGCTGCAGGAGGTGAAACCGAAACTAGCCCGAGCTTCTCACCTCTAGCCAGGGTCTTACAAGCCCCACCGATTGCTGTGTGTGAAACAGCCGACTGTCGCAGCCGTGGCGCATCCCCACGATCTATCAACGTAAAGTACAGAATTACCATGTTCGCTACGTGATACGCAGAGGACCCCAAAAGGCTGAAGGCATCCAATAACGTTATCGCGTGATACTATTAAGGCGGTGCTCTTAAGTGTGTCCTCATGTTTTACCTACCGTCTTATCTTCAACACTTTCACAATGGTGCGGTCTGCTTTACCTTCTCAACCCTCTCTTTGAATACTGCAGTCCCAGTTGACTCTTGGTTTTATCTTTAATAAATAAATATCACATTGGTCGAGCAAGTGTTGAACAGGCTATTCTACCTTGACGACCATGTCCATGAAAGATAGAATAACTATCTCGTTAATTTCTGCTATCCCGATAAGCTTGCTCCTACTTCTGTCAGAACACTTTTAAGCTCGGCTTCTTTTTCTTGTGCAAACTCGGAAAATTTTTTCGCCTCTCGTAGCAACAAAACATGAGATGTTTGGCGCTTCCAATTTTTGAAGCGAAAAGCTTCACTACGAGGTTCGGAGCCGAGCTTCGCGCATGCCGTAAGCCACGACCGAGTGACGTCACGCGCAGCGTTCGACGCAGCCGTGCACTACTGCGCATGTGCGCCGCCTTCTCACCGCCGCTACTACTGCGCGCGCTCTTCTCCTCCCTGCCGTTTGACCTTTCGTTGCAGCCTCGTGTAGCCCGCGTCGCAGCCGGCAACCCTCCTCTCCGCATTCCTACGGGCAGTTTTAACCAACGTTTTTAGATTCCTAAAAACGTTGGTTTTAACCGCGCCGATTTCCGTCTCCTCCCCCGCCTCCATATAGGCAGTGTGTGGACGGCCGTCAAACCAAGCACAACTGAAGCTTTTGCTTGTGTATCCAGGCTTAACCAGAGCTAAGCCACTGCCTAATTTTTTCTTCTTCCCATCTAAAGCGTTACAAAGTGACTGGCAATTCCGGGGCTAAGATAAGATCAATAATCGCATTCGCAGCTTCTGAAAAACAGTATTCTTTAGAAGCACCTCGTTACAAAGTAAAAACACCTGGGAATATTACATAGAAGAAATGTATTCACAAACACAGCAACTTAGGAAGAAAAGCGGTTAGAAATATGCAGCAACAGCAAGCACAAGAACGATGATGTGCACAGAGTTTTAAAGAAAAAAGCTGACTCGGAAATCGTGTCAACCTGCAAGACTTGGACGCCGGGATTACACGCGCTGCCGCTCGTATCACCACCACCGTTGAGCTAATGTCACATATGTACACGTACTTACATAATGCACACTCAAAAAGCGGAGTGTCATGTGTTGCCACTTTTAACACTGCGCGCTAACAGCGGGGCTGATTTCCGTGCATAGCACAGCACATGCAGAGCGCCCTGACACGGCGGGGCTACCGGGCGAGGACAAAACAACTTCAAGCCAGTCATCTCGATGCATGCAAATGCCCACTGTTGATGCGCCCCTGCTGGGCGCACTGCTACACGCCGAAAGAAACGCCGTATGGTAGTACGGGATAAGCTCTAACCGCCTGTATGCCTGCAGCAGCTCGCGACGCTTACAGACACTGAAGTTGGCCAACGCACCGCCACATGCGGCTCTGTCCAAGGCGCTCCACCACGATAACGTGCAACACGAACCCGGCGATTAAGATTGTCTTCATTTGATGGTGTTGATCTCTTTTATAATCAGTTCTGGTAATTCACCCATATCCAGACCTGCATCGATGACAGCAAGCATACACAAGTTCTGCAGCGTCGGTGCTAAGTGCAACACGTGCAGATCCGTCAGCTCCTCTTCCGCCTCAGAGATGTCCTCGAGATCGTCTTCCTCCTCAAGGCTGGGTGGAGGCCCGAAGCCACCGAAGACCAACACCCTCTCCCCAAGCACACAGCAGCCGGGCGAGTGCCTAGCACACGGGCCTGATCCACTGGGCGTTACTTTAGTCCAGCACGACTTTTCAATGTCATACTTGTGCATATCTCCAAAGTAGGTGTTCAGCATTTCGTTGTAGCCACCGAAGATATACAGCTGTCTCTCGTACACGAAGGCACCGTGACACTCGCGCCCCTCCGGGGCGAAGCCTTGCACTTGTGGGCGCACCCACGTCGCAGTGGTCGTTTCCAGATAATATAAGCAATTGTCATAAGGATTGTCGGGTCGTGAGAATTCTAGGTTGCCACCCCAAATGTACAAGCGGGTTCCGATGGCGGTCGCCGTGTGGTAGTAGCGCCCGAGGGCGGCCTCTCCGCTGGTCGGGACCCGATGCCACTCTAGGGTCTCGAGGTCCAGAAAACGTACAAGGTTCGATGAATCTGTGTGGATTCCACCAAAAATGTACATCCGGTGACCAAGCACGCACGCCGAGAGGTTACCATCCGCTATAGGTACTTCGCCTCTTACCTCCGGACGGCTCCATGTCAAGGTTTGGGTATCGAAGCGGTAGAGGCCGGTAACCTCTGGGCTGATGTGCTGTACGCCCCACAGGTAGGCGCAGTGGCCGTAGGCTACAACGCTGCGGCCCACGATGGTAATCGGCTCATCTTCGGGTAGTGACCGAGTCTGTATTAAGGCGGAAGCCTTTAATGCCTCATCGTTGTAAGCAGGAGCTGTCGACAAGAAATGTCACGCTTTTCAGTTGGTCGAAACGGTCGTAACGTCACAGTGCGCGAATTTCAAACGGGGCCAATTGTACTTTGGCTACTAACCATGCAACCAATTAAAGGGATCGTATAGTGATTCTCCAAGTAAGTTTGAGTTTAGTTAATTGCTTACTTAACCAATTAGTCCAATTAACCTTTCTAGTCAGACCAGATAAATAAATAAAACCGAGTAAGAAATTGGCCGAGCTTGGGAATCGAACCCCCGGTCTCCGGAGTGCGAGTCGAGCACGCTACCACTCGGCCATGCCAGCTCGATGGTTTGGAGTGAACAAAGGTGCGTCTAGTGAATACGGTGTCTTCGTTCACTCCCATCTTCCTCCCTTCCCGTTACGGCGAGGTTCAGGAGTGCACCGAGATATGCGAGACAGATACATTTCCTTTCCTCAAAAACCAATTTACTGACGAGCAAGGCGTATTTGTCCGCGTTTCAGATTGGTCCAAATTGTCGTGATGTCACCACGCGCGAATTTTGACGGGTGTCCACCGAAATATGTGAGACAGTTACTGCGCAACTTTCATCAAATACAATTTTCGACTAGTGTCTGCTGAGATATGCGAGACAGTTAATGCGTAATTTCCTTTCCTCAAATACAATTTTCATTTTCTTCACTACGGCCCCTCTTTCTTCTTTCACTCCACTTCCTCCCTTCCTGTACAGTGCGGCTCAGGTGTCACCGAGACGGCAGAGAATTACTGCGCCATTTACTTTCCTTAAAAAGCGTTGCGTTCAAAGGGCAAGGCGTCGCGCCGAACGGGTGGTGGCGTTCAATGGACTCAGTGGCAGCGCTACCACACGCTGTCGCGTTCCACTCCTAAAGGCGAAGCTTAAGCGTCATCAATTGGCAGTTAATTAATGCACCAACAAAATGTGAAGTGAACAATCGCGTAGCAGAATGCAGCACTCAGGCTTTCGCCTTTCAGCACTTTAGCCGCTAAAGTTCCTCGTAATTTTTTCTATCCCACCGGTACGAGACGAGGTCGAAGGTATACACGACGACGAAGCCTGAGATTTCATCACTGTCCGGGTAGCAGGTGTCGACCGAGTCGAACGAGTAAACCTTCCCTTCGATGGTGAGCGACGTTTCGTAAAGGAGTTCTGGAATACGGTTGAGCCGCGCCGTCCACATCGTTCGATGGCAACCAGTTCTTGCGAAAAGGATATCGGGCCGCTTTGTTGGTTGGTTGGTTGGTTGGTTAGCCTCAAGTAGAATGGCACATACCCACTACGGGGGAGTGTTCAAGACACAGGAGGTGAAGGCCGCTTTGTTCCTTTCCAGCCAACGGCCATGCGCTGAAATCTTCTACTTCTTCTCCACAGTAAATCAAACCTGGTGGTGGGCGTTATTCGCTTTTTTTCGTCCTTTGTTTCACAGAGCGAGCTGCTGGTGCGCCGCCTGTCGGAATCACGGCGTGGTCGGTTATGTTCATAGCTGCACGCAAAGAAGAGAGGAGGAAGACGCGATGGAAGGCTGTCGTTCGAAATGGCACGAGGCGGGGGGATGCGCGCTGCAGAGTGGGCGGCGCATGGGCGTGCGAGCGCGAGACTTGTCGTCTTTTCCCTCTAGCTTTCTACAGAAAGGTAAACCAGCGCAAAACACTGGACGAAGGAAGAAAACGACACACAACGCGCTGAGTAGCAACTGAAGTTCAATCCGCCAGAAGCGAAATATCATTGTTTAGAATGTCGTACCACCTTGCCCATGCTTCCGCCTTTACCTTTGTTGAGGGCCCTGTTCGGTCACACACCAGAAGTAATTGGCTGTTAGTCTAATAAACACTTTGTCTTATTGCTTCGCATGCCACAGATATTACGGGCCATGTAGACGCTGAAGGCCTGCAGGAGGACGGAAATTTTCGGCCGGAGGCAGAGAGTCCCCGAAGATCTTGCTCGACGTGCGTAACAGGCCAGAAGAAAATACGAACATCGAAGCTAGGCTTTGAGTGTAAATGATGAGTGTATATTGAGTGTCTATCCTGGTGATTTCGTATTTACTAATAGATTGATCGCTTAGCGGCGCCTATCCGATATCTCCTCAAGAAGTCAGGCGAGCGCACAGCTCGAACCTCGAAGTCTACTTGTCCTCTGCTCTCCGCGTTTGCAGAAACACAAGGAGCAGACGTGTCCGGGCAGATGACACGCCGTCTGCAAAAACTCCGCCTTTGGAAAAGGCATCAACGAATGCCGTCCACGAGAAAAGGAAACTGTTATATTGTGGTTCATGTGTTTTCTGTACTTGTTTCGGTTTTGTGGATTGTCTTGGATTCTGTCTTATGATGTCATTTCATATATATATATATAGGCTGTCTGCGTTCAATAATATCTGTATCTGTGGCATTCGGCCGCAGAATTCGGGCTGCGGCTGTGTATTTGTTTTTTCAGCCAGCGTCCGTCCCGGCGGACGCGGTTGTTGCGACGCGCGTCTTTACTCTCTCTTTTACTCTGTCCTCTTATCTTTGAACTCTCTTCTATCTGCACGTAGCAGCGCTGGTGGCTCGGCTTGAGCCAGTGGGCAGGCCCGTGCACTTTCCTTTTCATCCTTCTCTCTGTCGCAACCAACCAACCAATAAAAATTCAGGGGGCACTTTGGCTCTCTAAAGTGCTGCAAGGCGAAAGCGTTTCCTGGCCACTGTTTTCATTGACTTTTTATTTTTCATATTTTGTTATTTATTTTTTCCTCCTTTTCTTAATTTTATTGTTTTTTTATTTTTATTTCCACATCTTATTTTTATTTTGGTTTTATTTTTGTTTATTTTCCACTCAGAGAGAGAGGGATGCAGAGTCGCAATGAACAGAGACGAGGACAGCAGAGCACGGCTGGATCACGACGTCATCAGCAACAGTCAACTTGGAGCACGGATTAATGGAAGCGTTTACAGAGGCGTCGCCGAAGGGAAGAAGGGTGACTTCGGAACGAGTGCAGTCGATGACAGCTTCATGTTGGGAGAGAAAGTCCCAGTCTTAGATGACGTCGTGAGACGGCGATGCGAAGACGATGAATTCAACAATGTACACAACGTCCTGAATAGCAACTCGGGCTGTACAGGCCTCCAAAGGCGCGATAATTTGCGAATTAGCGGCGCGAAGCATAAAACCAGATAGCGGAGTGATCACTTTTCGTAACTGGCGGCATAATTTTGCACTGAGTACAGATACAGCAGCACCGGTGTCAACAAGCGCAAAAGCATCGGTGCCCTCCACAGAAACGGTGATCAAATTGGACGGAGAAAGTCGAGGTCTTGAGCTTGGCGACGAGCACGCAATTCTTGCCTCCGGAACTGCGGGCACTAGTTTTCCGAAGGGGAAGAGGGACGACGGCGCATCGGGGAAACCGAGCGGCGACGCGGAGATGGAGAGCGGCGGCGAATAGAGGGGCTGTGACCGGAGGAACCAGTGGTCTCAGAAGGCGAAGTGCGATCAAAATGCTGGGGAGGGCCGTAGGCGTAACCGCGAGGGTCGGTATCGGCAGCAGGGGACAAAACATGACGGCGGCAGTGACGCATCACGTGGCCAGGAATGCCGCAGGCATAACAGATGGGTAGGTTGTCCGGTGTCCGCCATGGACGGAAACGTTGCGGTGGTGGCCGGGCAGGACGAAATGGTGTCGACTGCGGTGGACGCTGGTATGAAACTAACGTGTCTGGGCGGGGACGCCTGACTGCTTCGGCGTAGGTAAGTGGCGCAGCGACGGGAGGCTGGGAGGAAACCGGTTGCAGGGCTTCGGACACTTGCTCCCGGATCACGTGCTGAAGTGTCGGAGTCAGGGTAGATGGACCCGAAACAGTGGGAAGAAGCGACAGCTGCCGCGCAACCTCCTCACGGACAAACTGCTTGATCTGGAGCAGTAGCGAGCTGTCCTCTGTCGTCATGCTGAGGCTAGTTACTGTGTCTGTCTGTGCAGAGGGCTGCCGAGTGAAAACGCGCTGTCGGCGGAGCTCATCGTAGCTTTGGCAGTGGTCGAAGATTTCGGTGACAGATGTGACGTTTTTGCCCACAAGCATATTGAAAGCGTCATCTTCGATTCCTTTCAGAATGTGTTTAACTTTATCGGCCTCCGCCATGGACGCATTGACGCGCTTGCAGAGATTGACGACATCTTCTATGTAGCTGGTGTATGATTCACCACTCTGCTGTGCGCGAACGCGAAGACGCTGCTCGGCGCGAAGTTTGCGTACTGCAGGACGGCCGAAGATGTCGGAGAAGCTGGTTTTAAATGCGGTCCAGGTGGTAAAGTCCGATTCGTGGTTCTGGTACCAAAGGTGGGCAACGCCGGTTAGGTAGAAGATTACATTGGTAAGTTTCATAGTGTCGTCCCAACGGTTATGTGCGCTCACCCTGTCGTAAGAGGACAACCAGTCTTCCACATCGTGATCGTCCGTGCCGCTGAAGACGGCAGGGTCGCGCTGGCGGAGATCCCCATGGCAAGCGACGGGTGCCGGTGAAGAGCTGGCTGGCTGGTTGGCGTTGGCAGGCATGGGGGTAGTGATAGTCCGGTTACGTAGCTCCAGGACGGGATCCCGCAACCTCCACCAAGATGTAACGGCCTTTATTGGCAAGAGATGACTGTTTGTGAAGGCCGGTTAGAGCGGGCAAGGACGGGTCCTGCTGCTTCAGCTGCTGATCGTCGTCTTCTCGCCTCGCGCCGCGCATCGGTTCTGCTGCTGCGACTGCTAAGCATCTTCCTCTTTACACTTTATTTTTCTATTTTCCTTTTCTTTACTTTACTCCTTTTATTTTATTTATGAAGCCCATGCATTCACTAGATGCGCCTTTATTCATGCTGGAACCTTGAGCCTTTTAAGCACTGACGCCGAAAGGCGGACGAATCTGCCGACGCGTCTGTCGACACGGCTGCCGACGCGTCTGTCGACAGTTCTGCCGATGCGTTTGTCGACACTCCTGCCGACGCGTCTGCTAACGACAGTATGAGGCATTAAAGTCTTTCGCCTTAATATCTGTCCTCGCTTCGGCTAGCGCGGCTTCGGCCGCTTATCTGTTTTTTGAGCAGCGTCCGCTCCGGCGGACGCAGTTGTTGCTGCGACGCGCGTCTTTCCTTTCCTTTTTCTCTTTCCTCTGATCTTTTAACTCTCCTCTATCTGCACGTGGCAGCGGTGGTGGCTTGGCTCGAACCAATAGGCAGGCCCGTACAATTTCGTTTTCATCGTTCTCTCAGTCACAACAACACAACAACAAAAATGGCTGAGGCTTAGCTTAGGTTAAGCCTAGTCAGATGCGAAGCTAGTCAGATGCGAAGCGACCAAGGAGGCGTCCTCCTAGGTCGCGACGCCTCGCGCGACGGCGCTAGCTGGGGCCCCGTTTCTCCTTTGTCGTTACGTCACGCATCACGTGGTCCTCCTTGGTCG
Source organism: Amblyomma mixtum (assembly GCF_055824585.1). Taxonomy (NCBI): domain Eukaryota; kingdom Metazoa; phylum Arthropoda; class Arachnida; order Ixodida; family Ixodidae; genus Amblyomma; species Amblyomma mixtum. The sequence goes on from NC_143018.1 coordinate 17,684,156, forward strand.
CGACGCCCCGCGCGACGGCGCGAGCTGGGCCCCCGTTTCTCATCTGCTGTGACGTCACGCACCACGTGGTCATTCTTGGTCACGACGCCTCGCGCGACAGCGCGAGTTGGGCCCCCGTTTTTCATCTGCTGTGACGTCACGCATCACGTGGTATGACATGGAGGTCAGGAAAGGTCAATGGTAACGACACCGCCGCGCTCGAGGAGCTGGGTTGGGCTATTTTAGTATGCTTCGCATAATAAAGCGTCTTGGTCTTTCTTGGTCACGGGACAGCAGCACGGACTCGGCTCTCGTTACGGCCAACACCACACTGGCGATCGAGGATGGGATAGGCCTACAGGAATAGAGGATGCCATCCCAGTATCTTACAGTAATCCGATGACATACGTCATGTTACGAAGTAATCGTCCTGCGATTATCTGCTATGTAAGCTGCTCGAAGAAGCCCCGTCGACAGAAGGTCATATTTCGAAGGTATTGCAAATTTTCTTCCCGTTTTCTTACACTTTGTCGACTAGCGTGGTCGTCGCCAGCGAGGTCGTCGCCTGATGAGCCACAGCCTGCTGGAATGCTGTTCTGGGGCGAATTCACCGTGAAAAGTCCGTGAGTCAACACATATTTTCATTCTGTGAAGAATTTCAAGAAGGCAAGCAAGAAACTTTCATGTTGGCCGTAGCACATGAGCTACCCTACGTCAGGCTTTGTGCGTATTCTCAGAAGTTCGTTCATCCTCGGAAGTTTTCAAGCGTAGTATTAAGGCGGAAGCCTTTAATGTCTCATCGTTGTAAGCAGCAGTTGTCGACATAAAATGTCACGCTTTTCAATTGGTGGAAACGGTCGTGACGTCACAGTGCGCGAATTTCAAACGGGGCCGATTGTACTTTGCCTAGTAACCATGCAACCAATTGAAGGGATCGTATAGTGATGCTTCAATTAAGTGGGACTGAGCTTAGTTAATTGCTTAATTACCCAATTAGCCTAGTTAGCGGTACTAGTCAGGCCATATAAATAAATAAAACCGATTAAGAAATTGGTCGAGCTCAGGAATCGAACCCCGGTCTTCGGCGTGAGAGACGAGCATGCTATCCACTCCGCCATGCCAGCTCGATGGTTTGGAATGAACAAAGGCGCGTCTAGTGAATACGGTGTCTTCACTCACCCTCATCCTCCTTCATTCCCTTCCCGCGAGGTTTAGGTGTCCACCGACAAATGAGATACAGATACATTTCCTTTCCTCAAAAACCAATTTACTGACGAGCGAGGCGTAGAACCGAATGGGCGATGGCGTTCTATGGACTCCTTGGCAGCGTTGTAAACATTTCCTTTCCTCAAAAACCAATTTACTCACGAGCGAGGCGTAGAACCGAATGGGCGATGGCGTTCTATGGACTCCTTGGCAGCGTTGCAAACATTTCCTTTCCTCAAAAACCAATTTACTGACGAGCGAGGCGTAGAACCGAATGGGCGATGGCGTTCTATGGACTCCTTGGCAGCGTTGCAAGACTTTAGGTCAAAAAAGTGCCCCCCCCCCCCTGAATTTTGTGAGACAGTAGGGTCATTTCTTTAACCTCCACCAGCTACACCAGTGTAGCAAAGCTTCATTGGAGGTATTGGACGTTTGCTACACTGGTGTAGCTGGTGTAGGTTAAAGAAATGGCCCTAGTTACTGCGTAATTTCCTTTCCTCAAATACAATTTTCATTTTCTTCATTACGGCTCCTCTTTATCTATCTTCTTTCACTCCCACTTCCTCCCTTCCTCTACGGTGCGGTTCAGGTGTCCATCGAGATGACAGAGAATTACTGCGCCATTTCCTTTCCTCAAAAAGCGTTGCGTTCAAAGGGCAAGGTATCGCGCTGAACGGGTGGTGTTCCGTGGACTCACTGGCAGCGCTACAACGCGCTGTCGCGTTCCACTCCTAAAGGCGAAGCTTAAGCGTAATTAATTAGCAGTTAATTAGTACTCATACATTAATCAGTAATTAACCATTAATTAGTTATTTGTCATCGCTTAGTAATTAGTACTCAATTATATGTGACGCCTCCGGTGCCACAGAAACAGCGAAGGTGGTGCGGAAAACGCTTCCGCCTCTACCCACTTTAGACAGTCAAAGTGCCCCCTGATTTTTTGAACAAAGAGCGTTCGTTCGCTGAGTCGCAAATGTGACCGTTCGTCTTCGTGACTCAAGTATGTTGCGTCAAGCATAATCAAGCCTCGTCGTCGAGGGAAACAAAGAAAAATGTGGTCCGGTTACAAGAGAGGAAATATTCATGCATTGACTGCCGCGTTCTCCGTCTTCTACGCTAGGTAGCGTCTGCAAGGTCAAAATGGCTTTATCGTCTTTCACTGGCGTCCGCGCACCGGACCCATTTCTTCAGCATCCGGGTCGTCCACCAGTTCCATTTAATCAATGGATGCAAACTTTTGAACTCAACCTCACTGTATCAGGTGGGTCGACAGCGACCGCCGAGCTCAAAAAACCCTTCTCCTATATAGTCTGGGAAATGAAGGAGAATTTATTTCGCTCGCGCTGCATGTCAAAGTGAGACGCTACATCACTCATCGACAGACGCTCGCGTTCATTTTGGTTTTATTTTTGTTTATTTTCCACTCAGAGAGAGAGGGATGCAGAGTCGCAATGAACAGAGACGAGGACAGCAGAGCACGGCTGGATCACGACGTCATCAGCAACAGTCAACTTGGAGCACGGATTAATGGAAGCGTTTACAGAGGCGTCGCCGAAGGGAAGAAGGGTGACTTCGGAACGAGTGCAGTCGATGACAGCTTCATGTTGGGAGAGAAAGTCCCAGTCTTAGATGACGTCGTGAGACGGCGATGCGAAGACGATGAATTCAACAATGTACACAACGTCCTGAATAGCAACTCGGGCTGTACAGGCCTCCAAAGGCGCGATAATTTGCGAATTAGCGGCGCGAAGCATAAAACCAGATAGCGGAGTGATCACTTTTCGTAACTGGCGGCATAATTTTGCACTGAGTACAGATACAGCAGCACCGGTGTCAACAAGCGCAAAAGCATCGGTGCCCTCCACAGAAACGGTGATCAAATTGGACGGAGAAAGTCGAGGTCTTGAGCTTGGCGACGAGCACGCAATTCTTGCCTCCGGAACTGCGGGCACTAGTTTTCCGAAGGGGAAGAGGGACGACGGCGCATCGGGGAAACCGAGCGGCGACGCGGAGATGGAGAGCGGCGGCGAATAGAGGGGCTGTGACCGGAGGAACCAGTGGTCTCAGAAGGCGAAGTGCGATCAAAATGCTGGGGAGGGCCGTAGGCGTAACCGCGAGGGTCGGTATCGGCAGCAGGGGACAAAACATGACGGCGGCAGTGACGCATCACGTGGCCAGGAATGCCGCAGGCATAACAGATGGGTAGGTTGTCCGGTGTCCGCCATGGACGGAAACGTTGCGGTGGTGGCCGGGCAGGACGAAATGGTGTCGACTGCGGTGGACGCTGGTATGAAACTAACGTGTCTGGGCGGGGACGCCTGACTGCTTCGGCGTAGGTAAGTGGCGCAGCGACGGGAGGCTGGGAGGAAACCGGTTGCAGGGCTTCGGACACTTGCTCCCGGATCACGTGCTGAAGTGTCGGAGTCAGGGTAGATGGACCCGAAACAGTGGGAAGAAGCGACAGCTGCCGCGCAACCTCCTCACGGACAAACTGCTTGATCTGGAGCAGTAGCGAGCTGTCCTCTGTCGTCATGCTGAGGCTAGTTACTGTGTCTGTCTGTGCAGAGGGCTGCCGAGTGAAAACGCGCTGTCGGCGGAGCTCATCGTAGCTTTGGCAGTGGTCGAAGATTTCGGTGACAGATGTGACGTTTTTGCCCACAAGCATATTGAAAGCGTCATCTTCGATTCCTTTCAGAATGTGTTTAACTTTATCGGCCTCCGCCATGGACGCATTGACGCGCTTGCAGAGATTGACGACATCTTCTATGTAGCTGGTGTATGATTCACCACTCTGCTGTGCGCGAACGCGAAGACGCTGCTCGGCGCGAAGTTTGCGTACTGCAGGACGGCCGAAGATGTCGGAGAAGCTGGTTTTAAATGCGGTCCAGGTGGTAAAGTCCGATTCGTGGTTCTGGTACCAAAGGTGGGCAACGCCGGTTAGGTAGAAGATTACATTGGTAAGTTTCATAGTGTCGTCCCAACGGTTATGTGCGCTCACCCTGTCGTAAGAGGACAACCAGTCTTCCACATCGTGATCGTCCGTGCCGCTGAAGACGGCAGGGTCGCGCTGGCGGAGATCCCCATGGCAAGCGACGGGTGCCGGTGAAGAGCTGGCTGGCTGGTTGGCGTTGGCAGGCATGGGGGTAGTGATAGTCCGGTTACGTAGCTCCAGGACGGGATCCCGCAACCTCCACCAAGATGTAACGGCCTTTATTGGCAAGAGATGACTGTTTGTGAAGGCCGGTTAGAGCGGGCAAGGACGGGTCCTGCTGCTTCAGCTGCTGATCGTCGTCTTCTCGCCTCGCGCCGCGCATCGGTTCTGCTGCTGCGACTGCTAAGCATCTTCCTCTTTACACTTTATTTTTCTATTTTCCTTTTCTTTACTTTACTCCTTTTATTTTATTTATGAAGCCCATGCATTCACTAGATGCGCCTTTATTCATGCTGGAACCTTGAGCCTTTTAAGCACTGACGCCGAAAGGCGGACGAATCTGCCGACGCGTCTGTCGACACGGCTGCCGACGCGTCTGTCGACAGTTCTGCCGATGCGTTTGTCGACACTCCTGCCGACGCGTCTGCTAACGACAGTATGAGGCATTAAAGTCTTTCGCCTTAATATCTGTCCTCGCTTCGGCTAGCGCGGCTTCGGCCGCTTATCTGTTTTTTGAGCAGCGTCCGCTCCGGCGGACGCAGTTGTTGCTGCGACGCGCGTCTTTCCTTTCCTTTTTCTCTTTCCTCTGATCTTTTAACTCTCCTCTATCTGCACGTGGCAGCGGTGGTGGCTTGGCTCGAACCAATAGGCAGGCCCGTACAATTTCGTTTTCATCGTTCTCTCAGTCACAACAACACAACAACAAAAATGGCTGAGGCTTAGCTTAGGTTAAGCCTAGTCAGATGCGAAGCTAGTCAGATGCGAAGCGACCAAGGAGGCGTCCTCCTAGGTCGCGACGCCTCGCGCGACGGCGCTAGCTGGGGCCCCGTTTCTCCTTTGTCGTTACGTCACGCATCACGTGGTCCTCCTTGGTCGCGACGCCCCGCGCGACGGCGCGAGCTGGGCCCCCGTTTCTCATCTGCTGTGACGTCACGCACCACGTGGTCATTCTTGGTCACGACGCCTCGCGCGACAGCGCGAGTTGGGCCCCCGTTTTTCATCTGCTGTGACGTCACGCATCACGTGGTATGACATGGAGGTCAGGAAAGGTCAATGGTAACGACACCGCCGCGCTCGAGGAGCTGGGTTGGGCTATTTTAGTATGCTTCGCATAATAAAGCGTCTTGGTCTTTCTTGGTCACGGGACAGCAGCACGGACTCGGCTCTCGTTACGGCCAACACCACACTGGCGATCGAGGATGGGATAGGCCTACAGGAATAGAGGATGCCATCCCAGTATCTTACAGTAATCCGATGACATACGTCATGTTACGAAGTAATCGTCCTGCGATTATCTGCTATGTAAGCTGCTCGAAGAAGCCCCGTCGACAGAAGGTCATATTTCGAAGGTATTGCAAATTTTCTTCCCGTTTTCTTACACTTTGTCGACTAGCGTGGTCGTCGCCAGCGAGGTCGTCGCCTGATGAGCCACAGCCTGCTGGAATGCTGTTCTGGGGCGAATTCACCGTGAAAAGTCCGTGAGTCAACACATATTTTCATTCTGTGAAGAATTTCAAGAAGGCAAGCAAGAAACTTTCATGTTGGCCGTAGCACATGAGCTACCCTACGTCAGGCTTTGTGCGTATTCTCAGAAGTTCGTTCATCCTCGGAAGTTTTCAAGCGTAGTATTAAGGCGGAAGCCTTTAATGTCTCATCGTTGTAAGCAGCAGTTGTCGACATAAAATGTCACGCTTTTCAATTGGTGGAAACGGTCGTGACGTCACAGTGCGCGAATTTCAAACGGGGCCGATTGTACTTTGCCTAGTAACCATGCAACCAATTGAAGGGATCGTATAGTGATGCTTCAATTAAGTGGGACTGAGCTTAGTTAATTGCTTAATTACCCAATTAGCCTAGTTAGCGGTACTAGTCAGGCCATATAAATAAATAAAACCGATTAAGAAATTGGTCGAGCTCAGGAATCGAACCCCGGTCTTCGGCGTGAGAGACGAGCATGCTATCCACTCCGCCATGCCAGCTCGATGGTTTGGAATGAACAAAGGCGCGTCTAGTGAATACGGTGTCTTCACTCACCCTCATCCTCCTTCATTCCCTTCCCGCGAGGTTTAGGTGTCCACCGACAAATGAGATACAGATACATTTCCTTTCCTCAAAAACCAATTTACTGACGAGCGAGGCGTAGAACCGAATGGGCGATGGCGTTCTATGGACTCCTTGGCAGCGTTGTAAACATTTCCTTTCCTCAAAAACCAATTTACTCACGAGCGAGGCGTAGAACCGAATGGGCGATGGCGTTCTATGGACTCCTTGGCAGCGTTGCAAACATTTCCTTTCCTCAAAAACCAATTTACTGACGAGCGAGGCGTAGAACCGAATGGGCGATGGCGTTCTATGGACTCCTTGGCAGCGTTGCAAGACTTTAGGTCAAAAAAGTGCCCCCCCCCCCTGAATTTTGTGAGACAGTAGGGTCATTTCTTTAACCTCCACCAGCTACACCAGTGTAGCAAAGCTTCATTGGAGGTATTGGACGTTTGCTACACTGGTGTAGCTGGTGTAGGTTAAAGAAATGGCCCTAGTTACTGCGTAATTTCCTTTCCTCAAATACAATTTTCATTTTCTTCATTACGGCTCCTCTTTATCTATCTTCTTTCACTCCCACTTCCTCCCTTCCTCTACGGTGCGGTTCAGGTGTCCATCGAGATGACAGAGAATTACTGCGCCATTTCCTTTCCTCAAAAAGCGTTGCGTTCAAAGGGCAAGGTATCGCGCTGAACGGGTGGTGTTCCGTGGACTCACTGGCAGCGCTACAACGCGCTGTCGCGTTCCACTCCTAAAGGCGAAGCTTAAGCGTAATTAATTAGCAGTTAATTAGTACTCATACATTAATCAGTAATTAACCATTAATTAGTTATTTGTCATCGCTTAGTAATTAGTACTCAATTATATGTGACGCCTCCGGTGCCACAGAAACAGCGAAGGTGGTGCGGAAAACGCTTCCGCCTCTACCCACTTTAGACAGTCAAAGTGCCCCCTGATTTTTTGAACAAAGAGCGTTCGTTCGCTGAGTCGCAAATGTGACCGTTCGTCTTCGTGACTCAAGTATGTTGCGTCAAGCATAATCAAGCCTCGTCGTCGAGGGAAACAAAGAAAAATGTGGTCCGGTTACAAGAGAGGAAATATTCATGCATTGACTGCCGCGTTCTCCGTCTTCTACGCTAGGTAGCGTCTGCAAGGTCAAAATGGCTTTATCGTCTTTCACTGGCGTCCGCGCACCGGACCCATTTCTTCAGCATCCGGGTCGTCCACCAGTTCCATTTAATCAATGGATGCAAACTTTTGAACTCAACCTCACTGTATCAGGTGGGTCGACAGCGACCGCCGAGCTCAAAAAACCCTTCTCCTATATAGTCTGGGAAATGAAGGAGAATTTATTTCGCTCGCGCTGCATGTCAAAGTGAGACGCTACCTCACTCATCGACAGACGCTCGCGTTCAGAGTGAGACGATAGCGCACTCATCGACAGACGCTCGCGCGCATCTCAAAGTGAGACGCTAGCTCACTCGCCGACAGACGCTCGCGTTGAAAGCGACGCAAGACGTCTACAAGTCAACTGTTGCCTTACTGCGACAAGAATTCAGTACCCCTTCCAATAAAATGATGGAACGGAAAAGATTTCAAAACAGGCAGCAATTACCGGGTGAGTCCATCACAGAGTACATAGCTGCCCTGCGTGATTTGCTTCAGCTGTGTGATTATGCTGCTCCTGAAGAAATGCTGAGGGACCGATTTGTGACAGGAGTTTCTTCGCAAAGGGTTAGAGAGCGACTTTTGCTGGGAGGATCCCGAGTTACGTTCTCCGCAGCGTCTAGCATTGCGTTGCAGTACGAACAGGTGACTAGCGACGCGAAAGAGTTCTTGGCCCCTGTTCAGCCCATAAGGAAAGCAACATCGAATTACCCACCGTCCTCACAAAGGCCGGCACCCAGGCAATTTTGTCCTCGTTTTTCATCACAAGCGTCGAGCTTTTCTCAGCAACCACCTGCGTCGCAGGCTGCAGAATATCAACATAGACGGTACAGTCCGCGCTACCCGCGTTCGAGTTATCTTCCGCAAAATAATACAACATCGTCGATGTCGCAACAGCCTATGAGGCAACCTAATACCAGGCATTTTCAACCGCAAAATCAGCGTTCCAGGCAGTCGCCTTGTTTTTGTTGCGGATCAAGTCGTCACAGTGCCGCAGCGTGTAATTGCCCAGCTCAAGGCAAGACTTGCTTCTGCGGAAAAATTGGTCACTTCGCTTCCATGTGTAGGCAGCGCTCAGCTGTACGGGAAATACAGCAAAAACAGGAAGAAACAAGCCAGCAAGAACAATTTCCTGTAGAAACGATCCAAGTGACAGAACAAGCGAGGATAGGCTTTCCCGCAACGCAGCTCCGTAATCAGCTGATACCGCAGTCGCACAGCCGAACGCTGGACGAATCAAGTCAACCAAGAGTCACCACTGGATCTTATTCATTCTTGCGTTCAATCATCCCCAAGTAATGGCCAAGTCTCGGAACTCGGATTCAAGTCTCGGAATGTTTGTAACATATTTTAATCACTTGTATTCCAACTTGACTTTCTTAATAACCCTCATTGCTACTCCATACTCCTATGTCGAATTGAATACTAAACTACGTTTTTTAAAGGTGATCTTTGTACCATTTCTTAATCGTTGCTGTTGTCAAATTGTGTTTGTTACCAGAATTCATAACATATGTAGCCTTTATTAATAGGGAACATGGGCCCTGTCAAGCCGCGCTTTTTCCGGCTTTTTTCCCATGTTCCCGACATTGTGTACACATGATGTCAAATAAATGTCTGTCTGTCTGTCTGTCTGTCTGTCTGTCTGTCTGTCTGTCTGTCTGTCTGTCTGTCTGTCTGTCTGTCTGTCTCTGTCTCTGTCTGTCTCTGTCTGTCTCTGTCCGTCCGTCTGTCCGTCTGTCTGTCTGTCTGTCTGTCTGTCTGTCTGTCTGTCTGTCTGTCTGTCTGTCTGTCTGTCTGTCTCTGTCTGTCTGTCTGTCTGTCTGTCTGTCTGTCTGTCTGTCTGTCTGTCTGTCTGTCTGTCTGTCTGTCTGTCTGTCTGTCTGTCTGTCTGTCTGTGTCTGTATGTCTGTCTGTCTGTCTGTCTGTCTGTCCGTCCGTCCGTCCGTCTGTCTGTCTGTCTGTCTGTCTGTCTGTCTGTCTGTCTGTCTGTCTGTCTGTCTGTCTGTCTGTCTGTCTGTCTGTCAAAAAACTTGAAAAAACAGCGTCCATGTCTAACGGACTTGAGATCACAGAAACACAGAGTGAACATTATACAGAAGAATCCTTGGCCAGCAATGTTTACGTTATTGATAAGGATCGGAGGTCTGGCATTTATATCCAGTTGCAAGTGGCAGACGTCACTTTGTCTTTCTTAGTTGATTCTGGGTCTGCTGTTTCCATTATTGATAACAGTACTTTCTTTCAAGGTATTTTTCAACCACTCAACTACTTGAAGCACCTCGTCTAACACTTGTGGATTATCCCAAGCGTTCTAATAATGTGCTAGGTTGTTTCACTGCACCAATCAAGTATCATGAGAGAACTGTTCCTATTCTCTTGTATGTTGTCTCTGAGGGTACTACACTAATTGGCTTGGATGCCATTCGTGCTCTGAATTTATTTATTGTGGGAGCAACCTTGCAGTGTTTTCAGACGGTGGCGAATCCAGTTGAGAAAATCCCCTCCACATTAGCGACTGAGTTTCCGAAACTCTTTTCAGACGAAGTGGGACTGGCTAAAGGGTTCCAGCATGAAGTGAAAGTGCGTCCGAATGTGCAACCTGTAGTTGCCAAGCTACGACGGTTACCACTTGCTATCCGTTCCAGAGTCTCTGAAGAACTCGAACGGTTATAGAAGCAAGATATTATTGAAAGAGTAAACGCTTCAGAATGGATTTCATCAATCGTGGTTATCCAGAAACCCAATGGAAAAATACGCTTGTGTATGGACTTGCGTGAAGTCAATAAGGCCGTGGTACCTGATGTGTTCCCACTGCCACATACAGAGGAACTTCTCCATGCACTAATGCTTAATACCTATTTGCCCACTGTTGTGACTACCGAGGCTTCAGATCTAGGACTGGGAGCAGTTTTCCAGCAATTAGGTCTACACGGACTCCAAACAGTAGCTTTCCCGTCTCGGACCTTGTCTCCAACAGAACGAAAGTATTCAGTGCCCCCACTGGCTCCATGCCGCATCGTGTGTGGCCTGCAGCGGTCCCACAACACTGTGCAGCATCCTTTACCCGAGTGTGAGCCCGATCGCCGCAAGTGGATCGATTTTGTGCGACTGTGTCTTGGCCGTGGTGACTTGTTTGACTGGATGCCGTCAGAGCATCCAGCTTCATGTGCTCGCTGCACTTTGAATTCCCCAAACTCTCTCTGAGTATTAAAAATGTTTTTCACCACCACCACTTTGAATCGGGTTCCCTCACACACCTGTTTCCGGAGAAGTGCCTCAGGCCCGATGCTATTCCTACCTTGTACCCAAATAGGTGACATCCTGGCATGGCTGTGCAGTGACGTTTCTTTTGTTATGTGCGTATGTTGTGATGTGTCTTCAGTGAGTGATGATCCTTCTGTTTGTGGTGATGCTTCAGTGTGTGGTGATGCTTCAGTGTGTGGTGATTTCGATCCAGGGACTTTTCTTCAGACCTGCGGTCTTAAGGTCCTCTTCCGGAGTGCGCCCAGCGGCCAAAGAGGACTGTGCGGAAGCCTTTGTGGCTCCAGAACTTTGTAACAAAGTGACTTTTTTTGTTTGTATGTACATTTCTTGTGTGCATAGAGTGTTTTCTCTTGCTTGTGTCATTTTTTAATGTAGCTGTAAATCTTTTTCCCCGGGGAATAAGACAAATAAGCGTTATTGAATAAGAGAATAAGTGGAATAAGTGAAATAAGTGTGCTTTGTTGTTTGTCACTTTTCAATGTAGTTGTGAATTTTTTTCTAAGGGAGAGAGAGAGTGTGTGTTTCGTTGTTTTTGTGTATATTTTTATATGTATCCGTGAATCCTTTTCCCCCAAGAAAGGGAGTATGTTGTATTGTGATTCATGTGTTTTCTGTACTTGTTTCAGTTCTTGTTTCGGTTTTGCGGATTGTCTTGGATTCTGTCTTGTGACGTCATTTCATGTATATATAGGCTGTCTGCGTTCAATAAAGCGTCTTGGTCTTTCTTGGTCATTGGACAGCAGCACGGACTCGGCTCTTATTACAAAGACGGCAAACAGCCAAGGAAACTGAGCGCTACTGTTTCAGCTGTTGGTCAAAAACAGCTACAAGCACTAAGCAAGCAGGCAGCGGAGAAACGCGTGAGAAGTCGGTGTCGGTACCGATTGCAGCGGGGTGGAAGCTGGAATGATGTAGTCGCGTTTACCGCTAAACGTTGGTGTTTTGTTTGTGTATATTACACATGGAAAAATTATTTGTGAAAAGTAATTAATTTACACTACTAATTACTATCCTAAAATCGCGCGAATGCAAGTAATTGCTGTTTCCAAAAAATAACGGAAATACATTAAATACTTGTGATAAATAATTAATTACTTAAAGATTACTTATGAAGCTTAATGTAACGTAGAATGTCGGAAAGTTGGGCTAGTCAGATTGAACTCTACATCATAGCGCTGAAGAATGAAGACAAGGCAGAAGAGGCCAATACAGGCGCTATCTTTCAACTGAAGGTTTACTTACGCGAAAAAGGAAATATATACGAACAGGAATAAATGAAAAAGAATCAAAGGCAATCTCACTCAAGACTCGCTCTCTTGTAGTGCGATATGATGTGAAATGTGCGCTGCCTCATCCAGGCGAGCTGCAGTGTGGACGCAAAACTGGGTCTGCAAAAAGCTTTGCTAACTTGTAATTTTCCGAACGGATTTCAGCATTTAAACAATCAAATGTGCGTAGCTATGTGTAAATCACGTGCTGGTACAAACTTTGTTGAGCACAATATTAACATTTATTGACGGCATCTTCTGGGCTTATCAGCATAGCGGACCCAGTCGTAGGAACGAGGCGTAAAATTGCTGTGACGGCGGCCGCGACCATGCAGCTCCAAACGGTGGCGCCTTGCAAGGCACCTGGTGCGGTACCGTGCCGAAAGCCCGGCATCTATATCCGCGGGGCACCCCACTTGGCTCCGGGGGCGGCCGGACTTCGGTGATTGTTGTAGGACGGGAGGCCGTTCGCGGACAGCCACTGTGCGATGAATATCAGCCGCGACACGACGATGTAGCACGTGGCGGCGATCACCGCCAGGACGGCGAAGATGAGGCACGCCCGCGGCATGCTCACCGCGTCCCGCCGTACAGAAGGGAATACGTCGTCCGGGATGGAAGGCCGCGGCGATCGGCGGGGATCATCTCCACTGCGCGGCCGGTCTCGTCCAAGCTCCGTTTCGTCCGCGGACTCCTCCAGCACCCAGTCGTTCGCGGCCTCGGGGATGTTCCGGCCTTCCGCCGAAGGACTCCTGTCATTCGCCGTAGGCGATGCCGTTCGCACAGGGGTCCCCATTGATAGCAGACGGGACATGTGCGTCTTTCCAGGACCACCGCGGGCTTGTTCTCTCGGCGTACCTGGCGCGCATTGCCGCGGCATGAGCTGGCGCCATCCTAATTATCATCCACTTTCTGCGTCTAATAAAAGCCGCGTTCGTTCTCTCGCAAACTGTGGAAATTACCAGAACAGGTTTCCTGGTGGGAACTCTTCGTTTTCGCACTATTGCTTACTAAGCCAGTGTACTATAACGCAAATTATAAAAGGAAGAACACCTTTCGGACGGTAGTTGCATAGTGACCTGATATTCGGCGTCGAAGACGACGACGAAGACGAGATGGGTACAGCCAGTAGAAGCCAGAGACGGAAAGTAATTTTATGAACGAAGAGCAGAAACGAGAAACACATCACAGCGCGTCTAGGGTACAAACAAACAAACAAACATAAGAGTAGTGACGGAAGGAAAAAATAAATAAGCGTAGGATGCCTCTGTGAGCTTTTATTAAACGGAATTAGAATTTTACTTGTACTGGAAAGAGAGAAAATTTTATTGAAGTGGACTTTGACTTCGAAGGTAAAACATTTATTTCGAAAGTCTCAGCGCTGGCTATAATCTCCCGCGCGCGGCGGGCCAGCAGAAGTTGGTGGCTGGGCAGGGGGAGGGGCAGCCAGTGGTCCCAGGAGGCTTAGTGGATGGGTGGTTGGGGGATGCTCACCACACATTCCCAGACCAGGTTGCAGGGAGTCTGGGAGCCTGCGCATAAGCTACAAGTTGGAGTTGTGTCAGCGAAGAGGCTGGCTTGTCGATTCTGTCGGGAAAATGTCTGTCTGTAGCTGCAGAAATAAGACGAGAGTGAACGCTGAGAGGAAGGGGGGGGGGGGGGGTCCTCATGGCGCCCAGGTGAGTTGTTCTCGTAAAAGAAATGTGTGCTCAAAACCTCTTCCGCGCCATGGACGGAAAGGCGAGGTGCAGTGGGGTCGGACGCTTGTATTTCAAACCAAATATTTTCGTCGTCTGAGGAATGTTTTCAATAACCTAATTCTACCAAAAGCCTGTTCGGTGTCACCGGTCATTTCACAATCCGTCTGCAAGAGAAAACAATTGTTCAGCGCCCCTCTGATATCAAGCTGAAAATTTCTAAAGGGGACCATGCAGAAAGGTTGTCTCCTGCTCATGTCGATCCTCCATTTTACTTCAACCTACCTTCACCTTCGTTGTCATCTCCGCTGCGTAAGAGAAGTCGTCAGATACTACAACTCTGAGAGCTGCGTGATTGTCGTCCTCCCAACCTTTCGACTTACTCAGACTGAGTAGCGATCAATGTCTGCAGGACCATCGTAGTCGAAGCCGATGAATCGCCTTTTGTCTTCCAGTACAGCGACCATTTGAGGCTTTTATCGTTTGCTCGCGAAAGTGAGAATTCATTTGTTAGCTATCTACAGGAGACCTATATCAGGTGCTCGCTATTCTACCTGTCAGTTTCCCCTTACCCTTGTCCGAGTTCTGTACTTCTGAGTGGCGCAACAGATGAATAATATGTTCCGACGGGTCCAATCGCAAGGGTTTCTGAACAAGAATTCGGCATCCACGATCATGAACTGAAAAAAAAGTCATACTCGAGAAAATTCTACAAACTATCACAGTCCTCTGACCATTGGCAGGCATATTTAAGTTAGTAAAGTTGTATAACACGAACGCAAGCGTACTTGGGTTTTAAGACAAGACTCCAAAACCAGGTCCCTCAAACTAAAAGTCTTCATTCACACCCTGTAGATTTAGTTTTGATATTCACAGGATTTTTTATGTCGGCGATGTATTTCGCAACTGAGAGCACAGGCATTCTCCTGGTGGCTAGCAAGAATTTTACTCACCATCATGTTTGCTACCATTATGGATCAACTCTCAAATGCGACGGGGCACTGATTGGATTATCTCCTCTGATAACACTAAGAAATTCATTAAATACGCGAGTGGTGTTCTTCAGTATGTTTCTCGTTTGAAACTTGCCGTTCTCTTGATCAAAATTTTAATATTGACGTATTGGCAACGGTAGGTTTCAAAAGAGAAACACTTTGAAGAACACCACTCACATATTTAATGAATTTCTTGGTGCTATCGGAGAGGGAACGATTAGCTAACGCAATCAGTGTCCCGTCGCATTTGACAGTTGCTTTATAGTAGTAGCAAACATTCGAAAACACAAGAAAAATTGCGTACATGAGATTAACTTTCGGCAAAACCGAAATAGGCGGCGTGCTGAGTCACTTGTCGCAAGTTTTAATAAAGTGAAACGCTTCTGTGACCACTCTTTGGGAAGTTGGGAAGAAAAGGCCATGTTTTCAAATACAGGTTTGCAAGAAACATTTTCTTACCCTCACCTTTGCCTCTAAATCTCTCGCAATGGTGTGCTAACTGGCCTCCTGGAGTATTCTGCATTTGCAGCCTGTGTTCACATGCCCCTTCATTTAAACATATACCAGTCTGTCCAATGTAGAACCTGTCGGAAGGGAGGGCAACTTTCTGCGCAACTCCTGAAACACACTCGCGAACTTCTTATCGTGCTCCTTCGTACACAGCGGCCTATTATTTACATTAATCACCAAACGAGCACATACTGCGATGTTTACACAGCGTAGAGAAAACAATCCTTACACCTCGACGTTACATGAAACGCGATGAATGTAGGGCATGACCTCAACCGCTTCTTTCTTCTCAGTCTCTTTCCGCTCGGTAGTGGAACGGAAGCCCTGTAGTTGCTGATTGTATTTTTTTTCTTTTTTACGAGCAAAAGGGTTTTTCCAGGGCGTTTCTGGCAGTGTTATAATCCTTAATTCTGTTTTTTTCCTTTCATCCATACACGCGCTTTTTCTTGTTACCTTCCTGTCATGCTTGCTTTTATTTTCACCTATCATCTAATGTTGAAATCCTCCATCATGGCCTCTTTACTTCGGTGGGTCGTTGTTTCCCATTCGTTCATCCACTGTGGCTATCACGTTTTATCATCTCATCTTCGAGTTTACTGTTGATGGTGATGAATTTTCACGGCGCAAGGTAAAGCGTGGCTAAAGCGCGTCATGGCACAAAGCGACTTTGTCTATTCAAGATGGTGTCACGTACAGACACATTTCCCGAACCATCCACCCAAACCATCGTGGGATGGCTCGTCGAGAATGTATCTGGCGTGCACGGCGCGCTGGAGCGCCGTCACACCAGTGTAAATAGGCGGTCGAGAAGCTTCAAATACTGGCCAGCATGCTGTCGATTGCCTTTAACACGATCTGCTCCTGATACAATCAGTTACACAAGCTATGACGAATTTTATCGGCTCAGATTCAAGACAGATACCGATCGTGTGCTTGCAGGTTGTATTTAGAATGCACATCGGGAAAAGAGGACCATGGCTAGCAGGCTATAAAATCAGCGAACATTTAATGCAGCGTCAAAGTGAGGGTAGACATACGGAAATAAGTTATAACTGGCGTCCTGAAGTCATCGCAAAAGGCGTAAGTTGTTTCCGGATAACAGCAGAAATCGCCGGCCATCGGTAACATACGAGGGGGTACCCAAAAGAAACCGGACTAAATTTTTTTGTCGGAAAAGCTTCTGTGGTTCCGCGTTTTGCCACTAGAAGCGCATAGAACGAACATTCCAGAGTCAGTAAGCCGAGTGCCGTCGTTGAAAGAGGTCACACTAGTTCAGGCAGAGTTTTAGAGTGACGACTGTTTTGTGTGAATGTCGTTTTTGCAATGGCTGATTTTAGTGAACAGCGTGCGCCGGTGAAATTCTGATTTTTGCTCGCAAAAGTTGAATGGAAACTCTTGAAATATTAAGAAAGACGTACAAGGACCATTCTATGGGGACAACTCAAGTCTTCTTGAATCGAATCCTGAATGAAAGCAACAATCATGCCAATGGAAAACTTCAAATTCACCTCGCCTCAACAAAGCTCGTCAGGTGAAACCAAACCTCAAAACAATGCTGATTTATTTTTTCGACGTGAGAGGAGTCGTCCATTGAGAATTTGTTCCGCAGGGTCAGACAGTTAGCCAGGCTTTCTACTTGGATGTTTTGAAAAGATTGGGCAACAGTGTGCGGTGGAAGCGGCCAGATTTGTGGCGGTCGGGTGACTGGTTTTTCCATCATGGCAATGCCCCTGCTCACACAGTCCTGTCTCTACGACAATTTTGGACCAAAAATAGCATGAACCCTATTCCTCAACCCTCATACTCTCCCGACCTTGCCCCGTGCTACTTTCTTTGTTTCCTGGAAGGAAAAAATAGGTGAATGGAAAGCGTTTCGCTGATGTTGCTGAGGTGAAGAAAAAAACGACGGAGGCACTGTCAAGCATCACAGAAGATGAATTTAAACAATGTTTTGAAAAATGGAATGAAAGATTCCACAAGCGTATCATTGCAAGTGGGGAATACTTTGAAGGAGATTGAAGGTCTGCGCTTAAAATGTGAACAAATAAGTTCAAACAAAAATAAGTCCGGTTTCTTTTGGGTACCCCCTCGTATCTCTATCTATACCATCTGCTTTGAAAGCCATAACCACCAGGGGCTGCGCGGCAAACTAGAATTGATCACGAGCGTCATGCCCAAGTGGAGTTAATGTGACTTGCTTGAAGAAACCACCGGGCTGGAGGTGAATCGATTTCAGTGAATAATTCTTCGTTCACAAAATTTGTTCCCTTTATTATTTACGAAAACGAGGAGGTCCCGAGCGACGTGAGTATAAACAAAACACTAGCGACTTTCTTGCTTGCGTGAAAATAGAGCACTGAAGGAAGGCGTTTTTTGCGTGTAAAAGAAGTGCTTATTTCTGTGTCAAGCAGCTGCGCCGAAGTTGCATCATCACCGTACCAGCAAGCTGGCTTCGCCGCAGGCACTTTATTTCCTTGAGATGCAGCATCTACTACCAACTACGATGGGTGAGAAGTGATAGCGTAGACCATATCTCTAATGAAGTGTGGTAAGGGGCGTAGATCCAGCCGTGCATCAATTACTGCAAGTAAGCACAGGTTCTGCAGTGTCGGTGCCAAATGCAACACGTGGAGATCCGTCAGCGCCCTTCGCTCCTCAGCAACCTGCCCCTCATCCTGGTTGGGTGCTGGCCCAAAGCCGCCGAAGATAAACACTCTTTCACCCATCACTGAGCAGCCCTGCCAGTACCTGGGAGATGGTGGTGAGCCACATGGCTTCACTTCGGTCCAACACGACGTCACGGGGTCGTACTTGTGCATATCTGCTAAGAAGGTCTTCAGCACATCGCTGTACCCTCCGAAAATGTACAGCTCTTCGTTGAACACGAAGGCTGAATGTCCTCGCCGATACACAGGGCGGACGCCTTGAACCTCTGGGCGCACCCAAGAAGAGGTGGTCGTTTCAAAATAGTATAGGATGAGGGAACGGTCTGTTGGGCTGCCACCGGGCAAATACGTGCGGGTCCCGATGGTAGACGCAGTGTGGCTGGCACGTAGAACCCGAGCCTCTCCGGTGGTGGGGACACGATGCCACACTCGGGTATCCAAGTCAAGGACCCGCATATATGGCGAAGAATCAAAGTCACTGAAGATATACTTGTGGTGACCCACAACACAAGCTCCGCTGCCGAAAAGCGATGACGGCACCTCACCAGACACCTCCAGACGGCTGAATGTCATCGTGTTTGAGTCGAAGCGAAGTACACTTGGCCACCTGTTCGGGCCGCCCCACAGATACGCGCAGTGGCCGTACGCTACAACTGTGCTGAGAGAAATGGTAATCGGCCAGCCGTCGGGAAGTTGCGTCTGCACCATATCCCACCGGCGCGACGCGGGGTCGAAGATGTAGACGTGGACCAAGTTCCATGCCGTGTGGCAACTGTCGAACGAGTAGACCTTGCCGTTGATGCGTACAGCCCTGTGGGTGACATGCTCTGGAACGCCGTTTAGCCGCACCGTCCACATCCTGCAGATACAGCTGCTTCTGTGAGAAACAAGGCCCGGTTATTCCAGCGATGGTGGCGGCGCCATACGGCTTTTTTCTGAAGCAGCGATATGGTGATCGGTATTCGCGGCGTGAGCCGACATAGTGCGTCGACGGGTGACTATTTCCGTTAGATTTTGGAAAACTTTTGTCATTTTATGACACTCACACGAATGAATGTTCGAAAAAAAAAGCATGTACTGTTGCTGTCTCCAAGATTAGAAGCGCAAAAAGCCGTTATAATGTGCGCCTAAGTGGTCAAGTGGCTGTTCTGCCATTACGGTTATGTTTCTGAGCGAATTACCTTCTTGACGCCAAATCTTGATTTCCAATCGAGATTTTCGTTTAGTTGATTGGTCATTCCAGTCGCATTGATAGGGACTGAATATCTGGCGGCCCTAAAAAGAAACGTGAAATATATATTGCTTAAAACCTGCGGAGCTTTTTTCTTTCGTTTCGCACGTGTTTGGTTGCCGCCTTACCGTCTAGCTTTTGTCTACCGTCTTGTCTAGCTTTTGTCTACCGGCGGGTTCGAAACCGGCCGCGCCTTCCGGGCTGCTGACCCGAAAGACGCGGGTTCAACAGAAGGGTTGTTGGCCACGATGTGAATGCATGACACCGATACTATACACCTGCTAGACGGTAAGGCATAGAAAGAGAAGTTTATTTTTTTCTAATGTGAACAAAAATACAATGAAGAACTGCTGAACTCAATGCTCTGATCAGTCAAGCACATGCGCAGTGACGCAGCACTGAGCACGTCAGTAAGGCAGTAAGAAAGCCGACACTCGACCGCCGCGCAGGACGATGAAATATGTCGACCATTTGCGCAAGAACTCATCCTCACTCATTGACAGTGCGTCCACGCATGCTTGCTCAAAGAGGCGCGTGCGGAGGCGCTGCAACATTGGAAACATTGCTCTTTGCGGACGCCCATTTAAGGAAGCCGCTCCACGCTGCCGCCACAAAACGAACATGCCGACACACAAGAGCATATTTGTAAACAGTTCGCGTGAACTAGTGCGCGCTTCGCGGCGGGTTAAAAACATCCGTGACACCAGTACCCAAAAGGTGCGCGCCACTACACAGTCGAACATAGCGTGCCGCAACGTTTCTAAAAGACCGCATTGCGGGCATCGGGCGGAAGGCGCCACGCCCCACGCCGCAAGGCGGTCTCTTGTGGGCAGGACCCGCCAGCCTCGCAGCCAGCCGAAGTCCCTGACATCTGCAGGAAGCGCAGCTGAGGTCATTTGGCGCCAGCATGCCCGTCTCGTTTTCTGGAGTTGTTCGCGGGTCAGCTCAGCGACCGTTAGTGCCTCACACATCCTGGAGGGCGGGGTTTCATCAACATCCAGATCGGGCACGCTGCAAGACAACGACGCCAGTGTGCGACGCACATTAACGAAAAATGCCGGTGGCTGCTCGGCTGTAGGGCCAACCACGTGTTGTGTAAAAAACACATTACGCGCTGTACCCAGAAAGTATGCGATGAGTGTTCTCCCGGGATAGTCTGGTTTGCGCACAAGATCGCGTACTCCTCGCAAGGCGAGCACATTGCACATGGTGCGGATGCAAGGTATACCAAACCCACCCATGTACGATGGAAGGCGCATGAACATTCGTGACACAAGTTCGGTTTTGCCCGCCCAAACGAAAGAGCCACAGGCCGAGGTTAGCCTGCGAGCAAACGTGCGCGGTGGGTTTGCGACGCGGGCGACAAAAAAACATGCGGCTAGGATTGTGGACTTAACTAAATAGCAGCGCTCTGCCATTGAAAGGCGGGAAGTTGACGCCACTGAGAGGCGTTTCTCAGCGTTCGTGCGGAGGTTAGTCCAGGTTTCGCGGGCTACTTCTCCGCTGGCGAGGAATACTACTCCCAGGACTTTCACTCCCTGCACCCACTCCACCTCGCCCGCAAGGTTCGGTGTGAAGGTGCCAAACCTGAGTGCCTTGCTTTTTCCCCTGTTCAATAGGGCCCCTGATATCTCGCTGTACTCGAGAAACAGCCGCGAAAAAGCGGCGTAGCTATCCTCGTCCTTGAGGAAAAGCGACACGTCGTCGGCGTAGGCCGAAACTTTGATTTGGCCCTGGCCAGGCAGAGGGAAGCCGCGTATGGATGGACTGTCGTTAATGCGCCGGATGAGTGGATCCAGGCATAACACGAAGAATGTTGGGGAGAGAGGGCATCCTTGCCTTATGCCCAGGGTGACTGAGAGGGGAGCGCTGTGGTGGCCGTTTACGGAGAGATGAGCGTTCAGGTCTGCGTAAAGTAGGCGCAGCCTGCTGACAATTTGCGGCGGGAATCCGAAGGCTTCGAGGACTCCGAACAAATACGAGTGTTCCACCCGATCGAATGCTTTCGCCTCATCGAGCGAAACAAAACACCCGGTGAAGCCCGTCCTGCTGGCAAATGTGAACAGGTCTCTTGTGAGTGCCAATGCAGAAAACACAGAGCGGTCAGGCACGCTGCTGGTTTGAGCCCGGTGGATTAGGTGAGGCAGGATCGTCCGCATTCTTCTGTTTATTAAAGATGCGACTATTTTGTAGTCTGTGTTTAAGAGGCTTATGGGCCGCCATGCTTGCGGGTCGGAGGGGTCACCGCCCGCTTTCGGAATCAGTATGATCCGACATTCGCGGAAAAAGTTCGGACGTAACCCATCCGCGAGAAAGCCGTTGACCATTTTCAGCAGTGCTCCTTGGATCTGGTAAAAAAACATTGAATAAAAACTTGTTGGAATGCCGTCTGGACCGGGGGCATAGGCTGCATTCATACTCTGCAGGATGGCGTGCAGCTCTTGGCTTGTGGCTGGTGCGCAAAGGTTTTCATGCAGCTCTTCAGCTACTCATGGCAAGTTTCCAAAAAAGTTGTAGACGCCCGTCATAATCATCTTGAAGATTTAGCCAACAATCCGTAGAGAACAGGTTCGAGAAGTGACTTGCAAAGATCGTGCAGATATCGGACGCGGTTTTGCTTTGGGTGCCGTCTGGGAGTGTCAGGAAAGGCACAGTAGCGGGAGCGAATTCCTCTGCCGTGCCTGCGCGTACGTGTCGTAGCACAGCCGGGTCTGATATACGCTTCGTGCGCTGCTGCTTTGAACCCAACGGGTGGCGCCACCTGTGAAACGCGGCGGAAGTTTCCCGTCGTCTCGGAGCAGCCGGTCTCAGTGCAGTCAGCATGGCGTCTCGGTCGGACGGCACCAAATCTCGCGCAAAAAAAGGTGGTAGCGTTTATTGCTGCGTCTATGGTTGCCACAATAGCTACAGAAATGTTGTGGGAAAGCTCCCGAAAGTGAAGTTCTATGGCTTTCCATGGAAACATTACGAGAAAGAGCGACGGGAGCGCTGGATCAAAGCAGTACGACGAGCAAGGTAAACAAGTGCCCATTTCATATTTTTGACATTGCTTTGGCAAACGTTACTAGAATAAGCTTGTTTTGGCTTGCTCCAGTGTTACAGTTGCAAGTAATACTGCGTTTTTTTTTCTTTATTAGTGCGGACGGAGGTCAGTGGCATCCCATTAAGGGCCATACACGCATATGTAGCGCCCACTTCGTGGGTAACGAGAGAAGTTCTGTTGCCCACCATCCAGCCTACATCCCAACAATATTCCCGTCCTGCTACCGAAAAGACGATGGCGTTGGGCCTGCAACGAAGCTAGGGAGATACGAGCGGTAAGTTCTGATACGATACAGTGCTTTATATTGATGACGCGCTCCGAACAAACCCAAATCAAGTTGCGCAGTTTTCGGTTCTTTGGAACAATCATGCGTTCTTTCTTTCTTAGGTTTCAACGGCGCGTATCAGCGGGTGCGGCACAGACATCTGCCGATTCAGCCACTGTACCAGGCGTTCCGTGTCTCAATGGTCAGGCCCTTGGTGCCGATGAGGGGCAATGTGAAGCGCCAGAAGAAAGCGTTACATTTGCGTCCATGGTAAACCCTTCACATTTAGAATAACCTTAAATAATAACGCGCGCTGTACGTAGGGTGTCCTTATGCGCTGTGGCGTAATTCTACAGTATGCATTTTTAACGATCCTAAACTACTGGGGAAACGCATTGCTAAGAGGGGGATACAATAAAATTGCGCACTAGTCGTTCTAGTTTTCATTTCGGCTTCTACTTTACCTCTTTGCATGAATGAAAAGTAACTTGCGTATGTAGTTTGCTGACCCTGGCTCTTCTTAGTGAACAGACTTGTTTAGCTTTGTAAAAGAAAATAAAGACAGCCACAGCTGGTGCGTCCTAAATAGTGCAGCTGTGCGCAACCATGGCAGTCCTCTCAGTAATGTTAACTTCCCTTGAGAGTATCTTAATGTGCTTGGTGTTATGCATGTGTGTCCTCAACAGCACTCATATTCTGTTCTAACTAGTCATGGTAATTTCTTCATACAGCTTCACAACAAAATTATTTGTGCTGAATAACAAAAGGGTGCTTGTGCATGTGTAACACTTTCCAGGGGACTCAAACAGATGCTGAGGAACCCGGAGGCCACTGCTGCATTTTTCTCTCGGTGACATCAAACGGTTCAGCCTCTGCACAAGTGTCACACACAAGCGCAACAAGCGTTGCTGTGCAGGCAGTTGCACCCACAAGGTCCTCAACCACTGGAACAGATGAGAGAAGCTGTGTCTTTCTTGGCTATGATTCGCTGAATGAGAGACAAGATTCATTCAGAGAATTGTGCGGCGTCAGCACGAACGTCTTTGCATTGCTGATGTTTGCCCTTTCACCCATAGTCGTAAGGCGAATTGATGTGCCGACTCCTCAGAAACTTGTTATTTTTCTTATGAAACTTAAACTAGGAATATCATTTGCTAGCCTTGCCGTTCTTTTTGGGCTTCACCGGACAGCAGTAAGCCGCATATTTTATTTTGTTTTAAGTAATTTGCTGGCTGCACTGAATGAATGGATTCCAGAGCCGTCGCTTGCCACCGTGCAGGCATCCATGCCAGCATGTTTTCGGAGACACTATCCTCGCTGCCGTTACATAATAGACTGTACCGAGATAAGAACTGAAGAGCCACCTACTGTTGAGCAAAGGAGGGCACTTTTTTCACACTACAAGGGCGGTTACACTTTGAAGTTCTTACTAGGAATTGTTCCTAATGGTGTCGTCACTTTTGTGTCGAAGGCCTACGGTGGTCGTGCATCGGACACGCACATCACGCTCGAGTCTGGGTTCCTTGACAGGATTGAGCCAGGTGACATAGTGCTCGCTGACAAGGGCTTTCCAGGCATTAGAGCGCCCGCTGCAGGGCAGGAAGGCATTGTTGTTTTGCCCCCTTTTTCAAAAGGGAATGTACAGTTTACACATGAGGAACTCCAGGAGACATACAACATCGCCCAGGTGCGTATACACGTAGAAAGAGTCATTCAGCGTGTGAAAATGTTCAACATCCTGAACACAAGGATACCCATTGAATTGATTCCTCACATGAGTGATATTATGCGAATGTGTTGCATTTTGGCCAACCTGCAGCCACCAATCTTTGGTGCCCAAAAGCCTGACCATGTACAGGAGCGCTGAAATCTTAGCATACCAAGTTCAGCAAAAACGAGCCCAAACAAGTGTTCAAATTCATATTTCCAGAACCTCATGTGAGACGGGGAACCAATTTTATTGACTTCCATGAACTGTATAAAATGCATGTTTGCAGTGCCATAAACCTTGTTCTTACTGTCAACATGGCCACTTTTTATTGCTCTCATTCTCAAAAACAGTACTTCAAAGACATACAGCACGAAATTAGGTGGACAGTGCGTTAAACCTGAACATTTCGTGATAGATTTGCCAGCCGTTTTAAAATATACTTGAAATAGTACCCTTCTAGCTTGGGGATGTACTCGGAGAGGAATTTTTCATCCCTCTCGACAGTTATGCTGATGCTCTGCTTTTCTGAATATACAAAAAACAGCGCCTCATCAATATTTAAAACGTACAATATTACCATCACCTGCGTGGAATATGGGTGGCTTTTTCTTAGAGTCAATTTTCCATTTACATAGTGAATATACTTAACATAGCTAACTTCCTCATCAGCATCGATAAGCTTTGAATCTTTAAGAGAAAAGGGGCATTTAATCTCAACTACACGAGTTGTTCTGCCGGCTACAAAGATGCCATCTGGGCTGCAGCACAGCCAGTGTTGTTCTGGATGAATAACTAGTCCAACCTGCAGGAAAAAAAATATGGCAAGAAATAAGGAACATGACAGTCTTCTCAAACACACTGTATCATTACCTCATGAATTGGAACTCGCAGCAGCACTGAGAGCTCCTTCCTTGCCGCATCTTCTGTATTCTTGCCTGCAGAATGAGAGGTCACATTCGTATTGGGCACCTTCGTAATGTGCACTGAATGATACACTTTATGGGACTGGCCTTTTTTTAACGAGTGAGGGCACTACAAGTTTGCTCATTCATATTTGCATGTTCTGTTTGAACAGGCTGTACTGCTGCTTACCATAGGTTGTGGCAGCAGTTGAAAAGGCCCTTGGCGTCACCACTGCATCTGCAAGAGCTTCGAACTCTGCCTCTCTTGTCTTAATTCTGTGAGCAGTGGAGCTTGTGATCCGAAGATTCCTCTCTTGATGCCACCTGGTATCAAGAACATGCCATTACTGACAGGAAGAAAGTTAAGCGACATATGCAGACAAATAACAAACCTTTTTACTCTTCCTTGGCCCCTGGTCGTGTGTTCGATTTCGACTATTTCACTAATACTTTTTTGTACAAACTTTTCATAAAATGCTTTCTCCCTGTTTGGCAGAGCAGACAACAGGTCACATCTTTTAATTCTGAGCGGCAGCGCACTCAGGATTTCCATTACGCCATGCGTGGCGCGCTCGTTTTTCACAATTGCTTTTACGAGCTCAGAAGCTGTCTGACTGGCTACCTGCCCAACTGCACTGGGCCGCACAGCCTCGCATTCTTTGAATGTATCACCCTCATTGCCTTGTAGCAGATCTGTGAAGGCGCACCTAACGCCCGGAAATAGAAGGTGAACATCGGATGGGGAGAGTGCCTTAAGCACTGGTACAGGCAAGGGGCGACCTGGGCGGACAATTGGAATAGGTTATGCAAAGAACCTTGTCAAACAATTCTTCTTCTTACCTGGGAAAAGTTCCTTAATTTGCTTTTTCGTGTCCAGGGTTGGACGCGCTGAAGGTTTGCGCCACGCGCACGGCAGGTCTGTGCAGGACGTGTGCACGGAATTGTTCACGAACACAGCTAGTGCCGCCGCATGCTTGCACCATCCTCGGCATCCCGCCTTACACGTGCAGCTGGCTTCAACGATTTCCCTTGGGTTCGCAGACAACTGCACAAGCACGATACACATTTTCACACGCATGCAAAGAATAAATATAACGCTGTTTCATGAAATGCGCTTACCGTCAATCGCACGTCGTAGTCCACACTCTTCATTTGCGCGATGCATTTTCCGACGATGTCGGAGGGTCCTGTCGCGCAGGAAACTTCCTCTCTCACGCCGTAAATATGACTCCCGGCGTAGAGCTTGTTCCCGCGAAGTATGCTACTTTTTTTAAAATAACCATCAACATTTTCGATACGACCGAACCCACAAAACAACACACGCTGATCGCTCCACGCTGCCATGTCTCAATGCAACCACGGCGGCCGAACAGTGACGCGGACGACGGGAAAGTTCGCGGCATGGCCTGGAGGTGGCGCTAGTTGTTATAAACCGGTGGCGCCTCCTTACCAGCGCACGAGGCCTATAGGCCGCCCGAGCTGGTGTGCGCGACTAGCTGCCCGTGATGACTGGCAGAGCAACACGTGGTAACGTGCTTTAAGTAGGCTCAGGTAATCGCTCATGGCAAAGGTTAAGGGTGCTCCCCTTTGCACTATACGGATGCGCTTGAGGGTGTCATTCAGTGCATGAGTTACCCGACGTCTGCGGTCTTGACCGGCTGCCACCAGAGTTGCCTGCCAACGAGCCTTGAGTGTGTCCCATGAATCAGTCGCAACGAAGCTCTTGCACGATGCGGCCAACGCCGTACGCAGTGACGCCATGCTTTCCGGGTCCGCCAGTAGGCTCGTGTCCATGCGCCACGTAACAGTACGTGGGGTGTCCTCACCAAAGTCGAGCCTGACTGAGAAGGGGTGGTGATCGGAAATCACCGGCGTGCCTGCAGGGAACGCGAGAACTTCGCAGCTAACGACAAAAGAAGCTAGACGATAGACAAAAGCTAGACGGTAAGGCGGCAACCAAACACGTGCGAAACGAAAGAAAAAAGCTCCGCAGGTTTTAAGCAATATATATTTCACGTTTCTTTTTAGGGCCGCCAGATATTCAGTCCCTATCAATGCGACTGGCATGACCAATCAACTAAACGAAAATCTCGATTGGAAATCAAGATTTGGCGTCAAGAAGGTAATTCGCTCAGAAACATAACCGTAATGGCAGAACAGCCACTTGACCACTTAGGCGCACTTTATAACGGCTTTTTGCGCTTCTAATCTTGGAGACAGCAACAGTACATACTTTTTTTTTCGAACATTCATTCGTGTGAGTGTCATAAAATGACAAAAGTTTTCCAAAATCTAACGGAAATAGTCACCCGTCGACGCACTATGTCGGCTCACGCCGCGAATACCGATCACCATATCGCTGCTTCAGAAAAAAGCCGTATGGCGCCGCCACCATCGCTGGAATAACCGGGCCTTGTTTCTCACAGAAGCAGCTGTATCTGCAGGATGTGGACGGTGCGGCTAAACGGCGTTCCAGAGCATGTCACCCACAGGGCTGTACGCATCAACGGCAAGGTCTACTCTTTCGACAGTTGCCACACGGCATGGAACTTGGTCCACGTCTTCATCTTCGACCCCGCGTCGCGCCGGTGGGATATGGTTCAGACGCAACTTCCCGACGGCTGGCCGATTACCATTTCCCTCAGCACAGTTGTAGCGTACGGCCACTGCGCGTATCTGTGGGGCGGCCCGAACAGGTGGCCAGTGTACTTCGCTTCGACTCAAAAACGATGACATTCAGCCGTCTGGAGGTGTCTGGTGAGGTGCCCTCATCGCTTTTCGGCAGCGGAGCTTGTGTTGTGGGTCACCACAAGTATATCTTCAGTGACTGGGATTCTTCGCCATATATGCGGGTCCTTGACTTGGATACCCGAGTGTGGCATCGTGTCCCCACCACCGGAGAGGCTCGGGTTCTACGTGCCAGCCACACTGCGTCTGCCATCGGGACCCGCACGTATTTGCTCGGTGGCAGCCCAACAGACCGTTCCCTCATCCTATACTATTTTGAAACGACCACCTCTTCTTGGGTGCGCCCAGAGGTTCAAGGCGTCCCCCCTGTGTATCGGCGAGGACATTCAGCCTTCGTGTTCAACGAAGAGCTGTACATTTTCGGAGGGTACAGCGAATTGCTACAGACCTATTTGGCAGATATGCACAAGTACGACCCCGTGACGTCGTGTTGGACCGAAGTGAAGCCATGTGGCTCACCACCATCTCCAAGGTACTGGCATGGCTGCTCAGTGATGGGTCAAAGAGTGTTTATCTTCGGTGGTTTTGGGCCCGCACCCAACCAGGATGACAGGCAGGTTGCTGAGGAGCGAAGGGCGCTGACGGATCTCCACGTGTTGCACTTGGCACCTACACTGCGGAACCTGTGCTTACTTGCAGTAATTGATGCACGGCTGGATCTACGCCCCCTACCACCTTTCATTAGAGAAATGGTCTACGCTATCACTTCTCACCCATCGTAGTCGGTAGTAGATGCTGCATCTCAAGCAAATAAAGTGCCTGCGGCGAAGCCAGCTTGCTGGTACGCTGATGATGCAACTTCGGCGCAGCTGCTTGACAAAGAAATAACCACTTCTTTTACACGCAAAAAACGCCTTCCCTCAGTGCTCTATTTTCGCGCAAGCAAGAAAGTCGCTAGTGTTTTGTTTATACTCACGTCACTCGGGGCTTCCTCGTTTTCGTAAATAATAAAGGGAACAAATTTTGTGAACGAAGAATTATTCACTGAAATCGATTCACCTCCAGCCCGGTGGTTTCTTCAAGCAAGTCGCAATAACTCCACTTGGGCATGACGCTCGTGATCAATTCTAGTTTGCCGCGCAGCCCCTGCTGGTCATGGCTTTCACAGCAGATGGTAGATAGAGATATGTGACCGGTGGGCGGCGATTTCTGCTCTTATCCGGAAACAACTTACGTCTTTTGCGATGACTTGAGGACGCCAGTTATAACTTATTTCCATATGTCTACCCTCACTTTGACGCTGCATTAAATTTTCACTGATTTTATAGCCTGCTATTTATGGTCCTCTTTTCCCGATATGCATTCTAAATACAACCTGCAAGCACACGATCGGTATCTGTCTTGAATCTGAGCCGATATAATTCGTCAAAGCTCGTGTAACTGATTGTATCAGGAGCAGATCGTGTTAAGGGCAATCGACAGCATGCTGGCCAGTATTTGAAGCTTCTCGACCGCCTATTTACACTGGTGTGACGGCGCTCCAGCGCGCCGTGCACGCCAGATACATTCTCGACGAGCCATCCCACGATGGTTTGGGTGGATGGTTCGGGAAATGTGTCTGTACGTGACACCATCTTGAATAGACAAAGTCGCTTTGTGCCATGACGCGCTTTAGCCACACATTACCTTGCGCCGTGAAAATTCATCACCATCAACAGTAAAGGGAAGATGAGAGGATAAAACGTGATAGCCTCAGTGGATGGCCGAATGGGAAACAACGACCAACCAGAGTAAAGAGGCGATGATGGAGGATTGAAACATTAGATGATAGGTGAAAATAAAAGCAAGCATGACAGGAAGGTAACAAAAAAAGTGTGTCTATGGGTGAAAGGAAAAAACAGAATTAAGGATTATAACACTGCTAGAAACGCCCTGGAAAAATCCTTTTGCTCGTAAAAAAGAAAACAAAATACAATCAGCAACTGCAGCGCTTCTGTTCCACTACCGAGCGAAGAGAGACTCAAGAAAGAAGAGGTTGAGGTCATGCCCTACATTCATCGCGTTTCATGTAACGTCGAGGGGTCATGATTGTTTTCTCTACGCTGTGTAAACATCGCAGTATGTGCTCGTTTGGTGATTAATGTAAATAGTAGGCTGCAGTGTACGAAGGAGCACGATGAGAAGTTCGCGAGTGTGTTTCAGGAGTTGCGCGGAAAGTTCCCCTCACTTCCGACAGGTTCTGCATTGGACAGACTGGTATATGTTTAAATGAAGGGGCATGTGAACACAGGCTGCAAATGCAGAACACTCCAGGAGGCCATTTCAACAGCCGTCGTCAACAGCATAAGTGTGCAGTGCGAAGCACTGCACACGTATGCTGTTGACGACGGCTCCGAAGGCCAGCATATGAATGTCGAGTACGTACAGATACCACGTGTATTTTGAAGCAACGTGCAGGTAAATAGAGGAATATGCTGCTGTGGTTTATTGGTGGTAAATGTGACGAAGCTGTTTGCATTTCATGGCATAAGCCAAAATTTTATAAGCATTGTCCTGCATGTTCATTTTTGTTTCTGCGAGAAAAGAATGATCATGAGGTGTTTTAGGGAATAAAAAAATTGGCATAAGTATCACAAACCCTACGCGCCAGTTTAGTTCACAGTCGAAAGTTGCTGCGGGAAAGTGAGAGAGCTGATGATTTTCACAGCAGCAATATATTGCACCGTTGTTTTGCCGCTGCGCTATTGTCACAGTTTTAAAAAGAATCTTGCTTTGATTATTGTTTTGAACACCTTCACGATGAAGAAATTGTGCAGCCAGACCAGTGTGTGCGCGTCTGCAACCTTGCTTGCCTAATTTCGACGACACGTACTG
Source organism: Amblyomma mixtum (assembly GCF_055824585.1). Lineage (NCBI taxonomy): Eukaryota > Metazoa > Arthropoda > Arachnida > Ixodida > Ixodidae > Amblyomma > Amblyomma mixtum. Next base: position 17,714,816 of record NC_143018.1, read on the forward strand.
ACCCAATAGATCAACAAGCCGAGGCTGTTATGACTGCGCATATACATGAGAGCGTGAAATTTTTCATAAGACTTTGTATAATTCAGCTTGTTCCAAATGGCTACACCCTCAGGTCATGAGCTTCGACGTAGTACTTTTTTTTCGTAGCATAATGAATGCCGCCTAGTGCTTGAACCTGCCTTTGTACAACGTGCATAGCCTTCCTTTGTAAATCGGAATGTTAGCGGAAGGTAAGACAACATCTAGAGAATAATTGGGCAGTCACATGCTTGTAAGCGTTGAGTTGCAGATCTTCTATACAGTGTTAAGTGGTGAACATTTTCAACCCTGCACTTATTCTTCGATCCTTTCAGAGAAAAATACAGAGCCCTGAAAGGCAGCCTTCAGACGTTTGCAATCTGGCAGTTTTACAATGAACTATGGTCCATAAAGAGCATTACTCTGAATCGATTTAAAGAAAGAAAGTGCAGCTCGCTGTCTCATTCGACAACACATTTGTGAACACAAATGTCAACACATTGTCTACCTCCTCCGGCCGAATATCTGGATTCTCTCACTGAAGGTTGTTTGTTGTGGTTCCTTCTTACAAGAGCCCACTTATTATTTTTTTAGCGAAGCGGCTTCCACCCCTAGACATTGCTGAAGGATTATTTTTGTTTATGGCCGCCCCTTAAATGACGCCTTAATTTCCCATGGTGAGGGATGAAATAATGCGTCTTTAGTCAGGACTGCTCGTCACGGGCGCAAGCGTGGAAGACTATGCATTTTATGTATACGCTTTATCCTTTGGTTTAGGTTTATTGTGGTTTAACGTCCCAAAGAAACTCAGGCTATGAGGGACGCCGTAGTGAAGGCCTCCGGAAATTTCGACCACGTAGTGTTCTTTAACGTCATTGCACAGTACACGGGCCTCTAGAATTTCGTCTCCATCGAAATTCAGCTGCCGCGGCCGGGATCGAACCCGCGTCTTTCGGGCCAGCAGCCGAGCGTCGTAACCACTCAGCCACCGAGGCAGGGTACGCTATATCCTTTGTACGTCTACTACTTTTTCCTGCTACTTTCTCTTCTTCTCAGATCACGAGATTAAAAATTGCAGGGGACACATGCTCCTTCCTAAGGCGGTAGTGTTAATGGCCATATATACTGAATTTGTCATTCTGTACATTCATAGATTCCTGGGAGTTCCCATACCACTCCTGGGGCATCGGTGCAGCAGTTAAGCTATCCGCCGCTGCCCAGCGATGGCAGGTGCTGCCACCGGTGGGGCTTGTGAGACAGTAAGGAAGAATGGATAAACATTTCTTGAAAGAAATGAGATGAATGATCTTGAGTTCGTGTGGGTGGCTTTCTCATTCCAGGACTCGAGTGGCCATGGCTGCTTGATGAATTCGCTGGACGAGCGCTTCTTTTCCCGCCAGGCTGTCGCCGGATAGGTGTACCTCCCAGAGCTCAAATGACGTGCTAGGCGTCTTTGAAGTGTTGCGGTTTGCGTCCGTACCCCCACGAGAAGTGGAAGAGTGTGGGACCTGTATCGGCGTACCAGGGGCAGACGCCACAATATGTTGGGGGTACATTTTGCTGTATCTGGGTAGGTTTAGAAATGTGTATAAGTCTGAGAGCTGGTGCGTCTTCAGTCTTCAGTGCTGAGCTTTTTGTGAGGGTGAGGATAAATCCTGCGGGTAGCCGCAGGATCTCGAGGCGTGCGCCGTAACTGGGTGGCAGAGGCACGAAGGTAAAGGGTGGGGATTGACCGGACGATTAGTTTCGCCGACCTCATTCGTTTGCACGGAGGAGGAATCTACAAGTTATTCAGCCCCATAGACTTCTATGTAGAGGGCCAGGAGATCCCAGAGAGCAACAAGACCAGTACTCTGGGTTTCTGTGTCCAGAGCCACTTGACAGCATCCCACACCATTGAAACGCGGGCAACCTCTCGCACACACTGCCATGGCAGGCTGTTTGCTCACAATCCGATGGGCTGATTGTAATGACGTCACAAGTTCCCTTGGCCCAGATGGCCCTTCTAGGTTGCTTCTCTGGGAATTTTTCGTTCACGCCGCCGACGGGAAATGACGCCAGGTCTTCCGCTTAACAGTATCCTTAACGCTATCACGTTAATATGGGTGACGCTTCCACACTTGCGGCTGTATACATATATGAAATGTGCACTGTCTCATCCAGGCGAGCTGCAGTGCGGACGCAAAACTGGGTCTGCAAAAAGGTGTGCTAACTTGGAATCCTTAGAAGGCATTGCAGCATTTAAAAAAATCAAAGTACGTAGCTATCTGTAAATCACGTGCCGGTACGAACTTTTTTGCGTACAATAGTAATATTTATTGACCGCATCTTCTGGGCTGTAATACCATCAGCGTAGTGGTCCCGGTCGTAGGAAGGAAACTTAAAAATGCGGTGATGCCGGTGACTGAGACCGTGGCGAGGTACCCGGGAACCTTCCGCGGTACCGTGTCGACAGTCCGCGGGGCTCACCACTTGGCTCCCGGGGCGGCCGGACTTCGGTGATTCTTATAGGAGGGGAGGCCGTTCGCGGACAGCCACTGTGCGATGAAGATCAGCCGCGACACGACGATGTAGCACGTGGCGGCGATCACCGCCAGGATGGCGAAGATGAGGCACGCCCGCGGCATGCTCACCGCGTCCCGCTGGACAGAAGGGAATACGCCGTCCGGGGTGGAAGGCCGCGGAGAACGGCGGCGTTCATCTCCACTGCGCGGCGGCTCTCTTCGCAGCTCCGTTTCGTCCGCGGACTCCACCGGTACCCCGTGGTTCGCGGCCTCGGGGATGTTCCGGCCTTCCGCCGAACGACTCCTGTCATTCGCCGTAGCTATTGGCATTCGCACCGGGGTCCCCATTGATAGCAGACGGGACATGTACGTCTTTCCAGGACCACTGAGGGCTTGTTCTCTGGGCGTGGATCGCGCGGTTTGCGCGCGGAATGAGCTGGCGCCGTCCTAATTGTCATTCACTTCCTCCGCCTAATATGAAATCCGCGTTCTTTCTGTCGCGAGACATGGACATTGCCAGAACAGATTTCTCTGGTAGGAATTCTTCGTTGTTCGCACTATTTCTTACTAAGGTAACGCAAATTATAAAAGGAAGAACACATTTCGCAGAATAGTTGTATAGTGACCTTATATTCGGCGTCGGAGAAGACGAAGAAGACGAGATGGGCACAGCGAGCAGACGCCAGAAAAAGAAAGTATTTTTTTTAATGAAAGAAGAGTAGAAGGAAGGAACACATCACAGCGCGTCTAGGGTAGAAAGAAACAAAAAAATATAAGAGTACTCAAGGAAGGAAAAAACAAATGAGCGGAAGATGCCCCTGTGGCCTTTCATTAGACGGGATTAGAATTTTACATGTACGTGGGAGAGAGAATTTCATTAAAGTTGACTTTGGCTTCGAAGGTAAAACTTTTATCTGGAATTGCCCAGCGCTGACTATAATCTCCAGCGGACGGCGGGCCAACAGAAGTTGGTGGCTGGGCAGCCAGTAGTCTCACGAGGCTGAGTGGATGGGCGGTTGGGGGATGCTCACCACACATTCCCAGACCATGTTGCAGGGAGTCTGCGAGCCCGCGCATAAGCTACAAGTTGTAGTTGTGTCAGCGGAGAGGCTGGCTCGTCGGTTCTGTGGCGTCGGGAAAATGTCTGTCTGTAGCTGCCGATACAGGACAGCTTCCTTTCTCGAGAGTGAACGGTGAGGGGAGGGGGGAGGCGAGATACAGTGTGGTCGAACGCTTGTATTTCAAAGCAAATTTTTTCGCCATCTCATGGTTGTTTTCAAAAACCTGACTACCAAAAGCCTTTTCGGTGCCACGGCTCACTTCACAATCTTTCTGCGCACGAAAACAATTGTTCAGCACCCCCCTCTGATCAAGCTGAGAATTTATAAAGCGGACCATGCAAAAAGGTTGTCACCGGCTCATGTCGATCCTCCATTTTAGGAGAACTTACCTTCACCTTCGTTGTCAACTCAGCTACGTCGGAGAAGTCATCAGATACTGCAACTTCGAGAGCTGCGTGATCGTTGTCTTCAAAACCTTTCGACGTACTCAGATTGAGTAGCAATCAACGTCTGCAGGGCCATCGTAGTCGAAGCAGATGAACCGCCTGTTGTCTTCCAACCCAGCGACCGGTTTTAGGCTTTCGTCGTTTGTTCGCGAGAGTGGGAATGCATTTGTTAGCTACCTACAGGAGACCTATAATCAGGTGCTCGCTATTCTACCTGTCAGTTTCCCCTTGCCCTTGTCCGAGTTTTGTACTTCTGAGTGGCGCAACAGATGAATAATACATTCCGACGGGCCCAATCGCAAGGGATTCTGAACACGAATTCGGCATCCACGATCATGAACTGAAAAGAAAAGTCATACTCGAGAAAATTCTACCAACAATCATAGCCCTCTGAGCATTGGCACGCATATTTAAGTTAGGAAAGTGGTATAACACGAACGCAAGCGTGCATGGGTTTTAAGACAAGACTCAAAACCAGGTTCCTCAAACTAAAAGTCTTCATTCACACCCTGTAGATTTAGTTTGGATATTCACAGGATCTTTGATGTCGGCGATGTATTTCGCAACTGAGAGCACAGGCATTCTCCTGGTGGCTAGCAAGGATTTTACTCACCATCATGTTTGCTGCCATTATGAATCAACTCCCGAATGCGACGGGGCACTGATTGGATTATCTCCTGTACTAACACCAAGATATTCATTAAATGCGTGAGTGGTGTTCTTCAGTATGTTTCTCGTTTGAAACTTGCCGTTCTCTTGATCAAAATTTTAATATTGACGTATTGGCAACGGTAGGTTTCAAAAGAGAAACACTTTGAAGAACACCACTCACATATTTAATGAATTTCTTGGTGCTTTCGAGGGGGGGGGGGGGGGACGATTAGCTAACGCAATCAGTGTCCCGTCGCATTTGACAGTTGCTTCATAGTGGTAGCAAACATTCGAAAACGCAGGATAAACTGCGTACATCAGATGAACTTTTGGCAGCAGCGAAATAGGCGGCGTGCTGACACACTTGTCACAAGTTTTAATACCGTGAAACGCTTCTGTGACCACCCTTTGGGAAGTTGGGAAGAAAAGGCCATGTTTTCATATACAGGTTTGCAAGAAACATTTTCTTATCCTCACCTTTGCCTCTAAATCTCTCGCAATGGTGTGCTAAATGGCCTCCTGGATTATTCTTGATTTGCGGCCTGTGTTCGCATGCCCCTTCATTTAAACATATACCAGTATGTCCAGTGTAGAACCTGTTTGAAGTGAGGGCAACTTTCTGCGCAACTCCTGAAACACACTCGCGAACTTCTTATCGTGCTCCTTCGTACACGGCGGCCTACTATTTACATTAATCGCCAAAGGAGCACGTACTGCGAGGCTTACACAGCGTAGAGAAAACAATCCTGACCCCTCGACGTTACATGAAACGCGATGAATGCAGGGCATGACCTCAACCCCTTCTTTCTTCTCAGTCTCTTTCCGCTCGGTAGTGGAACAGAAGCGCTGCAGTTGCTGATTGTATCTTTTTTTCTTTTTTACGAGCAAAATGATTTTTTCAGGGCGTTTCTGGCAGTGTTATAATCCTTAATTCTGTTTTTTTCCTTTCACCCATACACACGCTTTTTCTTGTTACCTTCCTGTCATGCTTGCTTTTATTTTCACCTATCGTCTAATGTTTCAATCCTCCATCATGGCCTCTTTACTCCGGTGGGTCGTTGTTTCCCATTCGCTCATCCACTGTGGCTATCACGTTTTATCCTCTCATCTTCGAGTTTACTGTTGATGGTGATGAACTTTCACGGCGCAAGGTAAAGCGTGGCTAAAGCGCGTCATGGCACAAAGCGACTTTGTCTATTCAAGATGGTGTCACGTACAGACACATTTCCCGAACCATCCACCCAAACCATCGTGGGATGGCTCGTCGAGAATGTATCTGGCGTGCACGGCGCGCTGGAGCGCCGTCACACCAGTGTAAATAGGCGGTCGAGAAGCTTCAAATACTGGCCAGCATGCTGTCGATTGCCTTTAACACGATCTAGCTGTTCCTGATACAATCAGTTACACCAGCTTTGACGAATTCTATCGGCTCAGATTCAAGACAGATACCCATCGGGTGCTTGCAGGTTGTATTTAGAATGTATATCGGGAAAAGAAGACCATGGCTAGCAGGCTATAAAATCAGCGAACATTTAATGCAGCGTCAAAGTGAGAACAGACATGCGGAAATAAGTGATAACTGTTTGGCTCTCTGAAGTAATCGCAAAAGACGCAAGTTGTTTCCGGATAGGAGCTGAAATCGCCGCCTATCGGTCACATATCTCTATCTACCATCTGCTTTCAAAAGGATGACCAGCAGTGGCTACGCGGCTAACTAGAATTGATGACGAGCTTTATGCCGAAGTGGCGTTAATGCGACTTGCTTGAAGAAACCACCGGGCTGGAGGTAAATCGATTTCAGTGAATAATTCTTCGTTCAGAAAAATTGTTCGCTTTATTATTCACGAAAACGTGGCGGCCAAGAGCGACATGAATATAAACAAAACACTAGCGACTTTCTTGCTTGCGCGAAAATACAGCACTGAAGGAAGGCGTTGTTTGCGTATAAAAGAAGAGTTTATTACTGCGTCAAGTAGCGGCGCCGAAGTTGCATCATCACCATACCAGCAAGATGACTTCGCCGAAGATACTCAGTTTGCTTGAGATGCCGCATCTACCATCGACTACGATGGGTGAGAAGAGATAGCGTAGACCATTTCTCTAATGAAAGGTGGTAAGGGGCGTAGATCCAGCCGTGCATCAATTACCGCAAGTAAGCACAGGTTCCGCAGTGTCGGTGCCAAGTGCAACACGTGGAGATCTGTCAGCGCACCTCGCTCCTCAGCAACCTGCCCCTCATCCTCGTTGGGTGCCGGCCCAAAGCCGCCGAAGATAAACACTCTTTCACCCATCAATGAGCAGCCATGCCAGTACCTGGGAAATGGTGGTGAGCCACATGGCTTCACTTCGGTCCAACGCGACGTCACGGGGTCGTACTTGTGCACATCTGCTAAGAAGGTCTTCAGCACATCGCTGTACCCTCCGAAAATGTACAGCTCTTTGTTGAACACGAAGGCTGAATGTCCTCGCCGATACACAGGGGGAACGCCTTGAACCTCTGGGCGCATCCAAGAAGAGGTGGTCGTTTCAAAATAGTATAGGATGAGGGAACGGTCTGCTGGGCTGCCGCCGAACACATACATGCGGCTCCCGATGGCAGACGCAGTGTGGGAGGCAAGTAGAACCGGAGCCTCTCCGCTGATGGTGACACGATGCCACTCCAGGGTATCCAAGTCAAGGACCCGCATATACAGCGAAGGATCCCAGTCACTTAAGATATACTCGCGGTGAGCCACAACACAAGCTCCGTGGCCGTAAATCGATGAGGGAGCCTCACTGGACACTTCCAGACGGCTGCATGTCATCGTGTTTGAGTCGAAGCGATAAAGAACACTTGGCCAGCTGTGCGAGCCGCAAAACAGATACGCGCAGTGGCCGTACGCTACAACTGTGCTGAGGGAACTGTTAATCGGCCCGACGTCGGGAAGTTGCGTCTGCACCACATCCCACCGGTGCGATGCGGGGTCAAAGATGAAAACGTTGATCAAGTTCCATGCCGTGAGGCAACCGTCGAACGAGTAGACCTTGCCGTTGATGCGTACAGCCCTGCGGGTGACATGCTCTGGAACGCCGTTTAGCCGCACCGTCCACATCCTGCAGACAAACCTGATTCAATAAGAAGCAAGGGCCGGTCATTCCAGCGATGGTGGCGGCATCATGCGGCTTTTTTCTGAAGCAGCGATATGGTGATCGGTATTCGCGGCGTGAGCGAATGTAGTGCGTCGAAGGGTGACTATTTCCGTTAGATTTTGGAATATGTTTGTCATTTTATGACACTCATACGAGTGAGTGCTCGAAAAAGGAAATGTACTCTTGCTGTTACCAAGATTAAAAGCGCTTAGCCGTTACAAAGTGCGCATAAGTAGTCAGGAGTGCTCTTCTGCCATTACGGGTTTGTTTCAGAGCGAATTACTTTCTTGACGCCATGAGATATGTGGTTAACGCTTTCCAATCAAGAATTTTTTTTAGTTGATCGGTCATGCCAGTCGCATTGATAAGGATTGAATATCTGGCGGCCTTAAAAAGAAACGTGAACTATATATTCCTTAAATCCTGCGGTACTTTTTTCTTTCCTTTCGCGCATGTTTTGTTGCCGCCTTATCGTCTACCAGGGGCTTGATATAGGTGTCATGCAGCTCTGGTCTATTCACATCGCGAGCAACAATCACTTTGTTGACCCCCCCCCCCGTGATCGTGAGAATGTGGCGTGAATCGTTGGCATTTCACATTTTCATTTCCTGTTTTGGCAACAAATGCCTAAGGGGGCTGAATACCTGCAGCTGTTTCTGGTGAAATAGAAACTTGTGATTTGGTCACTGTCCCTTCTACATACACCTCTAAATACGTGGTTTTGAGGAAAGAAAGTGGCGCAGTATCTGTCTCATATATCTCGGTGGAAGCCCCAACCGCACCGTGAGAGAAGGGAGGAAGGCGGGAGTGAAAAAAAAAAATAGAGAACGAGGGGCGCAATGGAGGGCTCCGGAATAATTTCGACAACCCGGGGATCTTTCTATCCTCCCCCGCACAAGTCACTCTCCAAACACCAAGAGGTGGCTTGGAGAAGACTTCAAACCCATTCTATCCTCCCCCGCACAAGTAAGTTTCCAAACACCAAGAGGTGGCTTGGAGAAGACTTCAAACCCATTCTTACCCGAACCCGTACATTTACGCCCACATCTACCCCGATCTCATAGACCCCACCTGCAAACACTGCGGTAGCACTGCCACCCTCGATCATATGCTATGGGACTGCCCGGAGGATCCTCCTCCGGAAGCTCTTATAGAAGCTCCCTCACCAGACGCCTGGGAAGATGTACTGCGCAGCTCGGACCCCGCCGTCCAGGCATGAGCCATCGAGCGCGCCGAAGAGGTCGCCGCCAGCTATCAGCTAACGGCCACCTGGCCCTTCTGCTAAGCGTCCAGGAACCCTTCTTTTCCGACAATAAAGTTTTCTCTCTCTCTCTCTCTTAAAGGGCAACTGCAGCACTTTTTTGAAAATTTCGCGACATTCAAGGATACAGATCTTTATAGGCTGCAGGTGAAGCATGCCAAGTGTTTTTTCACTAGCATTTAAAATAGTGACGTAATCGACGATTGAATTTTGCGCTTCTCCTCAATGCACCGGAGAAGTGCAGGGAAAGTCAGCGTGACGTCATGGAAGGTATGATTTCAAATTACCGCTGTCGTCAGCCACACCCTGCCCTGACGCGTTAGACGCTGCCAAACAACTCTCGGCAGGGTTCGCCTTCGGTGGCGTTGGTTTTTTTTCCTTCAAAGCACGCGTTTGTGCGTTGGAAATGTACCCATACCTTCGATGACGTCATCATGCGCCCCCCACTTGGCGTTGTGCGCTGCGGAGAAGCTGGAATGGCGTCCGGATTTTAATCGGCGATTACTTCACTATTTCAAGTGCTAGCCCAAAAAGACTTCGCATGCTTTACCTGCAGGTTTCACACATTCGACCCTCTTAAGCTCGTTGATTTCTAAAACCTATGCAGTTTCCCTTTAACGTGCATTTTAATCGCACAGCACACGAGCTCCTTTTGTCTTTTCCCTTCATCGAAGCGCCGGCCGCCGTGGATGGGTTCGAACCCGGTTACTCCTGCTGAGCAGCTGATCACGCTAACCTCTGAGCCACCGCGGCGGGTATGTACCGGTTGTGGGGAACGTGTTACGAGCAGAGCGCCGCGCGTGGCAGTTGTTGAAGAGGCGATTTGCAACGGACAGCGCAAACATGTGTTGCAGTTTAACACGAGACGTGATCGGTTGCGGCGATAGCATCCCGCCCTCGTGCAGTGGCCAGCGAAGTTGACCTGTTTGCTAATGACCTTGACGATGACGAAGACAGCTGCCCCCTTCCAGTTGCTGAGCTTCAGCCCCTGGTATCTGGCTCGGGGGCAGCCTCACTTCCACCTCTCACCTCTAAATCTGAGCATGGCGGGACACCACCGGTGTAGGCGCTCCCCTCGTTCCAAACCGGCTTCCACCATTACGATTACTCAATGGAACTGTCGGGGGCTCCGGTCCCGTTCCAAGCGGGCCGACCTCCGACTTTTCCTTTCAACCTTTCAGCATTTGCCTGCCGTAGTTGCCCTCCAAGAGCCAGGGAAAGGCACCGTACTAACAAATTATACGACGTTCCAGCAGGACCCCTCGTCTTGTCTATTAGTCCATAGAAATTATACAGCCAACCAGGTCGACTTAGACATGCAACTTGAATACTCCTATGTAATGGTGACCCTCCTCCCACTCCGCAAATAGGACCCACCGCTACACATACTCAATGTATACTGCAATCCGAAATTGCCGAATGTATCATTTGCGGACCTCTTTAGCCGCGCACTTAGAGTTGCGGGTCGAGACCCCCTCCTGATTGTAAGTGATTTCTACGCTCCTGCTCGGATGTGGGGTTACTGCCGTGAAGAGAAGCGGGGACGCGAGTTGGCGGAGCTTGCGTCAACGCTGGGCCTCACTCTTCACACTGACCCAGTCCACCCAACTCGTATAGGCAACTCTGTGACTAGGGATACATGTCCGGACTTGACCTTCACCCGCAACATTCAATATGCAGACTTGGGTCAACACCGAGGAAACCCTCGGCAGCGACCACTGCCTCCTGAATACTACGATTAGGACCCATCCTTTCGCGCGACCAACAACACAAGCCCGACTCCCTGAATGGACCAAGTTCAGGCAGAATTATAACAATGTCACACCCATACATGAGCAGGGCTACCAGTCTTGGTCACAACAATTGGTCTCTGGCCTTCGTTCCTCCGAAACTCAAATTCAGCTCTCAGAGGCGGTCTCGGATGTGGACAACCACCTGCTCCATCTCTGGGAGGCCCGGCATTGCCTCGTCCGTCGGTGGCGCCGGCAAAAGCACAACCGGAAACTTAAAGCTCGCATCGCCGAGCTCACTCAACGAGCGGCTGAGTATGCGGCCCAACTCGCCGACTCCAACTGGGTGGCCCGATGCAATACGGCCGCGCGGCAGATGTCCAGCCGGAACACGTGGCGACTCTTTCGCGCCCTAATTGACCCAACGCAAACACGCACGGAAACTCAAAAACACCTCCAAAGAGCAATACACAGCTTTCAGGGCAACACAAATCAATTGGCGCACAAGCTCCGGGACCAGTACTTGTGCACCACCCAGGACTCCCGCGGGCCGGCGTACTCTTATGCAGGTTCTGAGAACGTTGAGCTGGATCAACCGTTCCAGCTCCACGACCTGAAGGTGGCCCTGGCAAAAATGAAACGCGGCACCGCTCCGGGTCGGGGACAAAATTACAGTGAAATTGTTAGCCAACCTCCCTGACCCAGCACACCTGTCTTTATTGAATTACATTAACTCAATCTGGCTTGGGGAAGTGCCACTACCCATCGAGTGGAAGACCGCCTGGTCACCTTCATTCCTAAAGCTGGCAAGGCCATCCACACGGACAACCTCCGCCCCACCTCTCTGACTTCCTGTGTGGGCAAACTCATGGAGACGATGGTACGTGACAGGTTGTCCGAGTTCATGGAATCCGAACACCTTTTCGCAGACACCATGTTCGGGTTTCGCCCACACAGATCTGCACAATATGTCCTGCTACAACTCAATCGGGCTGTCCTCGACCCCGTGGAATGCCCTCAGAATGACAAGGTCGTACTCGCCTTGGATTTGAAGGGTGCATTCGACAACGTTACCCACGAGATCATTCTCACCCACCTCTCTCAAACTAACTGCGGCAGAAATGCCTTTCAATACATTCGGCAATTTTTAACCGACAGACAATCTTACATTCGGATCCAGGATAAAGAACATGGCCCTTTTCATTTAGGAACCAGGGGCACACCCCAGGGCGCGGTGCTCTCTCCCCTCTTATTCAATTTGGCTATGATGCGCCTACCGGCCCAGCTGGGCACTGTCGCCGGTGTGCAGCATGCGCTGTACGCTGATGGCATCACCCTGTGGGCCACGGAGGGTTCCCTTGCAGACATTGAGGCTAACCTGCAGGAGGCGGCGACCATAGTGGACCGTTATGCTCGCCGCTGCGGCCTCCAATGCTCCACCCAAAAGTCTGAATTTGTGCACATACGCCCCTCACCGAAGTGCACAGCCGAAATTTCATTGTCTTTCGAGACAGGTCCAATCCCTGAAAACATCGAAGTCCGGGTACTGGGGCTCTTTATACATCAAGACAGACGGTCAGAAACAACATTGGCCAAACTCCGTCAGGTGGGGGACCAGGTGGGGCGCTTGGTCCGCCGGGTTTCTAACAAGCGCGGGGGGTTACGACGTAAGGACGCCTTGCGGCTGGCGCATGCATTTGTAACCAGTCGAATTCTATATTCGACTCCATACCTCCACCTGCGGAAGCAAGACGAGGATTCACTCGAAGTCATCCTCCGCAAAATTATTAAGCGGGCTCTAGTCCTCGCCGTGACCACCTCCAAAAAGCGCCTCCTGGGGCTAGGCATGGTGAACACATTTCGGGAGCTCCGGGAAGCCCACTTGACTAACCAATACACACGCCTCTCGAAGACATTGTCGGGTCGCCGCCTTCTTGCCCGACTACACATCCAACACACCACTGTCATGGAAGAGCGCGTACGTATTCCATCCCAGTGGAGATGCGCCCTCCACGTACGCCCTCTTCCCGCGAGCATGAACCGTGAGGACCGTAATGGCCGGCGCCTGGCGCGGGCGGAAGCCCTGGCCCGCCACTATCGATCGAAACCCGGCGTATTCTACGTGGATGCCTCAGGCCCCCACCATGGGGGATGGTACACAGCCGCAGTCGTCCACCAATCCAATGAACGGCCTTACTTTCCGAGCCCGTGACATAACACACGCGGAGGAGATCGCCATTGCGTTGGCTGCATCTGATTCCAATTCAAAAACAATTATTTCCGACTCGCGAGGGGCATGTCGCAACGTCGAGCAGGGCTGGGTACCGTATCTAGCCTACCGCATTCTTCAAAACAGCGTCTTCACCGGTGACCCCGCGCACCGGCGTATCGTTTGGGCTCCCGCTCGCATGGGCCTTGAGGTGAATGAGGCAGCTGACGCCGCCGCCCGGGCGCTCTCTCACCGGACATTCCCCTCCGACCCTGACGATCAGGAACTCGAATTTGTTCCAGCTTACACCTTCAAAGACATCGTTTTACTCTATCAATCTGTCCATGGTCTTTATCCCCGCCCGTGTAAAGGTCTCTCAAAGGCGGAGGAGCGGCTTCTGCTCCGCCTGTATACTAATACTTTGCTGTGCCCGGCAGCTCTGAAACACTTCGACCCTTCTTTCTCCGGCAGCTGTCCGCACTGTGCGGAGACGTCTTCGGACATCTACCACATGGTGTGGGCCTGCCCCTCCATACCTGCTATCCCATATCACCCCACCCCAACCCGGGAGGACTGGGAGGCAACCCTGCTCGGCTGCTCAGACCTGCAGGCCCAACGGGCCTTGGTCGCGCGAGCCTGGGCGGCGGCCGATGCCACTGGGTTGCCCGCAGAACTGAGGACTCGCGTCTACGTCATTCTGACCAGATTTTGGGGGCGCAAGCATTTTGGACCTCGGGATGTAAGCGATCTTGTCGTGTGGCGCGTTTGAGTTCGGCTTTCCTAGCGCGTTGATCTCCTTTCCCAACAGCCGCATGTTCGCACACATTATTCACAGCCACATTATTCACACGGTTCATCTCACGCAAGGCTATCTAATATTAGAAATTCCCTCTCTTGTAGTGCGAGATGATTATGAAATGTGCGCTGCCTCATCCAGGCGAGCTGCAGGGCGGACGCAAAACTGGGTCTGCAAAAAGCTTTGCTAACTTGGAATCCTTAGAACGTATTTCAGCATTTCAACATCAAAAGTGCGTAGCTATGTGTAAATCACGTACTGGTACCAACTTTGTTGCGTACGATAGTAACATTTATTCACCGCATCTTCTGTGCTTATCAGCGTAGCGATCCCAGCCGTAGGAACAAGGCGTAAAATTGCGACGAGGCCGGCCGCGACCCTGCGGCTCCAAACGGTGCCGCCTTGCAAGGCACCTGGTGCGGTACCGCGCCGAAAGCCCGGCATCTATATCCGCGGGGCTCTCCACTTGGCTCCGGGGGCGGCCGGACTTCGGTCATTCTTGTACGTTTGGGAGAAGCTTCTGTAAACCCCGCTGCGGCACCCGCAGGCCGAGCCCAGTTTCGAACGCACTCGCAGCCTGCTAAAGGCGGTGCCCTTCGGCCAAACGCAGTTCGAATGCCAGTAGACAAACGCAACGGCTTTCCTCATACGTGAGGACAAAGCATCCCTTCCGGAGGGAAAAACTCCCTTAGTGCCTACACACTGACGCCTGCAGTTCTGTCCACAGAGCGCAGAACTCACGCTTTGATCCACTGGCACACAGCAGGACCATCCGCATAAAAAAAAGCACCTCCAGTTTTTACTGCTGCTGATTCTCCTGCTGTGAGCCAGTGGATCAGAGCGAGTGTCAGACGCTGAGGAAGTTTTTCCCTGCGCAAGGGCTGCTTGGTCCTCAGGTCAGTTGTTCCCGTAAAAAAAAATGTTTGTGCAAGACCTGTTTCGCTCTACGGACGGAAAGCCGAGGTACAGTGTGGTCGAACGCTTGTATTTCAAAGCAAATATTTTCGCCATCTCATGGTTGTTTTCAATAACCTGACTCTACCAAAAGGCTTTTCGATGCCACGGGTCACTTCAAAATCTTTCTGCGCACGAAAACAATTGTTCAGCGCCCCACTCAGATCAAGCTGAGAATTTCTAAAGCGGATCATGCACAAAGGTTGTCGCCTGCTCATGCCGATCCTCCATTTTAGGCGAACTCACCTTCACCTTCGTTGTCACCTCCGCTGCGTCGGAGAAGTCATCAGATACTGCAACTCCGAGAGCTGCGTGATCGTTGTCTTTGCAGCCTTGCGACCTACTCAGATTGAGTAGAGATCAACGTCTGCAGGGCCATCGTAGACGAAGCCGATGAACTGCCCTTTGTATTCCAGTCCAGCGACCTTTTTGAGTCTTTTATCGTTTGCTCCCGAGAGTGAGAAGGCAGTTGTTAGCAACCCACAGGAGACTTATGATCAGGTGATCGTTTCTCTACCTCTTAGTTTCCCCGTACACTCGCCCGAGTTTCGTACTTCTGAGCGGGGCAGCGGATGAATAATTAATTCAAAATGGCCCAATCGCAAGAGATTCTGAATAGGAGATCACCATAAACTAATTCGGTATTCATGATCATGAACTGAAAAAGAAAAGTCACACTCGAGATAATTCTACGAACAATCATAGCCCCTGACCATTGGCAAGCATATTTCAGTTAGGAAAGTGGTATATAACACCAACACAAGCGTAGTTGGGTTCTAAGACAGGACTCCAAAATGAGGTCCCTCAAACCAAAAGTCTTCATTCACACCCCTTTGCTTTATTTGGAATTTTCAGAGGATCTTTGATGCCGGAGAAGTTTTCCGTAACTGAGAGCACAGGCATTCCCCTGGTGGCTAGCAAGGATTTTACTCATCATCGTGTTCGTTAGAATTATGGAACAACGCTCAAATGAGATGGAACATTGATTTTAGCTTATCGTTCCCCCTCTGATAACAACAAGAAATTCATTAAATACGTGAGTGGTGTTCTTCATTGTGTTTCACGTTTGAAACCTGCCGTTCTCTTGACCAAGATTTTACTATTGACCTACTGACAACGGCAGGTTTCAAAACAAAAACATATTGAAGAACACCACTCACATATTTAATTAATTTCTTGGTGCTATCAGAGGGGGAAGGATAAGCTAACGCAATCAGTGTCCCGTCGCATCGGGCAGTCGATCGATAGTGGTAGCAAACATTCGAAAACACAGGAAAAACTGCGTACAAGAGATTAACTTTAGCATAAACTCTCACCTCACATTCGAAACTTTCTGTCAAACCCTTGAACTTTTTAGATCCCACGATACTAATTTACTTTCGGCCTGCAAACATTTGCCCGTGAAAGCCAAGAAGTGAAGTCTGTAATCAAAAGAATCTAGTGTCATCTCTATTCAGAAAACTTTTCTTAGTTTCCTCATGTTTACACAAAATACTGACACCTTTTCTCTCGCCTCAAAAACAGGGCTGTGCATAAAACAATTGAAAGATTCAGTGCCATGGTACAATGTGCCGCATAGTCCCGATATCCGGAGAGACAAAGTCAATAGAATCATCGTGCATACGGAACCGCATCAGTGAATATTGCATCTGCTTTGCTTTCAAGATATGGCTGCACAAATTAGATTTTGTTTGGTTTATGGGGTTTAACGTCCCAAAGCAACTAACGCTATGAGAGACGCCGTAGTGGAGGGCTCCGGAAGTTTCGACCACCTGGGGTTCTTTAACGTGCACTGACATCACACAGCACACGGGCCTCTAGAATTTCGCCTCTAAAGAAATTCGGCCGCCGCGGCTGGGATCGAACCCGCGTCGTTCGGGTCAGCAGCCGAGCACCATAACCGCTGAGCCACCGCGGCGGCCGGCTGCACAAATTAAACGGGTTACCACTTGTATCGACACCACTCCTGAGGAAATCGGACCTGAGGACATACGTTTCATCAGCGCATGAATTTGCGCTAGCAGATCTGACATGACTACAATATTACCGCAAAAATACGTTTTCGTCTCATCTTTTCTGTGCGTCAAAGTTTTATTGTGAAAGCATTACTTCGCGAAGTATAACTAGCTTCGTAGACCTGTCATTGCATTTTCGCCCCAAACACGTATGTTGGGCATACCATCCCAGGGCCAAGAAATCTTTGCTTGATTACTCATCTGGCCACTCCAAAGTCGTAAAAAATGGGATAGTCAATTCCTGTCTTAAGGCGGCCGTGTTCAAGTCGTGCCCACATGTCATGAACGAAAGTGTTGCATTTCAGTTGGAAAGGCTGAGACAGAGTGGGTGCCCTCCGCAAACAATCGTGGAAGCCTGCGGGAGGTTGTCAAGGTGGATCAACGCAGGTTCGAGGCCCAAACTCCGGGAAACAGACCGGCGAAGGGTCGCCGTTATACCGTACATGCACAGGTTGGCGCATGGGCTGAAGATCCTAGCCGGACGTTACAACGTTCCTGATGTGTTTTCCGCCCCTAGAAAGTTGGCTTCAATCTGTTCCCTGGTGAGCAGCCGGAAGGAAGGAGGCGGCAGAAGGAAAGGAAGAAAAAATGAGTGCAGTATCAAGCACACAGCCCCGTTCGTTCCCTGTGCCAGGGGAGTTGTGTTTGCCGCTATCCTGTGGTTCGATGTACATCTGCCAACAGGGCGATGTGTCAACCAACGATCAGGTGAACACCGAAGATTACTCAGGGGAGATTCCCTTGACAACCTCCCAAAATATTGCCGCACTTGTAATGCCGGTGATAAGAAGCTGCAGTGTAAACCGCTCTTTGACCAAGCAACAATTCTGTTCAGGCATAGGGACCAACTTGTGCGGGAACTCATGGAGGCGTTTCATATGCGTATCAGCGGAGATAAATGCATCAGCCAGACTTCCGTCCGCTTCTCTGATAGGGAGTTCCGATTTTTGGCAAAATCACTGGGGTACACAGGGGGTGACATGTGATGTTCTTGATGTCAGATTGGTATGATTCGTTTTGTTTTTCCTATTTATATGTGCTTGTGTTTCGGAATAAATCTTCAGTTGTGAGTTAGCGCTCGTTCTTGTCTGTCTTGCTTTGTCCTCGTTTTTCCGCCCAAATTTTTAAAGTATGTATAACTAGCTCACCGAGTTTGCGTTAAATTCGACCTTGAAGGTGACCTTGGCAAAGCCGAGCATAGCTCAGCTCCTGCAGAAATAAAATAAAAATTGCTGTGACTGGGTTTCGAACCCTTGGTGGCGAGAACAAATGAGCTTCTCTGGTCACTGCACGAGGGCACTATAGGCACCCTGCGCATCTAACTCAAGCGCGACGCGCGCGCCACTGGCGGCGGCGCGCGCGTCCCTGTCAGGAAGGCGGGGGCAGTCCGACAGCTCCCGCTGTGTTGCGCGCGCTGTCGCGAAGCAGTTGTACGCCTCCTTCTCGAGCACAAAATGACACATAGCAACAGCAGGACACATTGCTGTGTTGTAGGATGCAATAATACATATATAAATTCGCCTCGGACAAGCTTTTATGGATTTTCCAGCTTGACATTTGACACGGCCCACTCTTCGCGACGGGCAACACGCGCGCGCGGTTTCTGGTCAAACAACGGTCAAACCCGTGCGGAATGCGCTTGCTTGACTCGTGCATTACCTCCTAGACATGTTTTTGAGTCATGGCAAATTCAGCAGACTCGGAGGAATGCTAATGGCTCTCTGGGAACCCTTCCCTCTTCTTGCACCCACGATTTCCGGTCACTGATTTGGCTGTCAACAATATGTAAGCTTAAAAAGCCACGCCGAAACTCGCCCGCAGTCACACCTGAAGGAGCCCAAACATTGCGCAGTAAAGAATCGTTTCCCTTAGTTCCAGTTATGCGCGGAATCCTTGCTCGCTTCCACTGCGCCTTGTCGTCCAGCGTCTTTTTCGACAGTTAAAGGCACTTTTTAAGGGGAAATGGCAACATGTTCCTGATAAATCTTTGCTCCACATCTGAAGGACTGGGTGATAATTTTCTACAATAAACATATATCTAAATGTCGAATATTCAGGACACTTGACATTAAACAAAGCTTGAAATGAAATTCCGCTTCTTGAGCACAAGCTTTCGGCAAGAATCCTGCATCAATTAGCTGGGATACTCCTTTTTTGCAGAATCCAAATCAAACAATTTGACGTTATCCGCATGACTTTCAGTGCGCACACCGAAGGTGCGGCAAAAGAGAATGTTATGAAGTCAGGTTTGCGTCGTTCGCTCAAAAACTGGAGTTTCCTAATTACCTCCAATGCTATGCCGCCTGGCCGTCTTTGAAGGTTTCGGGCAAGCCTTTTTAAATGCAGGAACACCCCAGGCTTGCTGGCGGCTCGTTTTGGAGAGCGTTTATTACCGCTCCAAAAACACAGCAACGGCAGCAGCGGGTTTACATTTGCCTGCCTTGCAACTGCAATTCGCGGCAACAAGCTATCTACTGGAAGATAGCTACATAAAAAAAAAAACTCAGTGAGAGTGCAGCGCTGACAGGCATTATATAGAAATATTTCTTAGCGTTAATTTGATCGTTTTCGGTGGCGCAGTGATGCTTGTCTGCGCAATGCACCGAGCTGCTACTTCGCTGCCGTCGCACGACACCACCTCTATCACATAGTGTACACGGCCTGCTTCAAAAAGCTTCGTTCCTTTCCTGACCTTCGCTCCTCGAAAGAATTTTTCACCCTCATGAATGGATAGGTCGAAATCCCGCCTCCACGAACAGCGGCAGCCGCTAGCAGACGCCATCCCTTCGCAGTCGCGGGGCGAGCCTTCCTGACAGGGACGAGAAACTGGCCGCGCGGGGGAGCTGAACGCAGCCTCGACGGTGGCGGTGCCTGGCGGGTGCAGGGTGCCTATATGCTATCACCGTAGGCGATCACTCCTCGTGTTTAACTGCTACAAAACCTCGCGCTGTGCATTGCACAATCTCGTCTTAGACTTTCACCTGCGGCGCGAACAGATAGACCAGCTTAACTTCATAGGCACTTAACCTAAGTTTATTGTAGCCAGAGGTGCCAACGACCGAGCAAAACAAAACCATGAGTCAACCCGGCTAAGCAAATGTTTTCGCACGACTACTCGGTTGAGGCACGTCAAAACTCTGCCACATTTTACGAGCTACGGCGAGCTACGCGGTACCACAGTCGAGGCCTGCGTAGCTCGTAGAATGTCCGTGGGGCACCTGCCTTTCCACGGGGCACGCAAGAAAGACGCGCGCTCCAACTCTAAACGCGTGCGCTGGCGATGAAACCGCGCTCTCAATGTGCGAAGCGCAGTTCTGCCAGTGTTAGTTGACCGCGAATCACCGCACGCTGGTCCCCAGACTCGAACGAGGTGTCGTTGGGAGGCAGCTGGTCTGCGGGGTGGCGAGTTCGTCATCCCGTTGGTTTCCCACGACGCCGCAGCGACCCGCCAACCACTGCACGCTATTGACACATCCGCCTTCTGCAAAGCGTTCGATGGTCTCGCTGAATACGCACAAGAGCTGCGGACCACAGTCACGGTTCTACTGGCTGCCGAGGACGGAGCGCTGATCGCAGAGCAGGGCGCTCCTAGGCGGTAAGACGCCGTTGCTTGCCCGCCGCGGTGGCTCAGTTTTTAGGCCATTTCTCAGAAACAAAGAATGTTGAACTGAACTAGAAACCAGTGTCTGTGGCTCCATTGAAGGTGCGCCATTCGTTCGAAGTGCCGCACGAGTCCGCTGTCTATGATGAGCCAGAAGAGATAGCGTTGATCTCGTTACTAATAGCTGCCGGTAAACCGCCTACGTCCAGACCTGCGTCGACGACAGCAGAGAGACACAAGTTCTGCAGCGTAGGTGCTTAGTGCAACACGTTCAGGTCAGTTATCGGCTTTTCATCTTCAGAAACGTCGATTTGTTCTCTGTTCAAATGGTTGCCACGGAAAACTAACATCCTTTCTCCCATCACGCTGCAGCCGGCCGAGTGCCTAGCAGACGGGCTCAACACACGTGGCGTCACTTCGATCCAACAGGACCTCTGGATGTCATACTTATGCATGTCTGCACAATAGGCACCCAGCTGTCCGTTGCACCACCAAAGATAGAGCTCTTCATACACGAAGGCATAGTGACGTTTGCGACCTTTGGGCCGCATGCCTTCCCCTCTTGGGTGCACCCACATCGATGTGGTGGTTTCCAGATAATGCAAGGAATTATCGTTCCGGTCGTTGATCTTTATGCTGAACGCCTGGCCACCTGAAACATACATTCGGTTTCCGACCCCGGACGCCGTGTGGAAGCAGCGGCTAGCCGGGGCCTCTGCACTGGTCGGAACGCGATGCCACGTCAGGCTCTGCAGGCAAGATAATATACACGATGTGAGAATTCCGGGTCCAGGAAATCAAACACTGTACATCCGTTCACGCACAACGCAAGCAGAGAAGATGCTCAGTGTCGGAACTTGGCCGCAGATTCTCCGGGCGGCTCCATGTCATAGCGAGGGTATCGAACCTGTATATATGCCACCAATCCGCGACCTTAAGTCCGAAAGGATCCCCCACATGTAGGCGCAGTGGTCGTAGGCGACAACGCAGTGAACGACAAAGTTAAGGGGATCGTCGTCGAGGTGCACCTTAGTCAGCGGCATACCCCATCTGTACGTTGCGGGGTGGAAGATGTATACGCCGAATCGGCTGCGTAGAATTTCATTCCTGTATTCATGGCCGTTCTAGAGCAGGCCGAACGAGTAAACCTTCCCTTTGATGGTGACAGCCATTCCGGTGGCGGCTTCTGGAACCCGGTTCAGCCGCACAGGTCACATCGTGCAGTGGTGATCAGTCCTCTCAGAAATGAAGCCGGGTGTTAGTTTTTCCTTACTGCTAACGGCAAGCACTAGGAAAGAACAGGTCTCGTAAGCGTTGTTTTTCTTTTTTTCAAGCCTGTCTTGGTTTTAGTGTGATAGCTTCTATGACACAGTTTGATGGTAAGACGATGTAGCAACTGTTTCTTGGGTTACACGAAGAAGAGAGAGAGAGAAAGGGTGTAAAAAGGCTTGCGGAGCGAAAAGGTGGACACGAGGAGGGCAGAGAGGGCGCTGTGCACTGTGTGGCTCAGGTGTGTGTGTCACCTAGACACATTTTTCTTCGCTACAGCCTAGTTCATCCTGCGATGTGGTGGCGGGAAGCGCTAGGAATATTTAATCCCTTGACAGCAAACGCCTTCTGTGATTGCTTCAGAAACCACGGAACTGTAGACCCAGCGCACATACAACGTTTGCGGTGCTCGTAAGATTGCGAACACAAGCGCAGAGTCTGCGAAAACCTGCATAGACGGGCTGCTCAGCTCACAAAGAAATGCGAACATCACCATTAGGTAGCCAGGAAGCAGGTTTATGTTTTTACCTTCCCATCATGCTTGCTTCCATTTTCACATGTCATATAGTGTTTCAGTCCCTCATCGTCTCCTTTACTCCGGTTGATCGTCGTTTCTAATTCGGCCATCCACGTGGGCTCAAACATTTTATTCTCTCATCTTCGCCTTTACTGTTGATTCTGATGAATATTTATGGCGCTAGGTCATCTGTGGCTGAAGAGCGCCATGGCACAAAGCTGCCTTGTCTATTCAAGCTGGCGTCACAGACACATTTTCCGAACATTTCACACCAGCCATCGTGGCATGGCTTGTCGAGAATGTATCTGGCGTGCGCAGTGCACTGGAGCGCTCTCGCATCAGTGTAAATAAGCTGTCGGGATGCTTCAAATACTGGCCAGCATGCCGTCGATTGCCTTCAATATCATTACACCCTGATACGACCTGTTACACAAGCTTTGAAGAATTCTATCGGCTCAGGTTCACGACATATATACCGATCGGATGCTACCAGATCGAAATTAGAATGTACATAGGGAAAATAGGACCATAATTATCAGGCTATAAAATCAGTGAACCTTTAAAGCAGCGTCAAAGACAAGCGGAAATAGGTGACAACTGTTTGGCTTTCTGAAGTCATCGCGAAACACGCAAGTTGTTTCCGGATAAGAGCTGAAATAGACGCCTACCGCCACATATCTCTATCTACCATCTGCTTTGAAAAGCATGACCAGCAGGTGCTGCGCGGTAAAACTAGAATTGAACACCAGCTTCATGCCGAAGTGACGGTAATGCGACTCGCTTGAAGAAACCACCGGGCTGGAGTTGAATGGATTTCTGTGAATAATTGTTCGTTCAGAAAATTTGTTCCCTTTGTTATTTAAGAAAAAGTGGCAGCCCCGGGCGACATGAATATAAACAAAATACTAGCGACTTTCTTGATTGCGCGAAAATCGAGCACAGAAGGAAGGCGCTCGTTGCGTATAAAAGAAGGGTTTATTACTGCGTCAAGTAGCGGCGCCGAAGTTGCGTCATCACCGCACCAGCAAGTTGGCTTCGCCCAAGGCACTCAGTCTGCTTGAGATGAGGCATCTGCCATCGACTACGATGGCTGAGAAGTGATAGCGTAGACCATTTCTCTAATGAAAGGTGGTAAGGGGCGTAGATCCAGCCGTGCATCAATCACTGCAAGTAAGCACAGGTTCTGCAGTGTCGGTGCCAAGTGCAACACGTGGAGGTCGGTCAGCGCCCTTCGCGCCCCAGCAACCTGCGCCTCATCCTGCTTGGGTGCCAGCCCAACGCCGCTGAAGATAAACACTCGTTCACCCATCACTGAGCAGCCATGCCAGTACCTGGGAGATGGTGGTGAGCCACATGGCTTCACTTCGGTCCAACGCGACGTCGCGGGGTCGTACTTGTGTATATCTGCCAAAGAGGTCTGCAGCAAATCGCTGTACCCTCCGAAAATGTACAGTTCTTCGTTGTACACGAAGGCTGAATGACCTCGCCGACACACAGGGGGAACTCCTTGTACCTGTGGGCGTACCCATGAAGAGGTGGTGGTCTCTAGGTAGTATAACGAGTTGTCTACGCGAGTTGGGTGGAAAGGGTCTCCTAGGCGGCCCCCAAACACATACATGCAGGTCCCAATGGCAGACGCACTGTGGAAAGCACGCCGAACGGGCGCTTCTCCGCTGGTGGGGACACGATTCCACTGCAGGGTATCCAAGTCAAGGACCCGGATATACTGCGAATGATCCAAGACGCCGAAGATATACTTGCGGTGACCCACAACGCAAGCTGTGTTGCCGTAAATCGATGGCGGCACCTGACCGGACACCGCCAGACGGCTGCATGCCATGGTGCTTGTGTCGAAGCGGTAAAGGACACTCGGAGATGGCCGGCTGGGTGGGCCGCCCCACAAATACGCGCAGTGGCCGTACGCTACAACTGTCTGGAAGGAAATGGGAATCGGCCCGGCGTCGTGAAGTTGCGTCTGCACCATATCCCACCGGCGCGACGCCGGGTCGAAGATGAAGACGTGGAGCAAGTTCCATGCCCCGTGGTAACTGTCGAACGAGTAGACCCTGTCGTTGATGCGTACAGTCCTGTGGGTGACATGCTCTGGAACGCCGTTCAGCCGCACCGTCCACATCCTGCAGATACAGCTGCTTCTGTGAGAAACAAGGCCCGCTTATTCCAGCGATGGTGGCGGCGTCGTAGAGCTATTTTTTGAAACAGCGATATGGTGATCTGTAATCGCGGCGTGAGCGGACATAGTGCGTCGACGGGTGACTATTTCCATTAAATATTGGAATACTTCTGTCATTTTATGACACTAACACGAATGAATGTTCGAAAAAAAAAAACATGTACTGTTGCTGTCACCAAGATTAAAAGCTCAAAAAGCCGTTATAAAGTGCGCGTAAGTGGTCAAGAGGCTGTTCTGCCATTACGGGTTTGTTTCAGAGCGAATTACCTTCTTGACGCCGCGAGATACGTGGTTAACGCTTTCCAATCAAGAATTTCGTTTAGTTGATTGGTCATGCCAGTCGCATTGATAGGGACTGAATATCTGCCGGCCCTAAAAAGAAACGTGAAATATATATTGCTTAAATCCTGCGGAACATTTTTCTTTCGTTTCGCACGTGTTTGTTGGCCGCCTTATCTTCTAGCAGGTGTATAGTATCGGTATCATGCATTCACATCGTAAGCAACAACCCTTCTGTTCAACCCGCTTCTTTCGGATCAGCAGCCCGGAAGGCGCGGCCAGGATCGAACCCGCGTCTTTCGGGCTGCTGACCCGAAAGACGCGGGTTCGATCCCGGCCCGCGGCGGCCAAATTTCGATAGAGGCGAAATTCTAAAGGCTCGTGTACTGTGCGATGTCAGCGCACGTTAAAGACCCCAGGTGGTCGAAATTTCTGGCGCCCTTGACGACGGCGTCCCTCATAGTCCTACTTGCTTTGGGACGTTAAACCCCAATAAACCAACAAACCACCAATCTGGCCGAGAGATGAAAATGTGGCGCGGATGGTCGGGATTTCACCTTTGCATTTCATCATCTTCTAGCAGGAATTGCCTAATGTGGGTCAATTCCTATAGCTGTTGCCGATGAACTGGAAACATGTGATTTTAGTCATTGTGCCTTGCATATATACCTCTAAATAAGTTGCTTTGGAGGAAAGGAAATTTTGCACTATTGTCTCACTTCTAGCTGGACACTCCAACTGCGCCGTGAGGGAATGGAGGAAGGTGGGAGTGAAAGATTTGGATTGTGGGGGTTAAACGTTCCAAAGCGGCTCAGGCTATGAGGGACGCCGTAGAGTGGGGCTCCGGAAATTTCGACCCTCGGGGGTTCTTTAACGCCCACTGACATCGCACAGTTCACGGGCCACTATAGTTACTTCGTATAACTGCTTAGGCTTCTGTGTGTTTTCTAACCTTTCTTCGGATCGCCACATTAACTATATGACCAATAGTGCTAACTGTTCTCTAGGTTACTTGGAACAAAATTTCTTGTCTCTATATTCCTTTACCTACAACGTTACAAATCACTTTTCGTTCTTAACCTGAGAATGCGGCTTCAGTACGGCACCCTGGTCTTGATTTTCTAGTAAGCTACGAACATAATAAGAATCGGTCTGCTCGTTACATTTTCAACTGCTGTCATCGTACCACCAACACCCGTAATATGAAAACTAATTTGCACCTTCCTCTATTGTAGTTACGTAATCAAATTCTGCGGCTGCGTTTGCTTCATAAAATATACTGCTAGAAAAAACTTTACGATATTTTGATTCAACGCCCCATTAACACATCGCGCCACTTGCACCGCTGTGAAAAAGTTGCAGTTTTTTAATGATACACGAATGCTTTTTATCGCTCATTCCTGCCTCGTTTATTTCAGGACTGGAACCACTATCATTACGCGCTAGTTTCAATAGCATATATTAATTCGCTTACAAGTGCTTTAACAGATGGTTAAAGTGTTACGAATATGCAATATTTCCACACTATATATTGTTTTTGATTGAAACCATTGTATTTACGTCTGCGTTTTCTCTTTTTCCTCTGATTTATGCCATGAGATAAAGCATCACGTCCGCGAAGCATACGTGTAAAGTGCTATCAGGACTTCGCACATGACTGTTATCAGCGGTGGATAACATGCTCTCTAGACTTCTGACATCAGCCCTTTGTCTGCGGGTGTTGCCAAGGGCGGCTCAGTGGCGAACACGCCGGACACGAGAGCAGGACCATTACTGCAGCACGTGTGCCATTACCTCACCCTCCCTACCCAGAGTGAAGCAAGCTCATTTCATTCCGGGTAGGGAGGGTGAGGTAATGGCACACGTGCCTTGAAGGGATGATTGCTGTTTCTTTGTTTTCTCTAGTTTTACGCCTGTGAGTGGCAACAGTGTATCTGGGTTTGACAAGACGCTTTTGCGCATATTTGTGTAAAGGTATAAATTGGTTGCCTACGTGTGAATAAAATTCAGTTGTAAGTTGAGCGCCCTCAGTCTGTTTCACCTTGTCCTCCGTCCGTGTTCTTAAGCACTGGTTTTTTACGATTCATCACCACCAACTCGCCCAATCCTCAGTTCTTCTGCAAACAGAAGCAGGGACAACGGGCAAGCTTGTTTCAGGGAGCACCGTATGCGGACTGTTTGTGGGAGAGGGCGATTCTCAATAAAACACGAGGAACAGTTTTTGTGGCAAAGGCGCATCCCAGTCGGAAGACTTTAATCAAGATTGACGTGGTTTACAAGATAATAAAGAAACGGATAACACATGCGATCAAATGCCTTTTCCAGGTCGACTTGCGCCTGTGTAATTGTTCGTGAGCGCCACTGCGATACTTCAACACCGTACGCACTGCATGTAAATTAAGCCACATGTCTGGAGAGGTTCATTCAAAGTAGGCATTGAAAGCTGTAGAAAATTTGAGAGAGCTCAAGCGAGAATCTTATAAACAACGCGAGAACATTCAGGGGTACTTTGGCTCTCCAAAGTGCTGGAAAGCGAAAGCCTTTCCTGGCGCACTGTTTGGCGTTGCAAGACTATTATGCGAAGCATACTATTTAGCTACCACTTCAGCCCTTCACCGTGGTTATGCGCCTCCAAATCACGTGATACATGATGTCACACCACGTGACACGATGACGTCACGACAGTAGAGAAACAGGGGCGCACGTCGCGCCGTCGCTGTGGTTGTGCGCCTCCAAATCACATGATACATGACGTCACACCACGTGACACGATGACGTCACGACCGTGGAGAAACGGGGGCCCACCTCGCGCCGTCGCTGTGGTTATGCGCCTCCAAATCACGCGATACATGACGTCACACCCCGTGACACGATGACGTCACGACAGAAGAGAAACAGGGGCCCACCTCGCGCCATCGCTGTGGTTGTGCGCCTCCAAATCACGTGACACAATGATGCCACACCACGTGACACGATGACGTCACGGCAGTGGAGAAACGGGACCTCACCTCGCGCCGTCGCTGTGGTTGTGCGCCTCCAAATTACGCGACACGATGATGCTTCGCATTATCCAGGCTTAACCATGTTAAGCCTCAGCCATTTTTTGCGGTATACTAGTGCTTTATTTGACTACACACATTGACTACACCTTACAACTACACACTTTGACTGCTTCTCTAGCACGACTGTCTCTCTGCTTCGATGAGTTCGGTTGTATCCATGGCTCTGTTCGCAGTAATGAGGTATGTAATGTGGTCAGCCACGGACGCCTTACGCCCGCTTTCGGAGCGGACGACAACTATTTTATTAGTTGTCGCGCGCTTCAAAAGGTGGCGTCAGGCATCCGTGGGTGACCTCATTACTTCGAATCCGCGCACTGTGATGTCATAACCATTTCGACCAACCGAAAAGCGTGACACCTCTGCTAGCAACCTTCTGTTGCCAACGGTAAGGCATTAAAGGATTGCTCTTTAAATCGTGAGAGCTTCGTAGCCGTCTGCCTATCGCAGTTCTCCCTTTTCGTCAGTGTCCGGTGTTAAGAGAATATGACTTCTGTCAAATGAATGTAGCAAAAATCGAACATCAATGCTCGTCAAAAAAATTCACAGTTTATTCGCAAATATCACATTTTATACTCTCACCTTCACGTTTACTGTTGACTGTGATGAATTTTTACGGCGCAAGTTTATCTGCGGCTAAGGAGTGGCATGGCACAAATTTGCTTTGTCTATTCAAGTTGGTGTCACAAACACATTTCGCGAACATTTCACCCCAGCCGTCGTTGGATGCCTCATCGAGAGTATGTGTCGTGCGCGGTGCGCCGGAGCGCTCTCACGTCCGCATAAATAAGCTGTCGAAAAGCTTCAAATACTGTCCAGCGTGTAGTCAATTGCCTTCAATACGATCTCCACCTGATGCGATCAGTTACCCAAGCTTTGACGAATTCTATCCGCTCATGTTCAAGACATAGATACTCGTCGAGTGCTGAGGGCATACATGCTGAAGGCAGACATGCGCAAATAAATGATAACATATCGGCTTTCTGAAGTAATCACAAAACACGCAAGTTGTTTCCGTAGAAGATCTAAAATCGACGCCTACCGCCACATCCAGCACCTCAGTCTGCCTACAGCTTTGAAAAGGATGACCACCAGGGCTACGCGGCAACCTAGACTTCATCGCGAGCTTCAGGCCGAAGTGACGTTGATGCGATTCTCTTGAATCAACCACCAGGCTGGAATGGAATCAATTTCAGAGAATAGTTCTCCGTTCGGAAAATTTGTTCTTGGTAATATTTGAAAAAAAAGAAGTACCACCTCAGAGTGTCATGAAATAAACAAAACGCTAGCGACTTTCTTACTTCCGCGAAAATCGAGCACTGAAGGAAGGCGTTCATTGCGTATAAAAGAAGAGTTTATTGCTGTGTCAAGTAGCGGCGCCGAAGTTGTATTATCGCCGCACCCCCAAGCTGCCTTACGCCGAAGGCACTCCATTTGGTTGACACACAGCATCTTCCATCGACTACGGTGGGTGAGAAGTGATAGCGTAGGCCAATTCTCTAATTAAAGGTGGTAAGGGGCGTAGATCCAGCCGTGCATCAATCACTGCAAGTAAGCACAGGTTCTGCAGTGTCGGTGCCAAGTGCAACACGTGGAGATCGGTCAGCCATCTTCGCTCCTCAGCAACCTGCTCCTCATCCTGGTTGGGTGCCGGCCCAAAGCCGCCGAAGATAAACACTCTTTCACCCATCACTGAGCAGCCATGCCAGAGCCTGGGAGATGGTGGTGAGCCACATTGCTTCACTTCGGTCCAACGCGATGTCACGGGGTCGTACTTGTGCATATCTGCCAAGTAGGTCTTCAGCACATCGCTGTAGCCTCCGAAAATGTACAGCTCTTCGTTGAACACGAAGGCTGAATGTCCTCGCCGGTACACAGGGGGAACGCCTTGTACTTGTGGGCGCACCCAGGAAATGGTGGTGGTTTCAAAATAGTATAGGATGAGGGAATGGTCTTCAGTGCTGCCGCCCAACACATAAATGCGGGTCCCGATCGCAGACACAGATTGGCAGCCATGTAGAACCGGAGCCTCTCCGCTGGTGGGGACACGATGCCACTCTAGGGTATCCAAGTCAAGAACCCGCATATCTGGCGAATGATCCCAGTCACTTAAGATATACTTGCGGTGACCCACAACACAAGCTGTGCTGCCGTAATTCGATGAGGGCACCTCACCGGATACCGCCAGACGGCTGCATGTCATCGTGTTTGGGTCTAAGCGATAAAGAACACTTGGAAATGGCCAGTTGGGCGGGCCGCCCCACAGATACGCGCAGTGGCCGTACGCTACAACTGTGTTGAGGGAAATGGCAATCGGCCAGGCGTCGGGAAGTTGCGTCTGCACCACATCCCACCGGTGCGATGCGGGGTCGAAGATGAACACGTTGACCAAGTTCCATGCCATCTGGCAATTGTCGAACGAGTAGACCTTGCCGTTGATGAGTACAGCCATGAGGGTGACATGCTCTGGAACGCCGTTTAGCCGCACCGTCCACATCCTGCAGAGACACCTGATTCAATAAGAAACAAGGGCCGGTCATTCCAGCGATGGCGGTGGCATCATGCGGCTTTTTTCTGAAGCAGCGATATGGTGATCGGTATTCGTGGCGCGCGCAGACTTAGTACGTCGACGGGTGACTATTTCCGTTAGATTTTTGAATATATTTGTTAATTTATGACACTCACACGAATGAATGTTCGAAAAAGGACATGTACTCTTGCAGTTACCAAGACTAAAAGCGCTAAAAGCCGTTATAAAGTGCGCATAAGTGGTCAGGAGGGCTCTTCTGCCATTACGGGTTGGTTTCAGAGCGAATTGCTTTTTTGACGCCACATGATATATGCTTAACGCTTTCCAATCGACAATTTTGTTTAGTTGATGGGTCATGCAAGTCGCATTGATAGGGATTGAATATCTGGAGGCCTTAAAAAAAACGTGAAATATATATTGCTTAATGCTTAAATCCTGCTCTACTTTTTTCTTTCGTCTCGCGCATGTTTTGTTGCCGCCTTATCGTCTAGCAGGTGCTTGGTATAGGTGTCATGCAGCTCTAGTCTATTCATATCGCGAGCAACAACCACTTTGTTCAACCTTGCCGCGATTGTGAAAATGTGGTGTGAATCGTTGGCATTTGACATTTTGATTTCCTGCTCTGGCAAGAAATGCCTAAGGGGGCTGACTACCTGCAGCTGTTTCTAGTGAAATAGAAAATTGTGTTTTGGTCACTGTGACTTCTATATATACCTCTAAATACGTGGTTTCGAGGAAATGATGTGGTGCCGTATCTTTCTCACATATCTCGGTGGAAGCCCCAACCGCACCGTGAGGTAAGGGAGGAAGGCGGGAGTGAAAGAAGAAAGA
The DNA here is from genome assembly GCF_055824585.1 of Amblyomma mixtum. Lineage (NCBI taxonomy): Eukaryota > Metazoa > Arthropoda > Arachnida > Ixodida > Ixodidae > Amblyomma > Amblyomma mixtum. Next base: position 17,745,867 of record NC_143018.1, read on the forward strand.
GAGAAGGAAGAGCCGTAGTGGAGGGCTCCGGGTTTATTTCGACCACCCGAGGATCTTTAACGTGCATTTACATCGCACAGCACACGATCTCCTTTTGTGTTTTCTCTTCATCGAAGTGCAGGCCGCTGGGGCTCGGTTCGAACCCGGTTACTCCTGCTGAGTAGCCGAGCACGCTAACCTTTGAGCCACCGCGGCGGGTGCCTACCGGTTGTGGGAAACGGGTTACGAGAGGAGCGCCGCGGGTGGCAGTTGTTGAAGAGGCGATTTGCAACGCACAGCGCAAAACTTTGTCACAGTTCAACACAAGACGTGATCGGTTGCGGCGATAGCATCGCGCCCTCGTGCAGTGGCCAGCGAAGCTGACCTGTTTGCTCCGCCGCGGGTTTGCAGCGCCCTCGTGGCAATATTAATCTATTGAACTCATGCGCAGTAACGATGTCCGATAAATTACGTTGGTTTTACCCTTCCGGTACTGTGTATATTGACAATGGAATAGACGCTTCATTTGCAAACGACGCTCGCCTGTCTGTTTTGAACTACCGGGAATAATTTCTTTAGTCACTGAGCAGCAGAAAGAAGGACGTTAGCACTGTATCTGAGTGCCTTCTATCGACTTGATGGCGCTGTTTTCACGCGACAGCGTTGAAGGCCCCGGTGTCCACGTCGGCGTTGTGAGCGAGAAATCGTGGCCATGGCTCTGGCAGGTGGTTCCCAGAGGGCAACCTGGATGGGCCGCCTTGGTCACGTGTCCTTGCTACGTCATCACAACCTCCCCACCGTATAGTGAGCAAACTGCACACTGTGGCAGTTAAATAAATGATTGGTAGCTCGGGAAGAGCAACCTGGCTTCCACAAGGCCCATCGCTTAACCACTCTACTAGTGCGACAGTAGGCTTATGAGGACTCGCAGGGAACTATTAGTGTGAAATTGCGAATGGCCTTCTGCATACGTAGGAATTAACCCATCATGCTATCGCCTCGTACTCCTAAGGCGGAGCTTAAGTGTCCCCACCAATTTTATTTTTTTTACGTAACAGCATTAAAGGTCCCGTTCGGCCGGAAGCCCAGCGTCAGCATCGTTGACACTGGAAAATCCTGATTGGTCGAGAAAGTAGTGGAGTAGGAAAGCCATTTTGCTTATATTAAAAAGAAAATGTGGTCAGTCGGAATCGAAACCGCCACTGAGCAACGTGCGATAATTGCGATAAATAGAGGCCTTGTACGAGTACCTCCCACCGCACAGCAGGCAAATTACATGAGAGGACCACATAGCTAATGAGGGTCAATAATTACCGTCACTAAATAATGTGGACGATGATGTGCAATAAAACAGTTTATGATTTCAACAAGTGTGTCGATGTCTGCAAAACGGTGCGCCAGGGAAAACCCTAGCGACCGTACGGACACTTTAACGCTATCACGTCGTACTATTAAGGTGAACTGAAGTTCGCAGTTTTTTTCCTGTCGAACAACAATCCTTAATCATGCCGAATATGCAATGCTAGATTAAAACTAAACGAGCAGTTACCACCAGTGACGGGAATTGCAGCGAGGCATTGGCTAGCACGCAGATCTGAGGACTCGCGTCTACGTCACTCTGTCCAGATATTGGGACCAGTGCCATGGTTATACTCACCCTGGGCACATGCGCGTAATATGAGGGCTGCGGGGTGGGCATGTGGCCTTGAACGGTTCAAACTCGCTTGTATAATAAAGTTTTCAATCCATCATGGGGGCGCTAGCATTTGGACGTCCGGATTTGAGGGGTCCTGTCGCGTAGCGCGTTTGACGTCGGCTTTCCTTTTGCGTTGACCCCTTTTCCAACGGCCGTATGTTAACTGCTTTGGCCTCCTCCTGATGTCAAGTGGCCCAAGCCCGAACCTGCCTCCTGCCTCCATCCACGGCTGCCCAATGCTGATGTTAGCATTTCTTTGTGACCTCAGCTGCCCGTCTATGCAGGTCTTCTTAGACTCCGCGCTTGTGTTTGCACTCTTATGAGCGCAGGAAATCTTGTGTGGGCAGGGCCTACAGTTCCGTGGCTTCTGAAACAAACACACAATGCCTTTGCTACTCAAGAGGTTCAATATTACTATCGCTTCACGCCATCGTATCAACGATGCACTAGGCTGTAGCGAAGAAAAATGTGTCTCGGTGTGATACAGGCCTGCGCACCCAGTTCGTAGCGTCCTCCCTGCTCTCCTCGTGTCCCGTCTTTCCCTGCGCAACCCTTCTCACACGCTTTCCCTCTCTCTCCTCCGCGTAAGCCCTGGAACAGTTGTTATATCGTCACAACAGCAAAGGGTGCGTTAGAAGCTTTCTCACTAAAATCAACACAGGCTTGCAGAAAAAAAAAATAAAAACGCCTACCATACCTGCTCTGACCCAGTGCTTGGCCAACAGCAGGAAGGAAAAACTAACGCCCGCTTTCATTTCTGAGAAGACTGGTCATCACTGCACGATGCGGAACATGCTGCTGAACGGCGTTCCAGAACTCGCCAACGACATGGTGTCGCCATCAAATGAAAGGTCTACTCGTTCGACCCGTTCTACAACTACCACGATGACAGCGATGAAATCTTAGGCATCCGCTTAGGCGTATACATCTTCCACCCTGCAATGTGCAGGAGGGGTGTGCCTCTGACTGACCTGCACCCCGAAGGCGAGCCCATTACTTTACCGACCACAGCGTTGTCGCCTACGGTGACTGTGCCTACATGTGGGGGAGCTCCTCGGACATAAGGTCACGGATTGGCGGCTTATACCGGTTGTATACCTTCGCTATGACATGGAGCCGCCCGGAAATGTGCGGCCAAATGCTGACACTGAGCATCTTCACTGCCTGTGTGCTGTGTCAACGGATGTACATCTTTGATTTCTTGGACCCGGAATCCTCACACCGTGTATATTATCTTGACCTTGAGAGCCTGACGTGGCATAGCGCTCCGACCAGTGCAGAGGCCCCGGCTATCCGCTGCTTCTACACGGCGTCCGCAGTCGGAACACGAATGTATGTTTGGGGTGGCCAGGCGTTGGACATGTGAAAATGTGAAAATGGAAAGATGTGAAAATGGAAACAAGCATGACGAGAGGACAACAACAAAAAGCACGAATGGATGGGCGAAAAGAAGAAACACGGTAAAGGAATAAAAACATGGCCTGAAATGGTTACAGACAAGCAAGACGAAAACAGCGCGTGAAAAGTAGCGAACACGTTTACAATCGGCTTGCCAGAAAAGCGATTTCTTTCGGCAGGAGCGAAACAGACGGCGTGCCGTCACATTTGTCACTGGGTTTAGTACTGTCAAACGCTTCTGCGACCACCCTTTTTGTATTGTGTTTAGTTAACAATATATCATGTTTTCAAATACAGGTTTGCAAGGAACCTTTTCCTACCCACACCCTTACCTTTAAATCGCTTACAACGGTGTCATAAATGGCCTCCTGGACTATTCTTTATTTGCAGCCTGTGTTCACATGCCCCTTCACTAAAACATATACCACTCTGTACAATGTAGAGCTGTCGGAATTGAGGGTAACTTTCTGCACAACTCTTCAAACACACTCGTGTAATTCTTATCGTGCTTCTTGGAACACGGTGGTCTATTCCTCTTTACATTAATCGTCAAACGGGCACATACTGCGAAGTTTACACAGCAGAGAGAAAACAATCTTGACCGCTTAACAGCTCACCACTTTTTTGATGTTACGTGAAACGCGATGAATGAAGCGCATAAACTCCACCGCTTCTTTCTTGGCAGTCTCTCTCGGTTGAGTAGCGGAACGGAAGCGCTGTAGTTGCTGATTGCATCTTTTTTTCTTTTTTATGATCAGAAAATTTTTCCAGCGCGTTTCTGGCGTGTTTTTTTTTTATTCTGTTTTTCCTTTTCGCCCATACAAACGCTTTATGTTCTTGCCTTCCCATCTTCTTTGCTTCCATTTTCACATGTCATATAATGTTCTAGTCCTCCATCGCCTGATTTACTCCGCTTGATTGTTGTTTCCCATTCGGATTGTGGGGGTTAAACGCTCCAAAGCGGCTCAAGCTATGAGCGACGCCGCAGACAAGGGCTCCGGAAATTTCGACCACCTGGGGTTGTTTAATGTGCAGTGACATCGCACAGTATGCGGGCCACTATATTAACATCGTATAACATCTTACGCTTCTCAGTGTTTTCTAACCTTTCTTCGGATCGCCACATTAACTGTATGACCAGTAGTGCTAACCGTTCTCTAGGTTACTTGGAACAAAATTTCTTGTCTCTATATTCCTTTACCTACAACGTTACAAATCAATTGTTCGTTCTAAACCTGAGAATGCGGCTTCAGTACGGCACCCTGGTCTTGATTTTCTAGTAAGCTACGAACATAATAAGAATCGCTCTGCTCGTTACATTCTCAACTGCTGTCATCGTACCACCAGCACCCGTAATATGAAAACTAATTTGCACCTTCCTCTATTGTAGTTACGTAATCAAATTCTGCGGCTACGTTTGCTTCATAAAATATACTGCCAGAAAAAACTTTACGATATTTTGATTCAGCAGCCCAATAACACATCGCGCCACTTGCACCGCTGTGAAAAAGTTGCAGTTTTTTAATGATACCCGAATGCTTTTTATCGCTCATTCCTACCTCGTTCAATTCAGGACTGGAACCACTATCATGACGCGCTAGTTTCAATAACATATATTAATTCGTTTACAAGTGCTCTAACAGATGATTATAGTGTTACTAATATGCAATATTTCCACACTATATATTGTTTTTGATTGAAACCATTGTATTTACGTCTCCGTTTTCCCTTTTTCCTCTGATGTACTGCCATGAGATAAAGCCTCACGTCCGCGAATAATACGTGTAAAATGCTATCAGAACTTCGCACATGACTAGTATCAGCGGTGGATAACATGCTCTCTAGACTTCTGACATCAGCCCTCTGCCTACGGGTGTTGCCAGGGGCGGCTCAGTGGCGAACATGCCGTACCCGAGAGCAGGGCGATTACTGCGGCACGTGTGCAAGGCACGTGTGCCATTACCTCACCCTCTCTACCCAGAATGAAGCAAGCTGATCTCATTCTGGGCAGGGAGGGTGAGGTAATGGCACATGTGCCTTGAATGGATGATTGCTGTTTCTTTGTTTTGTCTAGTTTTACGCTTGTGAGTGGACACAGTGTATCTGGGTTTGACAAGACGCCTTTGCGCATATCCGTGTAAATGTATAAATCGGTTGCCTAAATGTATAAATCGGCTGGTGTGAATAAAATTCAGTTGTAAGTTGAGCGCCGTCAGTCTGTTTCACCTTGTCCTCCGTCCGTGTTCTTAAGCGCTGGTTTTTTACGATTCATCACCACCAACTCGCCCAATCCTCAGTTCTTCTGCAAACAGGAGCAGGGACAACGGACAAGCTTGTTTCAGGGAGCACCGTATGCGGACTGTTTGTGGGAGAGGGCGATTCTCAATAAAACACGAGGAACAGTTTTTGTGGCAAAGCCGCATCCCAGTCGGAAGACATTAGCCAAGATTGACGTTGTTTACAAGAGAATAAAGAAACGGATAACACATGCGATCAAACGTCTTTTCCAGGTCGATTTGCGCCTGTGTAATTGTTCGTGAGCGCCACTGCGATATTTGAGCACGGTACGCACTGCATGTAAATTAAGCTACATGTCTGGAGAGGTTCATTCAAAGTAGGCATTGAAAGCTGTACAAAATCTGAGAGAGCTCAAGCGAAAATCTTATAAACAAGGTGAGAAAATTCAGGGGCACTTTGGCTCTCCAAAGTGCTGGAAGGCGAAAGCCTTTCCTGGCGCACTGTTTGGCGTTGCAAGACTATTTGCTCTGTACTAGTGCTTTATTTCACAACACACTTTGACTACACATTACAACCACACACTGTGACTGCCGACTTTGACTGCTTCTCTAGCACGACTGTCTCTCTGCTTCGATGAGTTCGGTTGTATCCATGGCTCTGTTCGCAGTAATGAGGTATGTAATGTGATCAGCCACGGACGCCTTACGCCCACTGACGGAGATGACGACAACTATTTTGTTAGTTGTCGCGCGCTTCAAAAGGTGGCGTCAGGCATCTGTGGGTGACCTCATTACTTCGAATCCGCGCACTGTGATGTCATAACCATTTCGACCAACTGAAACGCGTGACACCTCTGCTAGCAACCTTCTGTTTCCAACGGTGAGGCATTAAAGGATTGCTCTCTAAATCGTGAGAGCTTCGTAGCCGTCTGCCTATCGCAGTTCTTCCTTTTCGTCAGTGTCCGGTGTTAAGAGAATATGACTTCTGTCAAATGAATGTAGCAAAAATAGAACATCAATGCTCGTCTAAAAAAAATCACATTTGATTCACAAATATCACATTTTATACTCTCACCTTCGCGTTTACTGTTGACTGTAATGAATTTTTACGGCGCAGGGTTATCTGCGGCTAAGGAGTGGCATGGCACAAATTTGCTTTGTCTATCCAAATTGGTGTCACAGACAGATTTCCCGAACATTTCACCCCAGCCGTCGTTGGATGCCTTATCGAGAGTATGTGACGTGCGCGGTGCGCCGGAGCGCTCTCACATCCGCATAAATAAGCTGTCGAGAAGCTTCAAATACTGTCCAGCGTGTAGTCAATTGCCTTCAATACTATCTCCACCTGATACGATCAGTTACAAAGCTTTGACGAATGCTATCAGCTCATGTTCAAGACATAGATACTCGTCCAGTGCTGAGGGCATACATGCTGAAGGCAGACATGCGCAAATAAATGATAACATTTCGGCTTTCTGAAGTAATAACAAAACACGCAATTTGTTTCCGTAGAAGATCTGAAATCGACGCCTACCGCCACATCCAGCACCTCAGTCTGCATGCAGCTTTGAAAAGGGTGACCACCAGGGCTTCGCGGCAACCTAGACTTCATCGCGAGCTTCAGGCCGAAGTGACGTTGTTGCGATTCTCTTGAATCAACCACCACGCTGGAATGGAATCAATTTTAGAGAATAGTTCTTCGTTCGGAAAATTTGTTCTTGGTAATATTTGAAAAAAAGTGCCGCCTCAGAGTTTCATGAAATAAACAAAACTCTATCGTCTTTCTTACTTCCGCGAAAATCAAGCACTGAAGGAAGGCGTTCATTGCGTATAAAAGAAGAGTTTATTGCTCTGTCAAGTAGCGGCGCCGATGTTGTATTTTGCCGCACCCCCAAGCTGGCTTACGCCGAAGGCACTCCATTTGGTTGACACACAGCATCTACCATCGACTACGATGGGTGAGAAGTGATAGCGTAGACCATTTCTCTAATGAAGGGTGGTAAGGGGCTTAGATCCAGCCGTGCATCAATTACTGCAAGTAGGCACAGGTTCTTCAGTGTCGGTGCCAAGTGCAACACGTGGAGATCGGTCAGCGATCTTCGCTCCTCAACTACCTGCTCCTCATCCTGGTCGGATGCCGGTCCAAAGCCACCGAAGATAAACACTCTTTCACCCATCACTGAGCAGCCATGCAAGAACCTGGGAGATGGTGGTGAGCCACATGGCTTCACTTCGGTCCAGCACGACGTCACGGGGTCGTACTTGTGCACATCTGCTGAGTAGGTCTCCAGCACATCGCTGTATCCTCCGAAAATGTACAGCTCTTCGTTGAACACGAAGGCTGAATGTCCTCGCCTATACACAGGGGGAACGCCTTGTACCTGTGGGCGCACCCAGGAAGAGTTGGTCGTTTGAAAATAGTATAGGATGAGGGAACGGACTGCTGGGCTGCCGCCGAACACATACATGCGGGTCCCGATGGCAGACACAGATTGGCAGCCATGTAGAACCGGAGCCTCTCCGCTGGTGAGAACACGATGCCACTCTAGGGTATCCAAGTCAAGGACCCGCATATCTGGCGAAGGATACCAGTCACTGAAGATATACTTGCGGTGACCCACAACACAAGCTCTGCTGCCGTACGTCGATGAGGGCACCTCACCGGACACCGCCAGACGGCTGCATGTCATCGTGTTTGGGTCGAAGCGGTAAAGAACACTTGGAATTCGCCAGTTGGGCGGGCCGCCCCACAGATACGAGCAGTGGCCGTACGCTACAACTGTGTTGAGGGAAATGGCAATCGGCCAGGCGTCTGGAAGTTGCGTCTGCACCATATCCCACCGGTGCGATGCGGGGTCGAAGATGAACACGTTGACCAAGTTCCATGGTAACTGGCAACTGCCGAACGAGTAGACCTTGCCGTTGATGCGTACAGCCCTGCGGGTGACATGCTCTGGAACGCCGTTTAGCCGCACCGTCCACATCCTGCAGAGGCACCTGCTTCTGTAAGAAACAAGGCCCGGTTATTCCAGCGATATCGGTGGCATCATGCGGCTTTTTATGCGAAGCATATTACAATAGGTAACCCAAGCCCTTCGTGACGGTTACACGCCGTGCACACCACGTGACACAATGACGTCACGACAGATGAGAGACGGGGCTCCAACTCGTGCCGTCGCTGCTGTTGCACGCCGTGCAGACCACGTGGTATGGTGACGTCACACCACGTGACACAATGACGTCACGACAGATCGCCGTCACGCGCAGGGAGAGGGAGAACGATGCCATCGCACAGACGCCGGAATGTCCTCGAGCGGCATTCCCACGCTTTTCGAACGCGCGTTCACACTCGGTGTAGGTGAAACGCTCGCTCCACCGGGCAGGCGGATGCGGATTCCGTGGCAATCCAGGCGCTCACCTAACGCGCGTCTCGGGGTTAGTCGGCGTTCCGGTGTAGCCATGCAGTTGTCTTCCCCCACGACGAAGGCTTCTGGTGGTTGTATTAAAATGACCAAGTATTCAACCAAGGAAAGCAATGTATTACCTAGCCTAGCCATCAATATGCTTCGCATCTGACTAGGCTTAACCTTATCTAAGCCTCAGCCATTTTTTTTTTCTGAAGCAGCGATATGGTGATCTGTAATCGTGGCGCGTGCAGACTTAGTGCGTCGACGGGTGACTATTTCCGTTAGATTTTTGAATATGTTTGTCATTTTATGACGCTCACACGAATGAGTGTTCGAAAAAGGACATCTACTCTTGCTGTTACCAAGATTAAAAGCGCTAAAAGCCGTTATAAAGTGCGCATAAGTGGTCAGGAGGGCTCTTCTGCCATTACGGGTTTGCTTCAGAGCGAATTGCTTTTTTGACGCCACATGATATGTGCTTAACGCTTTCCAATCGAGAATTTTGTTTAGCTGGTCGGTCATGCCAGTCGCATTGATAGGGAATAAGTATCTGGCGGCCTTAAAAAAAACGTGAAATATATATTGCTTAATGCTTAAATCCTGCGCTATTTTTTTCTTTCGTCTCGCGTATGTTTTGTTGCCGCCTTATCGTCTAGCAGGTGCTTGGTATAGGTGTCATGCAGCTCTAGTCTATTCATATCGCTAGCAACAACCACTTTGTTCAACCTTGGCGCGATGGTGGAAATGTGGTGTGAATCGTTGGCATTTCGCATTTCAATTTCCTGTTCTGGTAAGAAATGCCTAAGGGGCCTGAATACCTGCAGCTGTTTCTGGCGGAATATAAACTTGTGATTTGGTCACTGTGCCTTCTATATATACCTCTATATACGTGGATTTCAGGACAGGAAGTGGCGCAGTATCTCTCTCACATATCTCGGTGGAAGCCCCAACCGCACCGTGAGGAAATGACCCGTGAGGAGGAAGGTGGGAGTGAAAGATGAAAGAGAGAACGAGGGGTCGTAGTGGAGGGGCCCAGATTAATTTCGACCACCCGAGTACCTTTAAAGTGCATTTACATCGCACAGAACACAGGCTCCATTTGTGTTTTCCCCTCATCGAAGCGCAGGCCGGCGCGGCTGGGTTCGAACCTGGTTACTCCTGCTGAGTAGCCGAGCACGCTAACCTCTGAGCCACCGCGGCGGGTATCTACCGGTTGTGGGAAACGTGTTACGAGCGGAGCGCCGCGGGTGGCAGTTGTTGAAGAGGCGATTTGCAACGGACGGCGCGAAAGTGTGTTGCAGACACGAGACGCGATCGTCGGTTGCGGCGATAGCATCGCGCCCTCGTGCAGTGGCCGGCGAAGCTGACCTGTTTGCTCCACCGCGGGTTTGAAACGCCGTCATGACAATATTAATCTTTAGAACTCATACGCAGTAACAGTGTCTGATAAATTACGTTGGTTTTACGCTTCCCGTACTGTGGGAATTGACAATGGAATAGACGCTTTATTTGCAAACACCGCTCGCCTCTCTTTTTACCGGGAATAATTTCTTTAGTTATTGAGCAGCAGAAAGAAGGACGTTAGCACTGTGTCTGACTGCCCTCTGTTGACTTGATGGCGCTGTTTTAACGCGACAGCGTTGAAGGCCCCGGTGTCCTCGTCGGCGTTGTGAGCGAGAAATCGTGGTCATGGCTCTGGCAGGTGGTTCCCCGAGAAAAAACCTAGGAGGCGGATGGGCTAACTAGGTCACGTTTCCTTGTTGCGTCATCCCAACTTACCCACCAGATAGTGACCAAAAACTGCAAACTGTGGCAGTTAAATAAATAATTGGCAGCTCGGAAAGAGCAACCTGGGCCCGCAAGGCCCATCGCTTAACCACTACACCAGTGCGAGAGGTGGGGTATGAGGACTGCCAAGGATTTATCAGTGTAAAATAGTTAATGGCCTGCATATACGGGAATTAACCCATCATGATATAGCGTGGTACTCTTACGGTGGAGCTTAAGTGTCCCCTCTAATTTTATTTTCTTTTACGAGGCAGCATTAAAGGTCCCGTTCGGCCGGAAGCCCATCGTAAGGATCGTTTACACAATGGAAAATCCTGATTGGTCTAGAAGGTAGCGGAGTAGGAAAGCAGTTTTGCTGATACTAAAAAAAAACTGTGGTCAGTCGAAATCGAAACCGCCTCTGAGGAACGTGCGTTAAGTTGGATATATAGAGACCTTGTACGAGTACCACCAACCCCCCAGCAGGCAAATTACATTAGAGGACCACACAGGTAATGAGGGTCACTAAATACCGTCACTAAATAATGTGGACGATGATGTGCAATAAAGCAGTTTGTGATTTGAACCAGTGTGTCGACGTCTGCAAAACAGTGCGCCAGGGGACCCCGTAGGGACCGTACGGACCATTTAACGCTATCGTATCGTACTCTCACAGGGAACTGAAGGTTCCCACTTTTTTCTTGTCAAGTAAGAATCTTTAATCACGTCGAAATCGCCATCCTGCATTAAAACTAATGAAGCAGTTACCGCGGGTAACGGGAATTGCAGCGACAGATTTTCTTGCCCGCAGCGCTGAGGACTCGCGTCTACGTCATTCTGCCCAGATGTTGGGGGCGCAAGCATTTTTGTACCTCGGGACGTGAGCGATCTTGTCGTGTAGCGTGTTTGATGTCGCCTTTCCTAACGCGTTGATCTCCGTTTCCAACGGCCGCATGTTCGCGGGCTTTGGCCTCCTGATGTCAAGCGTCCCAAGCCTTTACCTACCTCCTGGCTGCATCTACGGCTGTCTAATGGGGATGTTAGCATTTCTTTGTGAAATCAGCTGCACGTCTATAGAGGTCTTCGCAGACTTTGCACTTTCCTTCGCAATCTTACGAACAGCTTAAATCTTGTGTTTACGCAGGGCCTACAGTTCCGTGGCTTATGAAGCAATTCCAGAAGGCGTTTGCAGTCAAGAGGCTAAATATTCCTAGCGCTTCAGGATCTCACATCGAACGATGTGCTATCCTGATAGTCTGTAGCGAAGAAAAATGTGTCTCGAAGTCTCCCACGCCTGCGCCACCCAGTGCGTAGCGCCCTCCCTGCCGTTCTCGTGTCCCCCTTTCCCGGCAACCCTTCTTACTCGCTTTCCCTCTCTCTCCGTCGCGTAAGCCCAGGAACAGATGCTATATCGTCATAACAGCAAAGGGTGCGTTAGAAGCTTTCTCACTGAAATCAACACAGGATTGCGGAAAAAAGAAAGAAAAACGCTTACCAAACCTCTTCTTACCCAGTGCTTGTCCGACAGCAGGGACGAAAAACTAACGCCCGCCTTCATTTCTGAGAAGATTGGTTACCACTGCACGATGTGGACTATGCGGCTGCACCGGGTTCCCGAACTCGTAAAACGACATGGCTGTCTCCACCAATGGGAAGGTCTACTCGTTTGACCCCTTCTACAACTGCCGCGATGACAGCGACGAAATCTTAGGCAGCCGATTCGGCGTATGCATTTTTCACCCCGCAACGTGCATGTGGCGTGTGCTGCTGACCGAGTTGCACTCCCAAGGCGGGCCCATTAGCTGCATCGACCGCAGCATTGCCGCTTACGGCCACTGCGTCTACATGTGAAGGAGCTCCTCGGACCTAAGGTCACGGATTGGCGGCTTATACCGGTTCTATACCCTCGCTATGACATGGAGCCGCCCGGAAATGTGCGGCCAAGTGCCGACACTGAGCATCTTCTCTGCTTGTGTGCTGTGTCAACTGATGTACATCTTTGATTTCTTGGACCCGGAATCCTCACACCGTGTATATTATCTTGACCTTGAGAACCTGACGTGGCATAGCGCTCCGACCAGTGCAGAGCCCTTGGCTAGCCGCTGCTTTCACACGGCGTCCGCAGTCGGAACACGAATGTATGTTTGGGGTGGCCAGGCGTTCAACACAGAGATTGAACGCCTCGCTCAAAGAAGTCTGTGTTAGCCTACGTTAGCGCCCACTCCAAATTAGTAAAACGAGGAATAGTTTCTCTTTGCATTAGGTCGGGCATAGAAAAATCTTGTCCACACAAGATAAGTGAAAGCTTCCAGTATCAGATCGGAAGAGTTATGTCAGCAGGTTACCCATCGCAACTGGTCACCAGCGTGTCTGAAAGCCTCCTTCAAAAAATGAAGAAACCAGGCTACAAGCGTGACATTGGAAACAAACCTGTGCAGGTCATACCTTACCTGTATGGGTTTTCGCACAATTTGTAAAAAGTGGCTTCCAGGCACGGAGTGCAGCTGATTTTTTCAGCCCCTTGCAAACTGGCAAGTTTATCTCCGATGGTATCAGGAAAGCGGGTAAAAAAGGCCTGTACTGTCAAACATCAAACAGTGTTCACAAAATGAACCACTAATGTGGTATACGAGATCCTTTTGACGTTTGGCAGAGTGTATGTAGGGCAAACGGGACAGTGTTTCAATGAGCGTGCTCGACAGCACAATGTGATCCTAAAAAGGAAGACGGGAAGCAACCTAGCTATACATTGTGACAGGTGTAAAGATTGTTGTCCGAAATTGTACGAAACCAGGTTTCTAGCCAGGAGAAGAGAAAAAATAGAAAGAGAAATAATTGAGGCTTTTTATATTCATCAAAGAAAGGAGAACTGCGTTAGCACGCCTTCTATTCCCCTCACAAGAAACGAACTAGCTTTTGTGGACGGTTTCGTTTAGATGCCCTTTGGAAAGTCCGCTTGCTTCCATCAATCGGTGTTATGATTGTTAAGATCTTAGCGTGGGTTCTTATCCTTATTCATAATCTTTCAACCTGTGCTGTCATTTACACTCGCAAGTGTTATCAACCATGCTTTTTGTAATAGCGACCTCCTTATGACTTGTTGTGCTGTTATCACTCGACCATCACCGCCGTTGTTCTTAGTTTTTTGGCTACGTACACTCAACCTCATGCAGCTCAGCGGCTATAAATGAGCGCCTGGTTACCTCTTCCTGTTATTAAAGTTGGAAGTTGCGCATCTTTCCTGTTCTATGTTTCCTTTCTGTTTCGTCTTTTTTTGGCGTACGACATTCTTTCAAAACATAGAGTTCAACGACTTTTCAACTATTACTGTTAGCCTCCATCTGTGTTGAGAGGTGTTTAGCTCACCGCGAGTAATATGCTATCAATATTTAGAACTTCGAACACAAAGTTACCCTCGGCGCAGTGGCGTAACAAATTTTGGCTATTTCCGCGGGTTACTTGTAATCGATCTGTTGCTATGCCTGCGGGCGTGCTTCTTTTCTGGCGTGTTTTCTTTTTTTATTCTGTTTTTCCTACAAACTGCCCATACAAACGCTTTATGTTCTTACCTTCCCATCTTCCTTGCTTCCATTTTCACATGTCATATAGTGTTTTAGTCCTGCATCGCCTTATTTACTCCGGTTGATTGTCGTTTCTAATTCGGCCATCCGCATAGGCTATCACATTTTATTCTTTCATCTTCGCCTTTACTGTCGATTCTGGTGAATTTTTATGGCGCTAGGTAATCTGTGGCTAAAGAGCGCCGTGGCACAAAGTTGCTTTGTCTATTCAAGCTGGTGTCACAGACACATTTTCCCAACATTTCGCACCAGCCATCGTGGGATGGCTTCTCGAGAATGTATCTGGCGTGCGCAGTGCAATGGAGCGCTCTCGCATCAGTGTAAATAAGCTGTAAGGAAGCTTCAGCTACAGTCTAGCATGCTGTCGAGTGCCTTCAATATGATTACCCCCTGATACGACCTGTTACTCAAGCTTTGAAGAATTCTAGCGGCTCAGGTTGACGACATAGATACCGATCAGATGCTTCCAGATTGAAATTTGAATGTATATAGGAAAAAAGAGAACCATAACTAGCAGGCCATAAAATCAGTGAACATTTAAAGCAGCGTCAAAGTGAAAGCAGACATGCGGAAATAAGTGATAACTGTTTGGCTTTCTAAAGTCGTCGCAACAGAAGCAAGTTTTTTCCGGAAAAGTGCTGGAATCGACGCCTACCGCCACATATCTCTATCTAAGATATGCTTTGAAAAGGATCACCAGCAGTGGCTACGCGATAACCTAGTATTTATCACGAGCTTCAAGCCGAAGTGGCGTTAATGGGACTTGCTTGAAGAAACCACCGGGCTGGAGGTGAATCGATTTCAGTGAATAACTCTTCGTTCAGAAACTTTGCTCGCTTTATTATTTACGAAAACGTGGCGGCCCAGAGCGACATGAATATAAACAAAACACTAGCGACTTTCTTGCTTGCGCGAAAACAGAGCACTGACGGAACGCGTTCTTTGCGTATAAAAGAAGTGCTTATTTCTGTGTAAAGCAGCTGCGCCGAAGTTGCATCATCACCGTACCACCCAGCCGGCTTCGCCGAAGGCACTCAGTTTGCTTGAGATGCAGCATCTGCCATCGACTACGATGGCTGAGAAGTTATAGCGTAGACCATTTCTCTAATGAAAGGTGGTAAGGGGCGTAGATCCAGCCGCGCATCAATTACCGCAAGTAAGCACAGGTTCTGCAGTTTCGGTGCCAAGTGCAACACGTAGAGATCGGTCAGCGCCCTTCGCTCCTCAGCAACCTGCTCCTCATCCTGGTTGGGTGCCGGCCCAAAGCCACCGAAGATAAACACTCTTTCACCCATCACTGAGCAGCCATGCGAGAGCCTGGGAGATGGTGGTGAGCCACATGGCTTCACTACGGTCCAACACGACGTCGCGGGGTCGTACTTGTGCATATGTGCCAAGTATGTCTGGAGCAAATCGCTGTACCCTCCGAAAATGTACAGCTCTTCGTTGAACACGAAGGCTGAATATCCTCGCCGATACAAAGGGGGAACGCCTTGTACCTGTGGGCGCACCCAGGAAGAGGTGGTCGTTTCAAGATAGTATAGGATGAGGGAAGGGTCTCCTAGGCTGCTGCCGAACACATACATGCGGGTCCGAATGGCAGACGCAGTGTGGAAGGCACGTCGAACCGGAGCCTCTCCGCTGGTGGGGACACGGTGCCACTCCAGGGTATCCAAGTCGAGGACCCGCATATATGGCGAAGGATCCCAGTCACTTAATATATACTTGCGGTGACCCACAACACAAGCTGTGCTGCCGTAAATCGATGGCGGCACCTCACCGGACACCGCCAGACGGCTGCATGTCATCGTGTTTGGGTCCAAGCGGTAAAGGACACTCGGGGCTGGCCAGCTGGGCGGGCCGCCCCACAGATACGCGCAGTGGCCGTACGCTACAACTGTCTGGACGGAAATGTAAAACAGCCCGCCGTAGGGAAGTTGCGTCTGCACCATATCCCACCGGTGCGATGCGGGGTCGAAGATGAAGACGTGGAGCAAGTTCCATGGCGCGTGGTAACTGTCGAACGAGTAGACCTTGCCGTTGATGCGTACAGCCCTGCGGGTGGCATGCTCTGGAACACCGTTTAGCCGCACTGTCCACATCCTGCAGGGACACCTGCTTCTGTAAGAAACAAAGTCCGGTCATTCCAGCGATGGTGGCGGAGTCATGCGGCTTTTTTCTGAAGCAGCGATATGGCGACCTCTATTCGCGGCGTGAGCGGACATAGTGCGTCGACGGGCGACTATTTCCGTTAGATTTTGGAATACTTTTGTCATTTTATGACACTCACACGAATGAATGTTCTAAAAAAAACATGTACTGTTGCTGTCACCAAGATTAAAAGCGCGAAAAGCCGTTATAAAGTGCGCGTAAGTGGTCAAGAGGCGGTTCTGTCATTACGGGTTTGTGTCAGAGCGAATTACCTTCTTGACGCCGCCAGATATGTCGTTAACGCTTACCAATAGAGAATTTCGTTTCGTTGATTGGTCATCCCAGTCGCATTGATAGGGACTGAATATCTGGCGGCCCTGAAAAGAAACGTGAAATATATATTGCTTAAATCCTGCGGAACTTTCTTCTTTCGTTTCGGACGTGTTTGGTTGCCGCCTTTTCGTCTAGCAGGTGTATAGTATCGCTGTCATGCATTCACATCGGGAGCAACAACCCCTCTGTTGAACTCGCGTTTTTCGGGTCAGCAGCCCGGAAGGCGCGGCCGGGATCGAACCCGCGTCTTTCGGGCTGCTGACCCGAAAGACGCGGGTTCAATCCTGGCCCGCGGAGGCCGAATTTCGATGGAGGCGAAATTCTGGAGGCCCGTGTACTGTGCGATGTCAGTGCACGTTGAAGACCCCAGGTGGTCGAAATTTCTGGAGCCCTTCACTACGGCGTCCCTCATAGTCTGAGTTGCTTTGGGACGTTAAACCCCAATAAACCAACAAACCACCAACCTGGCCACGATGATGAAAATGTGGTGTGCATGGTCGGGATTTCACCTTTGCATTTCATCTTCTAGCAAGAATTGCTTAAAGTGGGTCAATACCTACAGCTGTTGCTGATGAACTGGAAACATGTGATTTTAGACTCTGTGCCTTCCATAATACCTCTAAATAAGTGGCTTTGGAGGAAAGGAAATTTTGCACTATTGGCTCACTTCTAGGCGGACACCCCAATTGCGCTGTGAGGGAAGGGAGGTAGGTGGGAGTGAAAGATTTGGATTGTGGGGGTTAAACGCTCCAGAGCGGCTCAGGCTATGAGGGACGCCGTAGCTCCGGAAATTTCGACTCCCTGGGGTTCTTTAAAGTGCACTGACCTCGCACATTACACGGGCCACTACATTAGCATCGTATAACTGCTTAGTCTTCTGTATGTTTGCTAACCTTTCTTCGGATCGCCACATTAACTGTATGACCAGTAGTGCTAACTGTTCTCTAGGTTACTTGGAACAAAATTTATTGTCTCTATATTCATTTACCTACAACGTTACAAATCACTTGTTCGTTCTTAACCTGAGAATGCGGCTTCAGTACGGCACCCTGGTCTTGATTTTCTAGTAAGCTACGAACATAATAAGAATCGGTCTTCTCGTTACATTCTCAACTGCTGTCATCGTACCACCAGCACCCCTAATATGAAAACTAATGTGCACCTTCTTCTATGGTACTTACGTAATCAAATTCTGCGGCTGCGTTTGCTTCATAAAATATACTGCTAGAAAAAACTTTACGATATTTTGATTCAGCGGCCCATTAACACATCTCGCCACTTGCACCGCTGTGAAAAAGTTGCAGTTTTTTAATGATACACGAATGCTTTTTATCGCTCATTCCTGCCTCGTTCATTTCAGGACTGGAACCACTATCATGACGGGCTAGTTTCAATAGCATATATTAATTCGTTTACAAGTGCTTTAACAGATGGTTAAAGTGTTACGAATATGCAATATTTCCACACTATATATTGTTTTTGATTGAAACCATTGTATTTACGTCTGCTTTTTTCCTTTTTCCTCTGATTTATGCCATGAGATAAAGCATCACGTCCGCGAAGCATACGTGTAAAGTGCTATCAGGACTTCGCACATGACTATTATCAGCGGTAGATAACATGCTCTCTAGACTTCTGACATCAGCCCTTTGTCTGCGGGTGTTGCCAAGGGCGGCTCAGTGGCGAACATGCGGTACCCGAGAGCAGGACCATTACTGCGGCACGTGTGCAGTATTGCGGCACGTGTGCAAGGCACGTGTGCCATTACCTCACCCTCCCTACCCAGAGTGAAGCAAGCTCATTTCATTCTGGGTAGGGAGGGTGAGGTAATGGCACACGTGCCTTAAATGGATGATTGCTGTTTCTTTGTTTTCTCTAGTTTTAAGCCTGTGAGTGGCAACTGTGTATCTGGGTTTGACAAGACGCTTTTGCGCATATTTGTGTAACGGTATAAATTGGTTGTCTACGTGTGAATAAAATTCAGTTGTAAGTTCAGGGCCGTCAATCTGTTTCACCTTGTCCTCCGTCCGTGTTCTTAAGCGCTGGTTTTTTACGATTCATCACCGCCAACTCGCCCAATCCTCAGTTCTTCTGCAAACAGGAGCAGGGACAACGGGCAAGCTTGTTTCAGGGAGCACCGTATGCGGACTGTTTGTGGGAGAGGGCGATTCTCAATAAAACACGAGGAACAGTTTTTGTGGCAAAGGCGCATCCCAGTCGAAAGACTTTAACCAAGATTGACGTGGTTTACAAGCGAATGATGAAACGGATAACACATGCGATGAAATGCCTTTTCCAGGTCGACTTGCGCCTGTGTAATTGTTCGTGAGCGCCACTGCGATACTTCAACACCGTACGCACTGCATGTAAATTAAGCCACATGTCTGGAGAGGTTCATTCAAAGTAGGCATTGAAAGCTGTAGAAAATTTGAGAGAGCTCAAGCGAGAATCTTATAAACAACGCGAGAAAATTCAGGGGCACTTTGGCTCTCCAAAGTGCTGGAAGGCGAAAGCCTTTCCTGGAGCACTGTTTGGCGTTGCAAGACTATTATGCGAAGCATACTACTTTAGCTACCACTTCAGCCCTTCACCGTGGTTATGCGCCTCCAAATCACGTGATACATGATGTCACACCACGTGACACGATGACGTCACGACAGTAGAGAAACAGGGGCGCACCTCGCGCCGTCGCTGTGGTTGTGCGCCTCCAAATCACGTGATACATGACGTCACACCACGTGACACGATGACGTCACGACAGTGGAGAAACGGGGGCCCACCTCGCGCCGTCGCTGTGGTTATGCGCCTCCAAATCACGTGATACATGACGTCACACCCCGTGACACGATGACGTCATGACAGTAGAGAAACAGGGGCCCACCTCGCGCCGTCGCTGTGGTTGTGCGCCTCCAAATCACGTGACACGATGATGCCACACCACGTGACACGATGACGTCACGGCAGTGGAGAAACGGGGGCCCACCTCGCGCCGTCGCTGTGGTTGTGCGCCTCCAAATTACGCGACACGATGATGCTTCGCATTCTCCAGGCTTAACCAAGTTAAGCCTCAGCCATTTTTTGCGGTATACAAGTGCTTTAATTGACTACACACATTGACTACACCTTACAACTACACACTCTGACTGCCGACTTTGACTGCTTCTCTAGCACGACTGCCTCTCTGCTTCGATTAGTTCGGTTGTATCCATGGCTCTGTTCGCAGTAATGAGGTATGTAATGTGGTCAGCCACGGACGCCTTACGCCCGCTTTCGGAGCGGACGACAACTATTTTATTAGTTGTCGCGCGCTTCAAAAGGTGGCGTCAGGCATCCGTGGGTGACCTCATTACTTCGAATCCGCGCACTGTGATGTCATAACCATTTCGACCAACCGAAAAGCGTGACACCTCTGCTAGCAACCTTCTGTTGCCAACGGTGAGGCATTAAAGGATTGCTCTTTAAATCGTGAGAGCTTCGTAGCCGTCTGCCTATCGCAGTTCTTCCTTTTCGTCAGTGTCCGGTGTTATGAGAATATGACTTCTGTCAAATGAATGTAGCAAAAATAGAACATCAATGCTCGTCTAAAAAAATTCACATTTGATTCACAAATATCACATTTTATACTCTCACCTTCGCGTTTACTGTTGACTGTGATGAATTTTTACAGCGCAAGGTTATCTGCGGCTAAGGAGTGGCATGGCACAAATTTGCTTTGTCTATTCAAATTGGTGTCACAGACAGATTTCCCTAACATTTCACCCCAGCCGTCGTTGGATGCCTTATCGAGAGTATGTGACGTGCGCGGTGCGCCGGAGCGCTCTCACATCCGCATCAATAAGCTGTCGAGAAGCTTCAAATACTCTCCAGCGTGTAGTCAATTGCCTTCAATACTATCTCCACCTGATACGATCAGTTACAAAGCTTTGACGAATTCTATCCGCTCATGTTCAATACATAGATACTCGTCGAGTGCTGAGGGCATACATGCTGAAGGCAGACATGCGCAAATAAATGATAACATATCGGCTTTCTGAAGTAATCACAAAACACGCAAGTTGTTTCCATAGAAGATCTAAAATCGACGCCTACCGCCACATCCAGCACCTCAGTCTGCCTACAGCTTTGAAAAGGATGACCACCAGGGCTACGCGGCAACCTAGACTTCATCGCGAGCTTCAGGCCGAAGTGATGTTGATGCGATTCTCTTCAATCAACCACCAGGCTGGAATGGAATCAATTTCAGAGAATAGTTCTTCGTTCGGAAAATTTGTTCTTGGTAATATTTGAAAAAAAAAAAGTGCCACCTCAGAGTTTCATGAAATAAACAAAACGCTAGCGACTTTCTTACTTCCGCGAAAATCGAGCACTGAAGGAAGGCGTTCATTGCGTATAAAAGAAGAGTTTATTGCTGTGTCAAGTAGCGGCGCCGAAGTTGTATTATCGCCGCACCCCCAAGCTGGCTTACGCCGAAGGCACTCCATTTGGTTGACACACAGCATCTTCCATCGACTACGGTGGGTGAGAAGTGATAGCGTAGGCCATATCTCTAATGAAAGGTGGTAAGGGGCGTAGATCCAGCCGTGCATCAATCACTGCAAGTAAGCACAGGTTCTTCAGTGTCGGTGCCAAGTGCAACACGTGGAGATCGGTCAGCCATCTTCGCTCCTCAGCAACCTGCTCCTCATACTGGTTGGGTGCCGGCCCAAAGCCGCCGAAGATAAACACTCTTTCACCCATCACTGAGCAGCCATGCCAGAGCCTGGGAGATGGTGGTGAGCCACATTGCTTCACTTCGGTCCAACGCGATGTCACGGGGTCGTACTTGTGCACATCTGCCAAGTAGGTCTTCAGCACATCGCTGTAGCCTCCGAAAATGTACAGCTCTTCGTTGAACACGAAGGCTGAATGTCGTTGCCGGTACACAGGGGGAACGCCTTGTACCTGTGGGCGCACCCAGGAAATGGTGGTGGTTTCAAAATAGTATAGGATGAGGGAATGGTCTTCAGTGCTGCCGCCGAACACATAAATGCGGGTCCCGATGGCAGACACAGATTGGCAGCCATGTAGAACCGGAGCCTCTCCGCTGGTGGGGACACTATGCCACTCTAGGGTATCCAAGTCAAGAACCCGCATATACGGCGAAGGATCCCAGTCACTGAAGATATACTTGCGGTGACCCACAACACAAGCTGTGCTGCCGTAATTCGATGAGGGCACCACACCGGATACCGCCAGACTGCTGCATGTCATCGTGTTTGGGTCGAAGCGATAAAGAACACTTCGAAATGGCCAGTTGGGCGGGACGCCCCACAGATACGCGCAGTGGCCGTACGCTACAACTGTGTTGAGGGAAATGGCAATCGGCCTGGCGTCGGGAAGTTGCGTGTGCACCACATCCCACCGGTGCGATGCGGGGTCGAAGATGAACACGTTGACCAAGTTCCATGCCATCTGGCCATTGTCGAACGAGTAGACCTTGCCGTTGATGCGTACAGCCCTGCGGGTGACATGCTCTGGAACGCCGTTTAGCCGCACCGTCCACATCCTGCAGAGACACCTGATTCAATAAGAAACAAGGGCCGGTCATTCCAGCGATGGCGGTGGCATCATGCGGCTTTTTTCTGAAGCAGCGATATGGTAATCGGTATTCGTGGCGCGCGCAGACTTAGTACGTCGACGGGTGACTATTTCCGTTAGATTTTTGAATATATTTGTTATTTTATGACACTCACACGAATGAATGTTCGAAAAAGGACATGTACTCTTGCAGTTACCAAGATTAAAAGCGCTAAAAGCCGTTATAAAGTGCGCATAAGTGGTCAGGAGGGCTCTTCTGCCATTACGGGTTTGCTTCAGAGCGAATTGCTTTTTTGATGCCACATGATATGTGCTTAACGCTTTCCAATCGAGAATTTTGTTTAGTTGATGGGTCATGCCAGTCGCATTGATAGGGATTGAATATCTGGAGGCCTTAAAAAAAACGTGAAATATATATTGCTTAATGCTTAAATCCTGCTCTACTTTTTTCTTTCGTCTCGCGCATGTTTTGTTGCCGCCTTATCGTCTAGCCGGTGCTTGGTATAGGTGTCATGCAGCTCTAGTCTATTCATATCGCGAGCAACAACCACTTTGTTCAACCTTGCCGCGATGGTGAAAATGTGGTGTGAATCGTTGGCATTTGACATTTTGATTTGCGGCTCTGGCAAGAAATGCCTAAGGGGGCTGACTACCTGCAGCTGTTTCTAGTGAAATAGAAAATTGTGTTTTGGTCACTGTGACTTCTATATATACCTCTAAATACGTGGTTTCGAGGAAATGATGTGGTGCCGTATCTGTCTCACATATCTCGGTGGAAGCCCCAACCGCACCGTGAGGGAATGGAGGAAGGCGGGAGTGAAACAAGAAAGAGAGAAGGAAGAGCCGTAGTGGAGGGCTTCGGGTTTATTTCGACCACCCGAGGATCTTTAACGTGCCTTTACATCGCACAGCACACGAGCTCCTTTTGTGTTTTCTCTTCATCGAAGTGCAGGCCGCTGGGGCTCGGTTCGAACCCGGTTACTCCTGCTGAGTAGCCGAGCACGCTAACCTTTGAGCCACCGCGGCGGGTGCCTACCGGTTGTGGGAAACGTGTTACGAGAGCAGCGCCGCGGGTGGCAGTTGTTGAAGAGGCGATTTGCAACGCACAGCGCAAAACTTTGTCACAGTTCAACACGAGACGTGATCGGTTGCGGCGATAGCATCGCGCCCTCGTGCAGTGGGCAGCGAAGCTGACCTGTTTGCTCCGCCGCGGGTTTGCAACGCCCTCGTGGCAATATTAATCTATTGAACTCATGCGCAGTAACGGTGTCCGATAAATTACGTTGGTTTTACCCTTCCAGTACTGTGTATATTGACAATGGAATAGACGCTTCATTTGCAAAGACTGCTCGCCTCTCTTTTTTGAACTACCGGGAATAATTTCTTTAGTCACTGAGCAGCAGAAAGAAGGACGTTAGCACTGTATCTGACTGCCTTCTATCGACTTGATGGCGCTGTTTTAACGCGACAGCGTTGAAGGCCCCGGTGTCCACGTCGGCGTTGTGAACGAGAAATCGTGGCCATGGCTCTGGCAGGTGGTTCCCAGAGAGCAGCGTAGGAGGCGGATGGGCCGCCTTGGTCACGTGTTCTTGTTGCGTCATCACAACCTACCCACCGGATAGTGATCAAACTGCACACTGTGGCAGTTAAATAAATGATTTGTAGCTCGGGAAGAGCAACCTGGGTTCCACAAGGCCCATCGCTTAACCACTCTTCTAGTGCGACAGTAGGCTTATAGGACTCCCAGGAATCTATTAGTGTGAAATTGCGAATGGCCTTCTGCATACGTAGGAATTAGCCCATCATGCTATCGCGTCGTACTCCTAAGGCGGAGCTTAAGCGTCCCCTCCAATTTTATTTTTTTTTACGCAACAGCATTAAAGGTCCCGTACGGCCGCAAACCCAGCGTCAGCATCGTTGACACTGCAAAATCCTGATTGGTCGAGAAGGTAGTGGAGTAGGAAAGCCATTTTGCTTATATTAAAAAGAAAATGTGGTCAGTCGGAATCGAAACCGCCACTGAGCAACGTGCGATAATTGCGATAAATAGAGGCCTTGTACGAGTACCTCCCACCCCACAGCAGACAAATTACATGAGAGGACCATATAGCTAATGAGGGTCAATAATTACCGTCACTTAATAATGTGGACGATGATGTGCAATAAAACAGTTTATGATTTCAACAAGTGTGTCGATGTCTGCAAAACGGTGCGCCATAGAAAACCCTAGCGACCGTACGGACACTTTAACGCTACCACGTCGTACTATTGAGGTGAACTGAAGTTCCCAGTTTTTTTCCTGTCAAGTAACAATCCTTAATCATGCCGAATATGCAATGCTAGATTAAAACTAAACGAGCAGTTACCACCAGTGACGTGAATTGGAGCGAGGCGTTGGCTAGCACGCAGATCTGAGGATTCGCGTCTACGTCACTCTGTCCAGATATTGGGACCAGTGCCATGGTTATACTCACCCTGGGCACATGCGCGTAATATGAGGGCTGCGGGGTGGGCCTGTGGCCTTGAACGGTTCAAACTCGCTTGTATAATAAAGTTTTCAATCCATCATGGGGGCGCTAGCATTTGGACGTCCGGATTTGAGGGGTCCTGTCGCGTAGCGCGTTTGAGGTCGGCTTTCCTTTTGCGTTGACCCCTTTCCAACGGCCGTATGTTAACTGGCTTTGGCCTCCCCTTGATGTCAAGTGGCCCAAGCCCGAACCTGCCTCCTGCCTCCATCCACGGCTGCCCAATGCTGATGTTAGCATTTCTTTGTGACCTCAGCTGCCCGTCTATGCAGGTCTTCTTAGACTCCGCGCTTGTGTTTGCACTCTTATGAGCGCAGCAAATCTTGTGTGTGGGCAGTGCCTACAGTTCCGTGACTTGTGAAACAAACACACAATGTCTTTGCTACTCAAGAGGTTCAATATTACTATCGCTTCACGCCATCGTATCAACGATGCACTAGGCTGTAGCGAAGAAAAATGTGTCTCGGTGTGATACAGGCCTGCGCACCCAGTTCGTAGCGTCCTCCCTGCTCTCCTCGTGTCCCGTCTTTCCCTGCGCAACCCTTCTCACACGCTTTCCCTCTCTCTCCTCCGCGTAAGCCCAGGAACAGTTGTTATATCGTCATAACAGCAAAGGGTGCGTTAGAAGCTTTCTCACTAAAATCAACACAGGCTTGCAGAAAAAAAAATAAAAACGCCTACCATACCTGCTCTGACCCAGTGCTTGCCCGACACCAGGAAGGAAAAACTAACGCCCGGTTTCATTTCTGAGAAGACTGGTCATCACTGCGCGATGTGGAACATGCTGCCGAACGGGCGTTCCAGAACTCGTCAACGACATGGTGTCGCCATCAAAGGAAAGGTCTACTCGTTCGACCCGTTCTACAACTACCACGATGACAGCGATGAAATCTTAGGCATCCGCTTAGGCGTATACATCTTCCACCCTGCAATGTGCAGGAGGGGTGTGCCTCTGACTGACCTGCACCCCGAAGGCGAGCCCATTACTTTACCGACCACAGCGTTGTCGCCTACGGTGACTGTGCCTACATGTGGGGGAGCTCCTCGGACATAAGGTCACGGATTGGCGGCTTATACCGGTTGTATACCCTCGCTATGACATGGAGCCGCCCGGAAATGTGCGGCCAAATGCTGACACTGAGCATGTTCACTGCTTGTGTGCTGTGTCAGCGGATGTACATCTTTGATTTCTTGGACCCGGAATCCTCACACCGTGCATATTATCTTGACCTTGAGAGCCTGAGTTCCATAGCGCACCGACCAGTGCAGAGGCCCCGGCTAGCCGCTGCTTCCACACGGCGTCCGCAGTCGGAACACGAATGTATGTTTGGGGTGGCCAGGCGTTGGACACAGAGGTCAACGACTTTTCAACTATTACTGTTAGCTTCCCTCTGTGTTGAGAGGTGTGTAGCTCACCGCGAGTAATATCCTATCAATATTTAGAGCTTCGAATACAAGGTTACCCTCGGCGCAGTGACGTGACAAATTTTGGCTATTTCGACGGGTTACTTGTACTGGATCAGTTGCTTTGCCTGCGGGCTTTTCGAAAGCGCACTTATTTTGGCGCGGTATGAGCAAAGTTTACAAGAGAATAAACGAAAGGATAACTCACGCGATCAAATGCCCTTGCCAGGCCGATTTGTGCCAGTGTAGTTGTTCGTGAGCGCCACTACAATATTTCAACACCTTACGCATTCGTTTTAAATTAAGCAACATGTTTTAAGAGGTCCAATCAAAGCAGGCATTGCAAGCTGTAGCCAATTTGTGAGAGCTGAAGCGAAAATCTTACAAACAAGATGAGAAAACGTGAGAGCTTCGTAGCCATCTGCCAATCGCAGTTTTTCCTTTTCATGAGTGTCTGGTATTAAGAGATTAGGACTTCTATCAAATGAATGCAGCAAAAATCGAACATCAATACTGGTCTTAAAATTTCGAATTGGACAAGTGATAAAACAGATTCAAATGTCTAATTTTCCTGGGAGACTGGCAGGCCCCGGGGTTTTAGAAAGCGGCAATCGACCAAATTCACCAACTACTTCACCCAAGGTTAAATAACCTCTTATTATCGTGCACACATTCTCAGGGAGCACCATTATCATAGACACAAAGCGCGCTATTTGAGAATCAAGCCACGGTACCATCAGGGTACTCAGATACTAGTACGCCCCTGAGCGCCCTGCGTAAATAACATGAACAATGGTATGAAGATGTAGTAACTAAAAGACAACCAGCGTAAAGGTGAGCGGCGAGGGAACAAGACATGCCATCACGACAAAGTTGCCAGAATGGAAAACAGCAGCTAATAAGAGTACACGGAAAGGTGTGGGAATAAAACATAATATGCCAAAGTAGATAGAGGAAACGAAAACAACAAGCAACCGGAGTGCAGGAAATTGGGAAAGAATAAAAGATGATATACGAGATGTGAAAATGGAAACAAGCATGACGAGAGGGTAACAACAAAAAGCACTTGGATGGGCGAAAAGAAGAAACACGGTAAAGGAATAAAAACATGGCCTGAAATGGTTACAGACAAGCATGGCGAAAACAGCGCCTGAAAAGTAGCGAACACGTTTACAATCGGCTTGCCAGAAAAGCGATTTCTTTCGGCAGGAGCGAAACAGACGGCGTGCCGACACACTTGTCACTGGGTTTAGTACTGTCAAACGCTTCTGCGACCACCCTTTTTGTATTATATTTAGTTAACAATATGTCATGTTTTCAAATACAGGTTTGCAAGGAACCTTCTCTTACCCTCACCCTTACCTTTAAATCGCTTACAACGGTGTCATAAATGGCCTCCTGGACTATTCTGTATTTGCAGCCTGTGTTCACATGCCCCTTCACTAAAACATATACCACTCTGTCCAATGTAGAGCTGTCGGAATTGAGGGTAACTTTCTGCACAACTCTTCAAACACACTCGTGAAATTCTTATCGTGCTTCTTGGAACACGGTGGTCTATTCCTCTTTACATTAATCGTCAAACGGGCACATACTGCGAAGTTTACACTGCAGAGAGAAAACAATCTTGACCGCTTAACAGCTCACCACTTTTTTTATGTTACGTGAAACGCGATGAATGAAGCGCATAAACTCCACCGCTTCTTTCGTGGCAGTCTCTTTCGGTTGAGTAGCGGAACGGAAGCGCTGTAGTTGCTGATTGCATCTTTTTTTCTTTTTTATGATCAGAAAATTTTTCCAGCGCGTTTCTGGCGTGTTTTTTTTTATTCTGTTTTTCCTTTTCGCCCATACAAACGCTTTATGTTCTTACCTTCCCATCTTCCTTGCTTCCATTTTCACATGTCATATAATGTTCTAGTCCTCCATCGCCTTATTTACTCCGCTTGATTGTTGTTTCCCACTCGGATTGCGGGGGTTAAACGCTCCAAAGCGTCTCAAGCTATGAGCGACGCCGCAGACAAGAGCTCCGGAAATTTCGACCACCTGGGGTTGTTTAACGTGCAGTGACATCGCACAGTACGCGGGCCACTATATTAACATCGTATAACATCTTACGCTTCTCAGTGTTTTCTAACCTTTCTTCGGATCGCCACATTAACTGTATGACCAGTAGTGCTAACCGTTCTCTAGGTTACTTGTGACAAAATATCTTGTCTCTATATTTCTTTACCTACAACGTTACAAATCACTTGTTCGTTCTAAACCGGAGAATGCGGCTTCAGTACGGTACCCTGGTCTTGATTTTCTAGTAAGCTACGAACATAATAAGAATCGGTCTGCTCGTTACATTCTCAACTGCTGTCATCGTACCACCAGCACCCCTAATATGAAAACTAATTTGCACCTTCCTCTATTGTAGTTACGTAATCAAATTCTGCGGCTACGTTTGCTTCATAAAATATACAGCCAGAAAAAACTTTACGATATTTTGATTCAGCAGCCCATTAACACATCGCGCCACTTGCACTGCTGTGAAAAAGTTGCACTTTTTTAATGATACCCGAATGCTTTTTATCGCTCATTCCTGCCTCGTTCAATTCAGGACTGGAACCACTATCATGACGCGCTAGTTTCAATAGCATATATTAATTGGTTTACAAGTGCTCTAACAGATGATTATAGTGTTACTAATATGCAATATTTCCACACTATATATTGTTTTTGATTGAAACCATTGTATTTACGTCTCCGTTTTCCGTTTTTCCTCTGATGTACTGCCATGAGATAAAGCCTCACCTCCGCGAATAATACGTGTAAAATGCTATCAGAACTTTGCACATGACTAGTATCAGCAGTGGATAACATGCTCTCTAGACTTCTGACATCAGCCCTTTGCCTACGGGTGTTGCCAGGGGCGGCTCAGTGGCGAACATGCCGTACCCGAGAGCAGGGCGATTACTGCAGCACGTGTGCCATTACCTCACCCTCCCTACCCAGAATGAAGCAAGCTGATCTCATTCTGGGTAGGGAGGGTGAGGTAATGGCACACGTGCCTTGAATGGATGATTGCTGTTTCTTTATTTTGTCTAGTTTTACGCTTGTGAGTAGACACAGTGTATCTGGGTTTGACAAGACGCCTTTGCGCATATCCGTGTAAATGTATAAATCGGATGCCTAAATGTATAAATCGGCTGGTGTGAATAAAATTCAGTTGTAAGTTCAGCGCCGTCAGTCTGTTTCACCTTGTCCTCCGTCCGTGTTCTTAAGCGCTGGTTTTTTACGATTCATCACCACCAACTCGCCCAATCCTTAGTTCTTCTGCAAACAGGAGCAGGGACAGCGGACAAGCTTGTTTCAGGGAGCACCGTATGCGGACTGTTTGTGGGAGAGGGCGGTTCTCAATAAAACACGAGGAACAGTTTTTGTGGCAAAGCCGCATCCAAGTCGGAAGACATTTGCCAAGATTGACGTTGTTTACAAGAGAATAAAGAAACGGACAACACACACGATCAAATGCCTTTGCCAGGTCGATTTGCGCCTGTGTAATTGTTCGTGAGCGCCACCGCGATACTTCAACACCGTACGCACTGCATGTAAATTAAGCTACATGTCTGGAGAGGTTCATTCAAAGTAGGCATTGAAAGCTGTCCAAATCTGAGAGAGCTCAAGCGGAAATCTTATAAACAAGGTGAGAAAATTCAGGGGCACTTTGGCTCTCCAAAGTGCTGGAAGGCGAAAGCCTTTTCTGGCGCACTGTTTGGCGTTGCAAGACTATTTGCTGTGTACTAGTGCTTTATTTGACTACACACTTTGAATACACATTACAACTACACACTTTGACTGCCGACTTTGACTGCTTCTCTAGCACGACTGTCTCTCTGCTTCGATGAGTTCGGTTGTATCCATGGCTCTGTTCGCAGTAATGAGGTATGTAATGTGGTCAGCCACGGACGCCTTACGCCCACTTTCGGAGCGGACGACAACTATTTTATTAGTTGTCGCGCGCTTCAAAAGGTGGCGTCAGGCATCCGTGGGTGACCTCATTACTTCGAATCCGCGCACTGTGATGTCATAACCATTTCGACCGACCGAAAAGCGTGACACCTCTGCTAGCAACCTTCTGTTGCCAACGGTGAGGCATTAAAGGATTGCTCTTTAAATCGTGAGAGCTTCGTAGCCGTCTGCCTATCGCAGTTCTTCCTTTTCGTCAGTGTCCGGTGTTAAGAGAATATGACTTCTGTCAAATGAATGTAGCAAAAATAGAACATCAATGCTCGTCTAAAAAAATTCACATTTGATTCACAAATATCACATTTTATACTCTCACCTTCGCGTTTACTGTTGACTGTGATGAATTTTTACGGCGCAAGGTTATCTGCGGCTAAGGAGTGGCATGGCACAAATTTGCTTTGTCTATTCAAATTGGTGTCACAGACAGATTTCCCGAACATTTCACCCCAGCCGTCGTTGGATGCCTCATCGAGAGTATGCGACGTGCGCGGTGCGCCGGAGCGCTCTCACGTCCGCATAAATAAGCTGTCGAGACGCTTCAAATACTGTCCAGCGTGTAGTCAATTGCCTTCAATACTATCTCCACCTGATACGATCAGTTACAAAGCTTTGACGAATTCTATCAGCTCATGTTCAAGACATAGATACTCCTCGAGTGCTGAGGGCATACAGGCTGAAGGCAGACATGCGCAAATAAATGATAACATTTCGGCTTTCTCAAGTAATCACAAAACACGCGATTTGTTTCCGTAGTAGATCTAATATCGACGCCTACCGCTACATCCAGCACCTCAGTCTGCATACAGCTTTGAAAAGGATGACCACCAGGGCTTCGCGGCAACCTAGACTTCATCGCGAGCTTCAGGCCGAAGTGACGTTGTTGCGATTCTCTTGAATCAACCACCACGCTGGAATGGAATCAATTTTAGAGAATAGTTCTTCGTTCGGAAAATTTGTTCTTGGTAATATTTAAAAAAAAGTGCCGCCTCAGAGTTTCACGAAATAAACAAAACGCTATCGTCTTTCTTACTTCCGCGACAATCGAGCACTGAAGGAAGGCGTTCATTGCGTATAAAAGAAGAGTTTATTGCTGTGTCAAGTAGCGGCGCCGATGTTGTATTTTGCCGCACCCCCAAGCTGGCTTACGCCGAAGGCACTCCATTTGGTTGACACACAGCATCTACCATCGACTACGATGGGTGAGAAGTGATAGCGTAGACCATTTCTCTAATGAAGGGTGGTAAGGGGCGTAGATCCAGCCGTGCATCAATTACTGCAAGTAGGCACAGGTTCTTCAGTGTCGGTGCCAAGTGCAACACGTGGAGATCGGTCAGCGATCTTCGCTCCTCAACTACCTGCTCCTCATCCTTGTCCGATGCCGGTCCAAAGCCACCGAAGATAAACACTCTTTCACCCATCACTGAGCAGCCATGCCAGAGCCTGGGAGATGGTGGTGAGCCACATGGCTTCACTTCGGTCCAGCACGACGTCACGGGGTCGTACTTGTGCACATCTGCTAAGTAGGTCTTCACCACATCGCTGTACCCTCCGAAAATGTACAGCTCTTCGTTGAACACGAAGGCTGAATGTCCTCGCCTATACGCAGGGGGAACGCCTTGTACCTGTGGGCGCACCCAGGAAGAGTTGGTCGTTTGAAAATAGTATAGGATGAGGGAACGGACTGCTGGGCTGCCGCCGAACACATACATGCGGGTCCCGATGGCAGACACAGATTGGCAGCCATGTAGAACCGGAGCCTCTCCGCTGGTGAGAACACGATGCCACTCTAGGGTATCCAAGTCAAGGACCCGCATATCTGGCGAAGGATACCAGTCACTGAAGATGTACTTGCGGTGACCCACAACACAAGCTCTGCTGCCGTACGTCGATGAGGGCACCTCACCGGACACCGCCAGACGGCTGCATGTCATCGTGTTTGGGTCGAAGCGGTAAAGAAGACTTGGAATTGGCCAGTTGGGCGGGCCGCCCCACAGATACGCGCAGTGGCCGTACGCTACAACTGTGTTGAGGGAAATGGTAATCGGCCAGGCGTCTGGAAGTTGCGTCTGCACCATATCCCACCGGTGCGATGCGGGGTCGAAGATGAACACGTTGACCAAGTTCCATGGCAAATGGCAACTGCCGAACGAGTAGACCTTGCCGTTGATGCGTACAGCCCTGCGGGTGACATGCTCTGGAACGCCGTTTAGCCGCACCGTCCACATCCTGCAGAGGCACCTGCTTCTGTAAGAAACAAGGCCCGGTTATTCCAGCGATGGCGGTGGCATCATGCGGCTTTTTATGCGAAGCATATTACAATAGGCAACCCAAGCCCTTCGTGACGGTTACACGCCGTGCACACCACGTGACACAATGACGTCACGACAGATGAGAGACGGGGCTCCAACTCGTGCCGTCGCTGCGGTTGCACGCCGTGCAGACCACGTGGTATGGTGACGTCACACCACGTGACACAATGACGTCACGACAGATCGCCGTCCCGCGCTGCGAGAGGGAGAACGATGCCATCGCACAGACGCCGGAATGTCCTCGAGCGGCATTCCCGCGCTTTTCGAACGCGCGTTCACACTCGGTGTAGGTGAAACGCTCGCTCCACCGGGCAGGAGGATGCTGATTCCGTGGCAATCCAGGCGCTCACCCAACGCGCGTCTCGGGGTTAGTCGGCGTTCCGGTGTAGCCATGCCGTTGTCTTCCCCCACGACGAAGGCTTCTGGTGATTGTATTAAAATGACCAAGCATTCAACCAAGGAAAGCAATGTATTACCAAGCCTAGCCATCAATATGCTTCGCATCTGACTAGGCTTAACCTTAGCTAAGCCTCAGCCATTTTTTTCTGAAGCAGCGATATGGTGACCTGTAATCGTGGCGCGTGCAGACTTAGTGCATCGACGGGTGACTATTTCCGTTAGATTTTTGAATATGTTTGTCATTTTATGACACTCACACGAATGAATGTTCGAAAAAGGACATCTACTTTTGCTGTTACCAAGATTAAAAGCGCTAAAAGCCGTTATAAAGTGCGCATAAGTGGTCAGGAGGGCTCTTCTGCCATTACGGGTTTGCTTCAGAGCGAATTGCTTTTTTGACGCCACATGATGTGTGCTTAACGCTTTCCAATCGAGAATTTTGTTTAGTTGGTCGGTCATGCCAGTCGCATTGATAGGGGATGAGTATCTGGCGGCTTTAAAAAAAACGTGAAATATATATTGCTTAATGCTTAAATCCTGCGCTATTTTTTTCTTTCGTTTCGGGCATGTTTTGTTGCCGCCTTATCGTCTAGCAGGTGCTTGGTATAGGTGTCATGCAGCTCTGGTCTATTCACATCGCGAGCAACAACCACTTTGTTCAACCTTGCCGCGAAAGTGGAAATGTGGTGTGAATCGTTGGCATTTCGCCTTTTCATTTCCTCTTCTGGTAAGAAATGCCTAAGGGGCCTGAATACCTGCAGCTCTTTCTGGCGGAATATAAACTTGTGATTTGGTCACTGTGCCTTCTATATATACCTCTATATAAGCGGATTTCAGGACAGGAAGTGGCGCAGTATCTGTCTCACATATCTCGGTGGAAGCCCCAACCGCACCGTGAGGAAATGGAGGAAGGTGGGAGTGAAAGATGAAAGAGAGAACGAGGGGCCGTAGTGGAGGGGTCCAGATTAATTTCGACCACCCGAGTACCTTTAAAGTACATTTACATCGCACAGCACACGGGCTCCATTTGTGTTTTCCCCTCATCGAAGCGCAGGCCGGCGCGGCTGGGTTCGAACCCGGTTACTCCTGCTGCGTAGCCGAGCACGCTAACCTCTGAGCCACCGCGGCGCGTATCTATCGGTTATGGGAAACGTGTTACGAGCGGAGCGCGGCGGGTGGCAGTTGTTGAAGAGGCGATTTGCAACGGCCAGCGCGAAAGTGTGTTGCAGACACGAGACGTGATCGTCGGTTGCGGCGATAGCATCGCGCCCTCGTGCAGTGGCCGGCGAAGCTGACCTGTTTGCTCCACCGCGGGTTTGAAACGCCGTCATGACAATATTAATCTTTTGAACTCATACGCAGTAACGGTGTCTGATAAATTACGTTGGTTTTACGCTTCCCGTACTGTGTGAATTGGCAGTGGAATAGACGCTTCATTTGCAAACACCGCTCGCCTCTCTTTTTTGAACTACCGGGAATAATTTCTTTAGTCATTGAGCAGCAGAAAGAATGACTTTAATATTGTATCTGACTGCCTTCTATCGACTTGATGGCGCTGTTTTAACGCGACAGCGTTAAAGGGCAACTCCGGCGATTTTTTAGCCATTTTAAGTTAATGGCTGTTTTGTGTTCCTAAGAACCTCCTGTAATGTGTACGATACAAGGTTTTCAAAAGCAACCGTAAAATAATTTTTAAACAGCAAAAAACGCAAAACTCGAAACCGAAACCGCAAAACCGAAACCGGGGAGGTGGCTTCGTGCGGTATTGACTGTGACGTCAGGAGCGGGTTCGCCGCGCTGTGAAGTCCCCGAAGATATCGCAACTACCCTGCGCCGCGCTGTCGACATGACTGAAAGCGCGGAGGACAACTTTTCCGAGACCAGCGAGTCTTTAGAAGACGACTCATTCGACGATTTTGGACTGGACGAGTCGCCTTTCAGGTATGATCCACCGCCGCTCGAGCCAGCCGAGTCACACCACAGGTCGCGTCACCTGCAGCACGGAGACGGTCTGAACTCGGAGAAGTGATTACTTGAGTCATTTTTCGTGCATGCATTTGTGACAGAGTCGTCAGAACAAAACTTAATGAGATGCTCCCGCCGACAGCTGTTCGTTTGGCCAGTGCCGGCCGACCCAGCCTGATGAAAGAATCTGCTGCCGGAACGTTGCCGCGGTGCACAACGTCCTTATAGGGCATGCATCACCAACAGTCCTCTCTGCGAAGGTTTATTTCGACAGCGAGCTTTTGGAAGTGAGTTCACGCCAGCTACAGTTCTACAATCCAACATACCGCTTCTTCTTGACGGCCGCGCTTCGTTCAGCTGGCCGCTGCTATAGACGATTGTACTCGAATAACGCTGGCACAGAATATGACTTCAAGCGCCAGTTGAACGAAGCCTTAGCGAGTCCAAAGCTCTCTTTCAAGTACACGCTGTCTTCATAGCAATCTGGCGCGACATGTTTCGAGCACAAGCGGGAATGCTTCCTCAGAGACCAGTTTACACGGCGGACAGCTCTCACCAACATGTCCTGAAGGTTCTTATCGCTAGGAAACCTACGCTAGATCACGCCCGTTGTCACAGATCAAGAATTTGTGCACCCCACAGCACAACAGAAGTAGCCGTGACCCATCACTCTGGCGTACAGATCACATCAGGCACGTTGAGACGGCACGAAATGGCACAGGTGGTCGAGTGAGTGAGTGAGTAGAAACTTTATTGATTTATAAGATTTAGCCTGCGGTGGAGGTCTTCTTCAAGTCTTCTCTTCAAGTCTTGAGGTTGCCTCCTTAGCCTTGGGTGGTCCCCTAGTCCAGGGCTCCACTGAGTCTGGCCACCTCGCTTGCGTGTGCTATGAGTGCCCTTTGGGCCTCTAGCTCGCAGCTGGTGAGCCGGCTCTCCCATTGCTCCGCACTTGGTGTGTCGTGTTTGTGGAACGATATGTTTCTGTCGAAATAATTCCGGAGAGCTCCACTACAGCACCTCTTTCTTCTTTTCTTCTTTCACTCCTTCCTTACGTACGCGGTTTGGTTGTCCATTACTGCGTCATTTACTTTCCTCAAAACCAATGTTCAGTTTTCCCCTGCACTGCCAGCGCCAGCGCGTGCCCA
The DNA here is from genome assembly GCF_055824585.1 of Amblyomma mixtum. Classification (NCBI taxonomy): domain Eukaryota; kingdom Metazoa; phylum Arthropoda; class Arachnida; order Ixodida; family Ixodidae; genus Amblyomma; species Amblyomma mixtum. The sequence goes on from NC_143018.1 coordinate 17,781,751, forward strand.
ACCAGCTTGACACGCCGCCCCGCCAGTGACGTCACAGAACAGGGTGGCCTGTAGAAGTTGCTCGACCAGTGAGTGCCGCTCGCGTCAGCTCGCGTCGAGGAGCGCTTGTCTTCAAAATTCGCATGCGGAAAAACTACGCCGGTTTCAGGTGCGAAATTTTACATGAGGCATCAGACTAGCATAAAGAATACAGACTTAAAATTTCATTTCAATCGATGCACATCGAAAAATCGCCGGAGTTGCCCTTTAAAGGCCCCGGTGTCCACGTCGGCGTTGTGAGCGAGAAATCACGGGCATGGCTATGGCAGGTGGTTCCCCGAGAGAAACCTAGGAGGTGGATGTGCCAACTAGGTCACGTGTCCTTGTTGCGTCATCCCAACCTACCCACCAGATAGTGACCAAACTGCACACTGTGGCAGTTAAATAAATAATTGGCAGCTCGGAAACAGCAACCTCGGTACCACAAGCCCCATCGCTTAACCACTGCACCAGTGCGAGAGCAGGGCTATGAATACTCCCAAGGATTTATCAGTGTAAAATACTGAATGGCCTGCATATACGGGAATTAACCCATCATGATATAGCGTCGTACTCTTACGGGGGAGCTTAAGTGTCCCCTCTAATTTTATTTTCTCTTACGCGGCAGCATTAAAGGTCCCGTTCGGCCGGAAACCCATCGTCAGGATCGTTGACACAATGGAAAATCCTGATTGGTCGAGAAGGTAGTGGAGTAGGAAAGCAATTTTGCCGATATTAAAAGAAACTGTGGTCAGTCGAAATCCAAACCGCCACTGAGGAACGTGCGTTAAGTGGGATATATAGAGGCCTTGTACGAGTACCACCAACCCCCCAGCAGGCAAATCACATTAGAGGACCACACATGTAATGACGCTCACTAAATATCGTCACTAAAAAATCTGGACGATGATGTGCAATAAACGAGTGTATGATTTCAACAAGTGTGTCGTCGTCTGCAAAACGGTGCGCCAGGGGACCACGTAGCGACCGTACGGACCCTTTAACGCTATCACGTCGTACTCTCGCAGGGAACTGAAGCTTCCCACTTTTTTCTTGTCAAGTAAGAATCTTTAATCACGTCGAAATCGCCATCCTGCATTAAAACTAACGAAGCAGTTACCACCAGTAACGGGAATTGCAGCGTCAAATTGGCTTGCCCGCAGAGCTGAGGACTCACGTCTACGTCATTCTGCCCAGATATTGGGGGCGCAAGCATTTTTGTATCTCGGGATGTGAGTGATCTTGTCGTGCTGCGCGTTTGAGTTCGGCTTTCCTACCGCGCTGATCTCCGTTTCCAATAGCCACATGTTCGCGGGCTTTGGCCTCCTGATGCCAAGCGTCCCAAGCCCTTACCTGCCTCCTGGCTACATCCACGGCTGTTTAATAGGGATGTTCGGATTTATTTCTGATATCAGCTGCACGGCTATGTAGGTCTTCGCAGAGTCTGCGCTCTTGTTCGCAATCTTGCGAGCACCGCAAATCTTATGCGTGCGCAGGGCCTACAGTTCCGTGGCTTATGAAGCAATTCCACAAGGCGTTTGCAGTCAAGAGGCTAAATATTCCTAGCGCTTCATATCATCACATCGAATCATCACTAGGCTGTAGCGAAAAACAAATGTGCCTCGAAGTCACACACGCCTGCGCCGTCCAGTGCGTAGCGCCCTCCCTGCCCTCCTCGTGTCCCCCTTTTGATTCGTAACTCTTCTTGCATGCTTTGCCTCTTTTTTCTTAGCGTAAGCCCCAGGAGCAGTTGCTATGTCGTCATAACAGCAAAGGGTTCTTTAGAAGCTATCCCATAAAAACCAAGAAAAGCTCGAAAAAAGGAAAAACAACGCCTACCAGATCTGTTCTTTCTCAGTGCTTGCTCGATAGCAGTAAGGAAAAACTAGCGCCCGGTTTCATTTCTGAGAAGACTGGTCATCACTGCACGATGTGGACTGTGCGGCTAAACGCCGTTCCAGAATTCCTCAACAACATAGCTGTCACCATCAAAGGGAAGGCCTACTCGTTCGGCCTGCCCTACAGCTACCACGATGACAGCGATGAAAGCTTAGGCAGCCGCTGAGGCGTATACATTTTCCACCCCGTATAGTGTGGGGTGCGGGGTGTGCTGGGTGTGCTGCTGACGGAGCTGCAACCTGAAATTTGGCTCATTAAGTTTATCGACCACAGCGTTGTCGCCTACGGCCGCTGCGTCTACATGTGGGGGAGCTCCTCGGACATAAGGTGATGGATTGGCGGCATATACCGGTTCGATACCCTTGCTGTGACATGGAGCCACCCAGAGATGCGCGGCCAAGCGCCGACACTAAGCATCTTCTTTTCTTCTTGCTTGCTGGGTGAACGGACGTACATCTTTGATGGCTTCGACCGCGAATACTCGGACCATATATGTTTTATCGACTTGGAGAGCCTGACGTGGCATCAGATTCCTACCAGTGGAGAGCCCCCCGCTATGCGCTACTGCCACACGGTGTCAGCAGTCGGAACCCGCATGTATGTTTGGGGTGGCCAGGTGTTCGACGGAGAAGGGAACGACGAGTACGATACTTCCTTGTATTATTTGGAAACAATCACCTTGATGTGGGTGCGCCCAAGAATGGAAGGTGTGCACCTCACCGGTCGCAAACATCACTGCGCCTTCCTGTATGACGAACAGCTGTACATCTTTGGTGGCCGCATCAGACAGCTGGGCGCCTGCTTTGCAGACATGCATAAGTATGACATCGTAGAAGTCGTGTTGGATCGAAGCGATACCACTTGGGATAGGGTCACCGCGGCTGAGACGGAACTTCGCGACCTGAGGCAGGAGGCATTGGTCCCCCGGACTTTCGCAGATGCCCTGCGTGGTGCTCCGGTTCCGGTTCAGAGGGACATCGGAATTTCATCCGTGGACGCGACCCCTGGCCAGCCACTGCCTCCACCTGCTGGGAACACCCGACCGAACCCCCTGCCGCATCAGATGTTTTTAACTACCGTCGCGGCCTCAGCAGACGTCGGCCGTGAGGTGGCTGCATTGATTAGGGAAAACATCGATCCCGAGGCCGAGGGAATCGGAGCTGTTGCCCTTCGGCCTTCCCCTCGTGCCCTCACGGTTGCCTCCAGTGACCCTGCAGACCTGGACCGTCTCAAGGCCGCCATTACCCGCATCGAAGCCACTAGAACCGCGATCAAGGTCCGTGTCCCGCGACAGAGGAACCCGCACATTCGCCTGGCAGGGGTCGACCCCGACGGGCGGCCACAGGACCTAGTTACGGCACTCAACCGCCGGAACCCTAATCTTCATCTGGACCCATCCTCTTGTAAGATCAGACTTTCATTTCCCCAAAGATCCGGACAGTTCGTCCACGTCCTCGAGGTGGATCCTCCTGCTTTCGTCCGTTTATGCGAGGCACGTCGCGTGACCCTCTGTTGGACTCTGTTGAGGTGCGCGAAGACCTGCATGTGCCGCTCTGCACTTACTGCGCTCAATATGGCCACGCTTTGACGGCTTGCACGTTGAAAAATGATCCTTCAAAGGCTTGTTGCACCCGCTGTGCGGGGTCACATGCCTTGGCGGCCTGCCCAACTTCCATCCAGGATCCCCAACGGAAGTGCGCCCCTTGCGCGGCCGCCGGTCGCCCGTCCGATCATCCTGCGGGGCATGTCTCTTGTTCACTCTTGCGTGAACGTGCGGAGAGAATCCGTTCCCGCACTAATTATGGCTCGTAGCGCTCCTCATGTAACCCCGTGTCCTCCGCCAGACCACATCAATTTTCTCCAAGTCAATTTGGATCACACCCGGTGTGCGACTGCCCCGATGGTTAAATATATTTTGGACAATAATATCACAATCACCACTGTCGGAGATCCATATATTACTACCCATAACGAATTTGTAGGAATTCCCTCCACTTTTTACAAAATACTGTCTCCCGAAAATCCTCGGTGTGTCATATTGCTACACAATCCTACCTTTGATATCTTCCCTACTTTAATTTCTCCTGAAGTTGTTTCCATGTTATGTTCGACATCGACTGATCAATTCCTTTTTATAGCAGTATATGTACCGCCTCGTGCGGATATCACAGTATCTCTGGCTTTGCTCACCACTTGTATCCAGACTTCACCCACTGACAAAATTATCATTTGCGGTGATTTTAATGCAAAAAACATTTTATGGGGTGGCAATACCACTGATGCTAGAGGAACTCATGTTGAAGCTTTTGCGGCTTCTAATGCCCTGGTTCTTCTGAATAATCCGGACTCTTTACCAACTTATGAAACTCCATACGCTTCCAGTTGGATTGACATTAGTCTCGCTTCACCTAGTTTGCTTGCAAAGGGCTACTCCTGGGAAGTCATTCCTGATTTATCTCTTTCCGAACACAGATTTATTACATACTCTTTTCTTTCCCAACCGTTGTCGCCGTTCAAGCGGCTCACCAGAGCCAGCTCCAGCCGCTTAATTGCCCAGTTAACTTCGTTGCCTTGGTTCAAATATTTTTACAATTATCAGTTTCATTCGGCGTGTGCTCTTGATCATGTCCTCTCAAAATTTAACGCCACCTTTATGTCACTTTACAAGAAAAACTTGCGTTTGGTTAAACCACATTATCCCGAGGGTTCCATTTGGTGGACGGCTGATTTGAGCATGGAGAGGTCCCGTGTGCGCGCTCTTCGTCGCCGTTTTCAACGCATTTCAGGCCCACAGCTGAGAATTCTTCACCGTTCAATTTATTATAAACCTCTTGTTAAGTATCGCTCTAACATCAGAACCACACATGATAGTTATATAAAAGAGATCTGCTCCACAGCTACACGTAAATATCTCTTTGGTAAGCCATATAAACATGCTTTCGGCAAGCTCAGGTGCCCTTCCATTATCCCTCCTCTACGGTACGCTGATGGCACATATACTGAAACGCTTCCTGACGCTATACAGTTGCTCCTTCGTACACACGTCGCTACAGATGATTCTTCCCGTGATCTCCCTTTTCATACTCATGTTCGGGACATTACTGCGCAGCCTTACAATAACTCAGTCCAAGATTTACCGTTCACTGCTGCGGAGATCGAAGCTGTCATCAATTCATTAGATTTGTCGTCTTCTCCAGGGCCTGATCTTATCTCTCCCCGTTTTGTTGTCGCCTTGTTTAACGCTCATCCCTTGTTTTTCGTCTCCCTCTTTAATTAATTCTGCCTTGCACTTCGGTTACTTTCCGCAGACATGGAGAATTGGCAGAATTACTTTTATTCCCAAACCGAACAGACCAAAGCACCTTCCAAATTCTTACCGACCGATCTGTATTAATTCGTCTTTCGGTAAGGTGCTCGAGCGTTTACTATATGGTAGGCTGTATTACTTCCTGCGCCAAAATAAATTACTTCATAGAAATCAGTATGGTTTCACGCATGGTCGCAGTTCTGCTCAGGCTCTATATCATTTGCGGGAGTTCTTATATAGTTATAAACAACAAAAAATTCCTGTGGTTCTAATTTCTCTGGATTTCAGAGGAGCATTTGATAGTGTTTGGCACCCTCTGGTTTTACATTTTTTACGAAAACATCGTTGCCCTCGAAATCTTTATTCCCTTCTGGAGTCTTTCCTTCATAACCGCCATTTGACCTATCAATCTCCTTCTTGTACTCTTTCTGTGCCTTCTTCCCTCGGCAGTCCGCAGGGTTCACCACTTTCGCCACTGCTTTGGAACATTTTGCTATATGATCTCCTAAACCTCCCTGTGCCCTCACCTATCCACATTCAGGCATATGCAGATGACACCATTGTACTCATCCCTGACAAAACTAGCCGCGAGTTGTCAACGCTGGGCTCAAATGTTTTAACTTTAATCCAAAACTGGTGTACCACGTCCCGCGTTAAGTTAAACCCAGAAAAGTGTTCTTATGTTTTGTTTTTTAATGGAGATCCGGCGTTACACAAGCGTAAGCCGACTATTCGACTAGACACTTACAGTCTCAAGTGTGAACCGAGTATTAAATTATTAGGTGTTGTCTTTGACTCTTACTTAAGCTTTATTCCCCATGTTAATTATTTGCAAACGAAAATTCTTGCATCTACCACCAAGCTCCTTAATTGGTTCCATTTCCATTTTCGTGTTTCTCCTTCTCATATGCGCCAAATTTATCATCAGGTTATTCTCCCTACTATTATCTATGCCGCCCCAGCTTGGTGGTTTCATTGCCCCCTTTCTCGGCTAAGAGATCGTGTTTTATCGCTTCAACGAATTCCCCTTCTGGCTCTTACTGGTGCCTATCATACTGCGCGAACCGCTGCTCTTCATGTTCTTGCAAACGTTCTTCCTCTGCCTATCTATCTCGACCAGTTATGCGCAGAGTTTATGCTTTTCACGTTACGTCAATCCGTAGTGTACGGCAATACTTTTTATGATCCCTCTCACATTCAACCTTTATTTGATCCCTGGTCAAACCATCCCTCAGTAAAATTTAAATTTTCTTTTGTTCAACTTAGTTCTCAAGAAGCTGTATTCTTTTCTTGTCAACGTGCCCAACATATTTACACTGATGGGTCTTTCACTCCTCGCTCAGCTGGTGCAGCATTTGTTGTTCTTAGCTCAACACAAAATATTGTACATGTACGTCGTCTCTCTTTAGAACCACCCTCTAGCGCCTATGCCGCTGAGCTTGTAGCCTTTCATTCTGCTGTTGTTTATGCTATTTACAACCCTCCCTCTGCGCCTGTTCATTTTTACACTGATTCTCTATCTCTGCTTTCCGCGCTGTCTTTAGTTACTTCTTACAATCCGACTATTATTGCAATTAAGAAAGATCTCTATCGTTTGTCTTCTTTAGCCCCATTTCTTTTATTTCATATCCGGGGTCATTCTGGAATTTTTGGAAACGAGTTAGCCGACCAAGCTGCTGGTAGTGCCGGCCAGTTTGGAAGTCTACATATTTTTACCCTTTCACGCCGTTGCGTTCGTTCCCGTTTGCATCATTCTTCGCTTCTTTTATGGAGCATTTTTTGGCGCGATAATAATGGTGGCACTGAACTATTCAATTGGATCCCTGATACACTTAACATTCCCCTTATTCGTCTACCCAGGAATCCTCTAATAACGTTACTTACTGGGCATGGTAGATTTCCGTTCTATTTTAAAAGATTTGGCCTGTCTCCGTCTTCAACTTGTTCCTGTGGATTGTTATGTGAAAATATCCGTCATTACTTCCGGGACTGTTCCGTTACTGCTTCTTTAGTTTCTCGTTTAAAATATCTTTGCTCATGGGACATCACACCATCTGTTTACCCCTGCGTTCTCCGAAACCCTGCTGCTTGTGCTCTTCTCCTTCAAATGGTTCACCTCATAAGTAGTACAATTCCAAATTATTCACGCTGATTTCTCTCTTTCCTCTAATCTCTCTTCCCCAAGCTTTGCACAGCGGAGCGCCCCGTGCTCCTTTATTGAGCATAGGTGGCTTTGTCGTGGCGTGACTGTGACTGTGACTGCGTCCTTGACTGTGTGACTGTGAGTGTGTCCTTAACTGAGTGACTGTGACTTCGGTTGTGTTTCTTTTGTCTTGATTATGTTTTTATTTTTCTGATTTTTATTTTTTTGCCGGCGCTCAGTGCTTTCTTTGACTGTTACGGTGACAATGACTTTGCAGTGACCTGGGTTTTCTCTTTTTTTATTACTATTATTTATTTCGCGGACTGCACGCTGTGCTTTGGCTATCTGCCTGCGTTTAACTTATTATGACGAGACTTTTGTTTTCTTTTCTTATGAGTTTTTTTTTTTTAATGCTCTGTTTTTCGCTTATTTTTTTTCCTTTGGAACATTTTTTTCATTTATTTTGAATTGGCGTTAAGCCTGGCAAAGCATTGCTGGTCCAGGCATCCTCGCTCTTTCTCTTATGTTTTTTTTTACCTCTTTTTTGAGAGGACCAATAAAAGGGCTACTCCGATCGCCTAAGCGCTCGGCCGGCTGCAGCGTTATGGGAGAAAGGGTGTTAAATTTCGATGGCTTCGGCTCTGCACCACACCATCCACACGGATAGCACAGAGGCAACGCTTCTGAAGGGGAAAAGGTGCTGACTGACCTGCACGTGTTGCACTTAGCACCGACATTGAACAACTTGTGTCTCCTCGCTATCATCGATGCAGGTCTTGATGTAGGCGGATTATCGATAGCTATTAGAAACGAGATCAACGCTATCTCTTCTGGCTCATCATAGACAGCGTACTCGCGCTGCACCTCTACAAATTTCGTGCCTTCAATAGAGCCACAGATGGCAGTGAGCCGACGACAGTAGTGACTTCTGTGCTCCTACTTAGGTAGGTAACAATATCGTTGTTGTTTTTTTCCTTTTCTCAGAAACACCTCAAAAACCGAGCTTCCGCGGCGGGCAGGCATTGGCCCGCTATCGCCTAGGAGCGCGCTGCCCAGAGATTTTCGCTCCACCCTCGGCAGCCAGCAGAACGGGGACCAGCAGACTTTGTGCCACGGTGGAAGACACATGCACCGTGCTTTGTGCTAACCACGCTGAATCGTCGGTCGTCCGTCAGATGGCGCTGCCGGCTCTCGCGGAATTCGTCAGGGCGAAGGAACTTCTTCACCAGCTGCCGCGACGCGGCTGACTAGCTACGGCCACGGCAGTAAACATGTAAGTGCCAAAAAAAAAAAAAAAACCTTGGAAGATAAGAGAAAAATTTGCTTTCTCGCTTTTTTTTTTTCATCGCTCAGAAGGAAAAAACCCGCCAATATTTCCAATCGTAGTTACCTGCACAGTCCCACATCATTACGCACTGCAACAATTCTTCTAAATGAGCTGTTTGGAAGTGTGCCCAGCAGCTGGAGTTTTCCACATGGTGGCAAGGTCTTCGCAATATATAAACGCCGACGTCGGTCATATGTCCGCAACTCCGAATTGCCTTATCATCTGTTTCGACGACAGATGCCGACGACGGCGCAGGTTTTTCTTAGACAGGAGATCTTTAAAACTGTCGTTTAAAGGGCTGAACTCCGTTTTTTACGCCATCGTGTTAAAATCGAACTTGTTCACACCAATTAAAATTCAAGTTCTTTGCTACTCTGCTGCAGTGGTTTAAATTTCCCACTGCTTTTTGAGACTTTCTCCATGTTGGTCAGGCGGCATTTCCTTTCTTCCGTTCCGGGTGACTTGCTAAGTCCTCGTCCTATGGCGCTCAGAGTGCCTTTATGGGCGCATTTTTTTGGCTCCAAGTGGCCGTGTGCTCTTGGGTTTCTACTGACTGGCCGGACGTATGCAAGTTGACGAAGACGACGATATGCAAAGCACAGCGCGGAATATCGGGGTGAAAAGCTGCGACGATGACCGAATGGCCTTTTTTCGGGTGCATGTTTTCTTCTTTCTAATGATGCATAGGTCATTATTATACATGGATTACCACACGGTATTCTCCTACGACCTATAAATAATTTATAATCGAATTTCTTTCTCGTGCTGTTTCGGCTTGAACAGGCGATCGATTGATTGTGACGTCAAAAAGTGATTTTTGGTCACGTGAGGCATGAAAGAAACTGCAATATAATCTCCGATTCTACACTCATTTTCATTACGGCTCTTGAGGAATGCTGGTTTCAGCACTGTAAGGAATTAAATAACGAAGCAATGATTATATCGACGTTTATCCTTGCCTTGCATGACATAAAACCACTCTCCGACCTCGCAGCCATCGTTCGGCTGTTGAAAACTAAACAGCAAGACAGAAAAATTTGGTTATAAATTAATCAGCGGTCGTAGGGGAGTATACCACATGCGGATTCGTGCATAGTAGCGTCTTCCGTATGAATGTAGAGAAGAAAACATGCCACCAAAATTAGGTGTCTATACTCGTGTAACCAGTGGAAAATGAAGCTGATATGTTCGCACTGTGGGGATTCGAATCCCGCTGTAGACTCTAAGTAGAGACCGGATTTTAGGCAAATGCCTATTTTTTTCAACGCTTCGTAGGTGCAACATTTTTACATATGAGCACGAATTAGGTTCTTACTTGATCAACACCACAAGAAAATAAATTAATTAAAAAATCCCCTGTGCTCCTTGGTTTCTGTGGCTGTTGGCTTCTCTCGTGTTGACAATATGTTTTATAGTGCCTATAAATGCCTATTTCGGGTGTCAGTGCCTGTAAGTGCCTATTTCCTACGTCGGTGCCTAAAAATGCCCTTTTTTACAGAAAAGGGGCCTGAAATACGCTGTGGTTTTGCTTTCAGATTCTGTTTGCTTTCGAATCCATTTCGGCTTTGAATAGAACACACACGTGGCAACATTAGATGACCTCGTCAGTTGGCTGTGGTGAACACTGCACCTACGCCGGCTGTGTACACAATACCAACCACGTCCGCCGAAAATATCGAATCCACGTTTTTCCTATTTTCTGCCATTTTATCGTGGCAGCTTGTTGATGACTTTGGCTGTTAAAGTGGTAGTTGACCAGATAGCACCACATTTCGGAAAGTATACGGAGTAAGTTACAGGTTCGTCCAAATAATTCCAGTTGGTTCCATTTGAAACCAACTGTCAAATGTTCCATAAACCTGCTGAACAGTTTCACTGATTAAAATTTCCACCTGAGTAATCTGCCTTATTTTCATTCCTTGTGCCCCAGATAGTGCTTATCTGCTACTGCTTCCATAGCTCTAACAGTGATTTCTAGATGGATGATGTTTATTTTATCATGGATCCTCGTGGATGTACGTAGGCTCGTGCAGAACTATGATTCTTTTCGGCATATTCCGCATCAAGCAGCAATGTGTGTAACATTTTCTAGCATCTCGTATTTATGGTTTCCAGACCCTTCTAATGGCAAGCACCGTTTGATAGTCGCGTGGCTCCAGACACGTGAAGCCACAAACTATAAAACACTGTTTGTACAAATGACAACATATTTATTAATGTTGAAACATCGTGTATGCCTTCAATAATAAGTTCAATTCCTGTGTGAGCGAAGACTGAAATCATTTGTCAGAGGCTTTGAATTGCCAATGTTTCTATCAATTTCTAAATACATGGCCTCTTGTTAAGGTGTTCATTGTTTCTACTTTTCTACGCGACAAGCGAATTGTTTGTTTCGAGGTATACCAAAGTGTTTTAAAAGGCTTGGTAACCGTCCCTTTTGCTCTGCTGAAGCATGTGTATTGTATGAAAAGTTGCGCGACAGCCTTAAAAAAAAACGGCTTCTAACGTTCGCACCTTGCTTAAGGTCCCAAATTATTCCTACTGCGTTTTTGTTTTATTTTACGGCAGATATTGCGCGCTGAAGTTCGGAACTATCTGCACTTTTGATAAAGTTTACAGTGCCTATTTTTCTCCGTTAGGTGCCTAAAATGCAATTTTAGCCGCCTATTTGGCAGTCAGCGGCAAACCTTTGTCCCGGTCTAAACGTTTGCTTCGCTTTTGGCAGGTGAGCTCTGCAAGCCAGGGGACAGTATCAGCCGGAAAGCGGCTCGTATCTTCAACGGCTATCACCTTCGCAACTGCTTCGGGTGACTGATCTGCGCATGCGGCTCAAGAAAGCTGTTGTTTCGACATCGCAAGCCATCCTTGCCTTCATTCGCTCTGGACCTGCCAAAGATGTCCCCCTGGCGCCGATCACCGACTATTTAAAGACCGTCAACTTCGTGGACCGTTGCAGTCAGCGGCAAACCTTTGTCCCGGTCTAAACGTTTGCTTCGCTTTTGGCAGGTGAGCTCTGCAAGCCAGGGGACAGTATCAGCCGGAAAGCGGCTCGTATCTTCAACGGCTATCACCTTCGCAACTGCTTCGGGTGACTGATCTGCGCATGCGGCTCAAGAAAGCTGTTGTTTCGACATCGCAAGCCATCCTTGCCTTCATTCGCTCTGGACCTGCCAAAGATGTCCCCCTGGCGCCGATCACCGACTATTTAAAGACCGTCAACTTCGTGGACCGTTGCAGTCAGCGGCAAACCTTTGTCCCGGTCTAAACGTTTGCTTCGCTTTTGGCAGGTGAGCTCTGCAAGCCAGGGGACAGTATCAGCCGGAAAGCGGCTCGTATCTTCAACGGCTATCACCTTCGCAACTGCTTCGGGTGACTGATCTGCGCATGCGGCTCAAGAAAGCTGTTGTTTCGACATCGCAAGCCATCCTTGCCTTCATTCGCTCTGGACCTGCCAAAGATGTCCCCCTGGCGCCGATCACCGACTATTTAAAGACCGTCAACTTCGTGGACCGTTGCAGTCAGCGGCAAACCTTTGTCCCGGTCTAAACGTTTGCTTCGCTTTTGGCAGGTGAGTGTTGGTTACACCTGTTGTAATTCATCACTTTTCGTGTTTTGCCGCTGACTGCACCATGTCTTCTTTGTGTACTTCTTGCTCAAAAGCCATACCGAAAGATGGGAAATTTATGACTTGCTGTGCCTGTGAGGGCGAATTTCACTTGGGGAAAAACTGCTCGTCAGTTACTGATAACGCCTACAAGAAGATGAGTACGGTAACACGTGAAACATGGAAGTGTCCTTCATGCAAGGATGATTCGGTGGCGCAACCTGACGTAGCATCCAACCCCGATGGTGGTTCGTTCTCGCAGCAACTGTCTGCTCTGAATGTGAAGCTGGATACTTTGACTACCACTGTATCAGCACTGATGGGGAAAATGGAAGAACTGTTGTTGGTCAAGGAAGCTAGTGAAAAGGTTGCTTCAGCAGTCGAGGACATACAGTCAGCTATTGACTTCCTTTCGTCACGGTATGACTCTGTGCTTGCTGGAGTGACCACTAATCAGGCTGAGCTTGCAGATCTTCGGTCACAAGTTCAATCACTGTCTTCAACAGTAGTTTCCCAGAAAGAAGTGATTGACAGGATGAGTGGAGAGATAAATGATCTCGAACAATACAGCAGACGATGTAACTTCGAGATTCACGGCCTTCCGGTCAAATCTGATGAAAACTTGCACACTTTCTTAAGTACCTTAGCAGGCAAACTAAACATTACCGATTTTCAACCAGCAGATATCTCAGCAGTCCATCGGCTACCGTCCAGAGGCGACTATATCCCACCGATCCTAGTACAGACTCAGTCGGTTTCTGTTAAGCAGAAATGGCTCGGAGCTCGGAAGGGCCTTCCTGATTTGGTGCAAGACGACCAGTCTCCTCGGCTGTTTTTTAACGATAACCTGTCTCGGGTTAATCGCGAGCTGTTCCGACTAGCAAGGTCTCGGGGCAAACAAAAGGGTTTTGAGTTCGTCTGGACCAAAAATGGGAAGGTCCTTGCAAAGCGGTCCGAAGGCGCACCTCTCATTCGCATCAACAAGTTTTCGGATCTTGAGAAACTAACATAACCATGTCTGATACAGGTTTCGTGAAGTGTTCCGATTTTTCTGAAGTCCGGAAGTTCTTTCAGTATCAAACAGGCAATTCATTTCAGTTTACTCATGTTAATATTCGCAGTATACGGAAACACTGGGACCATTTTTGTGCGTTAATTCACCCTTTTCACTTAAGTTTTGACGTCATTGCTCTCACGGAAGTGAACGCTTCGTCAGACGTGTTACTACAGTTCTCGCTGCCAGGCTACCAGTTATATTCTTACACTCGTTTACAAAGAATGGGAGGAGGAATCGCAGTTTTTGTTAAGGATTCTTGGTCCGTTTCTGAAATTAGTGTTCCTTTCACTCAAGCAGAAGTAGTTGCGCTCCGCCTAAGTACACCTTGGTTGTCGCTGGTTCTTCTCACAATTTACCGCCCTCCGTGTTGTAACGGTCGAATCTTTTTAGCTCAGCTAGATTTTGCATTATCATCGTTCTCCCGCGAAGAACACGTGTGCATTATCGGTGATATGAATATCGATATTTTACGCCCCACTGTGTCAACGGTCGCAGATTATCTGGACACTTTATCAAAGTGGGGGCTAGCGACTACAATCCACAGCCCTACACGTGAGGAATACTTAGCTGGGCAGCTGGTCGCGTCTTGCATCGACCACATCAACGTGCGTTCTCAAAACCTGTCGGTGCGGTCTGCTGTGGTTGAGGTCAAGCTTGCAGACCACTATTTCATTTGTTGCTCGTTAACAGATAGTTCCAGCCATCCTGCATCTATGCACAGCCAGCAAAAGGTCTCAGTACTTGATTATAAGCGTCTTGACGAAAGAATAGCAAAGCATGATTGGGATTCTTTTATACACAGTGTGTCCCCTGCGGACCTATATGATCGGTTCGTCGATGTTTTTCGTTCACACAAAGCAGAATCTTCCCGCATGGTGAATGTTAAACAACGAAATTTAGACAATAAGTGGATGTCTCCCGCAATATTGGCAGCCATTAAAGAGAAGGATCTGCTCTGGGCTCGATCAAGACGTGCCCCAAACTGTTCTCAGCTACGACTGCAGTTTAAACATGAACGAAACCGTGTCAACGCCATGATCCGTCTGGCCAAGCGCAACCACTTTAGGTCTCAGTTTAATGACGCACGTTTTAACAGCAAGAAAACATGGTCATTGGTGAATAGTCTGAAAGGAGGGAGCGCTGCTATCTACAATGATACATATTTCATCTCGCATTTTCATAAAGATGGACAGAGCATTGCGAATGACTTCAACAATTTTTTTTCTCTGGTCTCTGGTGCATCTCGAACCCCTCCTACCGACTGTCCTATGCCTCTCAGTGTGATGGAATCTGCTTTCCTTCCTGATATTACTGAAAGTGATTTAAGGTGTATACTTTTCAGTCTTAAACGTAGCAAATCTCCTGGTCATGACGGCCTCACGATTTCTGAATTGTGCAGAAATTTTGAAGTAATTAAAGGTGTTCTACTAGTTATCCTTAACACTATCATTTCTACTGGTATAATACCTGCTTCAATGAAAACTGCTAAAGTTATACCTTTGTACAAGGGTGGCTCCAGAAACATTATGAGTAATTACCGACCTATCTCTATTCTACCATGCATTGGCCAAATTTTTGAGAAGCATCTATTACTCACCATGACGAATTTTTTGAATACGCACAGTGTTCTATCACCTTGTCAGTACGGCTTTATAGCAGGAAAAGGAACAACGGTTCTTCTTGAAGAATTCTCTGACGTGCTAAATTCAGCTTTTGATAAGAATCAAGTCGCATGTTCTCTTTTTCTGGACGTTAGCAAGGCTTTTGATAGCATCTGCCACGTTCTTTTGCTTGATAAACTTTCTGCGCTGGGATTTCGAGGTTCGTTTTTGGAACTGCTTACTAACTTTTTACAAGATAGGCGCCAATATGTGTCGATTTCAAGATTCCATAGCGATTTCACGGCAATTGCCTCTGGAGTCCCGCAAGGTTCTATATTAAGTCCTTTATTATTCAATCTATACGTTAACGACCTTGCTAACAGTGTGCCATCTTTGCTGTTTCAGTATGCTGATGACACTGTTATTGTTGCATGTGCAAAGAAATACACTGATGCTGTTACAGCATTACAGATAGCTGCTGTTAAAGCCATGGACTGGTTTAAGTTTAATCTTATTAATGTTAATACTTCTAAAACAAAACTGATCTGTTTTCATAACCCATTAAAACAAGTTGAATTAACTGACCTTGTTTATTTGCATACTTCCTCTTGTCTTAATTGCAACTGTGTACCAGTTGAATATGCGCATTCGGTCAAATATCTTGGCCTGACCTTCGACAGTGATCTCTCTTGGAAATCGCACCTTTCTTTTGTTTCCCAAAGGCTTCGTGCTGTATCGTGTGTCCTGTATAACATTAGATATTTTATGCCTTTTTCTGTCCGTAAATGTGTTGTACATGCTCTAGCCTATAGTGTACTTAGGTACGGAATTACTGTTTATGGTCACTGCACGGTTCGCTGGCAACATAGGGTGAATTCGCTTTTGCGTTTGCTTCTAAAGAATATTGCTTACGACCTGTCCATTGGTAATGACATTGATATTTTTAGAAGACTAAAGCTTCCAAGTTTTAACTCTTTATTAACAGAAACTATTGTGCTAAAACACTTCTGGTACAGTCAGTTCACCGTTCCATATGTCCCTGCTCGGGATTTAAGACCAAAATACCGCTACTGCATTCCTCGCTCCTCAACCCGGTACGGTAAGCGCACACGTCATTACTATGTACCTGCCTGTTTCAATAGCTTGCCTCCTACTGTACTCCGCATGAAAACTAAATACACCCTGAAAAAAACTTTGCGGTATGTCTCCGTGTTGCTTCCTGCCCCGTAGTTATTACAGCTATTTACTGTATTAATTTCAAATCACTGTAATCTTTCTTGATGTTGTAATAGTTATATAGTTGTTTCATTCTGTTTGGTGACCATTTTCTTTTTTTGCAAAGTTCATTGCAACGTCTCTATTTTCCTTTGTTTTGCCAATGTTAGCTGTCTGCCAGGCGCTGCCACTCAAGCCCTTTGAGGCTTTGGTAGGCCTGATTTATGTTGTCTGGCAATTGACGTGAATAAAAGTTCTATCTATCTATCTATCTATCTATCTATCTATTTATGGCGCCTAAAACGTGCTATTTAGTGCCTAAAACTCCGGCCTCTAACTCTAAGCATGGTGAGTTTTCCAATGCCACTACCAGCTTATGAGGCTTCACATGGACTACGGGGGACGGAGTTTACGCAAATGGGCGTTATAATTCCAACGCAAGAAAACGATTTTTCTGACGCAAACGCGCTTTGACGGATACGCGCTTCGATCCGGCATCGAAATTTTCAAGATATTTTCACGAATCGAAACCCATAACCCATGAGGACGGGTAGTTTCGGAATGCTCGACAAGAATTTCGACGTCAATTTGGCGTCATGTTCGCCATCACGTTCGCCGTGGTTCCCAGGTGATGTTCACCTGAACCTGCCAAGAATGAGATCTAAAAATCTAGCAGCCGCTTCGCTCAGCTAGGCCAGGATACACGTAGCGAAAGCAGTTTCGTCTACTGACGTTTCGGTAGTGACACGTCGTCGTTGTCGTTCAGCAGCTTGGCGGCGTCTCTTCGCGAGACATTCCTCTCATTCTTCGGGCGTCTCGGCCGCCAGCTTAGCCTTTCGCGCCTCGTTTTCACGCTGTCAGCCGGCCTTGTACCATGCGGCCTTGTACACTCAATTTCACGCAGCCTGTAACGCTGCCGTGACGAGCACGGCGCTCTCCTTCTTCCATGGTGCGCGTCTTGAGGAGCCAGCGCATCGCATCCTTCTTATATCCCAGCTGCGCGGCGCGACTCTGCGCATGCGCACTGCGGCGCAGCGGCAGCGGCGCCATCGTTGCCATGGTGCTGGGTGCCTTGGTAACGACGCATGGGCAGTAGTGGCGTTTGGCAAGCACCGCGAAATGCGCTCCTGCTAGACTAGTGTAGCTTTCGCTACAAAAGTGTTTCGTGCCTAAAAGCAGCTTCGAATCACAAGACTTCATATAACTTTTTTTTTCTCGAGTGCGTGCATTTAATTTGAAGATTTGATGAGACGGAAAGTTTAGGAAGAAATCAGAGTTCATTAGCAGCGCGCACTAAAGCAAATGGCGACGACCTCGGCTGTGGCACGAAAGATACACTGCGCTGCGACCACAGGAAAATGAAGAGGGCGATGCTGGCCAGGCAGCTCCCGCTTCTTAATTTTTGTGTGCAGCAAGGGTGGCTGAGGCAGGTAGTTACCTCTAGCACGAATACTTTCAGTAGCGGCCGGCTTCACATAGTACCACGACCCGTTTAAGAAAGCTATTTACCTGTGTTGGAATGGGCAAGCGTTCCCCGCAAGAAAAGTTATCCTGTCCATTCATGTTATTCACTAAACGCTCAACATGGTGCGCTCTCCATTTCTGCAGCGCAGTCTACCTACTGCGGTTTTATTCCATCAAAGAGTCCATACGAACAGTGCAGATATGGCACAAATTGAATTACACATGCAGCTCCTATCCCGAACTCTTGTTAGCTTACTAATATTTTTTATGTCTACCGAGAAAAGCTTCGTAAGTTCGGATTCGGATGCTAGGTAGTTGACCTTCCGAAAAATATCATCTTTATTATGAGGCCATTCATGAATTTCAAGGTTTTACGCCAGCAATACTCTCCGAGGCTATAACGCGTTAGCGTTGAGACTCCCTTTCTGCAGAAAGTTCAGCCTCGGTGTTGAGCGATGAAGCAGGTATCCCACATGTAACCTAAGTCACGTGACTTAATAATAATGTTTATTCTGTCACCATGCAGTACATGATGGAAGGGTGCCCGTGGTAAAACTTGTCTTCCGGCAGCTTGACTACGCCACGGGCATTCGGACTTAACAGTTGGGGGCATACAGTGGTGGCTAACAACATGAGATAATACAATGCGTACAATAGACAATTATACGCCGCTTAGGCACAATTATACAACAACATATAAAACAAAACAAACACCAAAAAAAGCAATACTTATTGTTACACAGTTCGCAGTGAAGATAAAACAAAAATAAAGCTAGAGCCAACGTCACGGGACGTCATGACAACCTGGCCGCCGTGGCAGGTGGCAGTAAATTTATTGATTGGTTGCGAGAGGCTGCTCGGGGAGAGCAATCTGGACATCAGTGGGAAACTTCCATACACACAATTGTTCAGCAAATGCAGACGCCAGCGCCACTTCCATCCATATGCCGCCGCGGTGGCTCAGTGGCTATGGTGCTCGGCTGCTGGCCCGAAAGACGCGGGTTCGATCCCGGCTGCGGCGGCTGAATTTATTTGGAGGAGAAATTCGAGGCCCGTGTACTGTGCGATGTCAGTGCACGTTAAAGAACCCAGGTGGTCGAAATTTCCGGAGCCCTCCACTACGGCGTCTCTTATAGCCTTAGTCGCTCTGGGACGTTAAAACCCCATAAACAAACCAAACCAACTTCCATCCATATCGTCTGCAGGGACGCTAACTTAGCATCGTGCCGTCGTCATGAATGCGGTTTCAATCAGAAAAAGCTTCATCCCCGAGCGGGATTCAAACCACTACCAGCGAAGAAGAGCAGCTTCGTATCACGATCCCTCGGCCAATTCGGCTACAGCCACAGTCTTATAACGCGGGACGTGTGTGCGCAGAAATCCTTCAATGTTAAACATCAGTTCACCTTCAGTCGCCAGGTGCGCTGCAGGAGGTGAAACCGAAACAAGCCCGAGCTTCTCACCTCTGGCCAGGGTCTTAGAAGCCCCACCGATTGTTGTGTTTGAAACAGCCGCCTGTCGGAGCAGTGGCGCATCCCCGCGATCTATCAACGTAAAGTACAGAATTACCATGTTCGCTACGTGATACGCAGAGAACCCCAAAAGGCTGAAGGCATCCAATAACGTTATCGCGTGATACTATTAAGGCGGTGCTCTTAAGTGTGCCCTCATGTTTTACCTACCGTCTTATCTTCAACACTTTCACAATGGTGCGGTCTGCTTTACCTTCTCAACCCTCTCTTTGAATACTGCAGTCCCAGTTGACTCTTGGTTTTATCTTTAATAAATAAATATCACATTGGTCGAGCAGGTGTTGAACAGGCTATTCTACCTTGACGACCATGTCCATGAAAGATAGAATAACTATCTCGTTAATTTCTGCTATCCCGATAAGCTTGCTCCTACTTCTGTCAGAACACTTTTAAGCTCGGCTTCTTTTTCTTGTGCAAACTCGGAAAATTTTTTCCCCTCTCGTAGCAACAAAACATGAGATGTTTGGCGCTTCCCATTTTTGAAGCGAAAAGCTTCACTACGACGTTCGGAGCCGAGCTTCGCGCATGCCGTAAGCGACGCAGCCGTGCACTACTGCACATGTGCGCCGCCTTCTCACCGCCGCTACTACTGCGCGCGCTCTTCTCCTCCCTGCCGTTTGACCTTTCGTTGCAGCCTCGTGTTGCCCGCGTCGCAGCCGGCAACCCTCCTCTCCGCATTCCTGCGGGCAGTTTTAACCGCGCCGATTTCCGTCTCCTCCCCCGCCTCCATATAGGCAGTGTGTGGACGGACGTCAAACCAAGCACAACTGAAGCTTTTCGCTTGTGTATCCAGGCTTAACCAGAGCTAAGCCACTGCCTAATTTTTTCCTCTTCCCATCTAAAGCGTTACAAAGTGACTGGCAATTCCGGGGCTAAGATAAGATCAATAATCGCATTCGCAGCTTCTGAAAAACAGTATTCTTTAGAAGCACCTCGTTACAAAGTAAAAACAACTCGGAATATTACATAGAAGAAATGTATTCACAAATACAGCAACTTAGGAAGAAAAGCGGTTAGAAATATGCAGCAACAGCAAGCACAAGAACGATGATGTGCACAGAGTTTTAAAGAAAAAAGCTGACTCGGAAATCGTGTCAACCTGCAAGACTTGGACGCCGGGATTACACGCGCTGCCGCTCGTATCACCACCACCGTTGAGCTAATGTCACATATGTACACGTCCTTACATACTGCACACTCAAAAAGCGGAGTGTCATGTGTTGCCACTTTTAACACTGCGCACTAACAGCGGGGCAGATTAGATTTCCTTTCATAGGAAAGCACATGCAGAGCGTCTGACACGGCGCGGCTACCGGGCGAGGACAAAACAACTTCAAGCCAGTCTTCTCGATGCATGCAAAGGCCCACTGTTGTTGCGCCCCTGGTGGGCGCACTGCTACACGCCGAAAGAAACGCCGTAGGGTAGTACGGGATAAGCTCTAACCGCCTGTATGCCTGCAGCAGCTCGCGACGCTTACGGACACTGAAGTTGGCCAACACACCGCCACATGCGGCTCTGTCCAAGGCGCTCCATCACGATAACGTGCAACACGAACCCGGCGATTAAGATTGTCTTCATTTGATGGTGTTTATCTCTTTTATAATCAGTTCTGGTAATTCACCCATATCCAGACCTGCATCGATGACAGCAAGCATACACAAGTTTTGCAGCGTCGGTGCTAAGTGCAACACGTGCAGATCCGTCAGCTCCTCTTCCGCCTCAGAGATGTCCTCGAGATCGTCTTCCTCCTCAAGGCTGGGTGGAGGCCCGAATCCACCGAAGACCAACACCCTCTCTCCAAGCACACAGCAGCCGGGCGAGTGCCTAGCACACGGGCCTGATCCACTGGGCGTTACTTTAGTCCAGCACGACTTTTCAATGTCATACTTGTGCATATCTCCAAAGTAGGTGTTCAGCATTTCATTGTAGCCACCGAAGATATACAGCTGTCTCTCGTACACGAAGGCACCGTGACACTCGCGCCCCTCCGGGGCGAAGCCTTGCACTTGTGGGCGCACCCACGTCGCAGTGGTCGTTTCCAGATAATATAAGCAATTGTCATAAGGATTGTCGGGTCGTGAGAATTCTAGGTTGCCACCCCAAATGTACAAGCGGGTTCCGATGGCGGTCGCCGTGTGGTAGTAGCGTCCGAGGGGGGCCTCTCCGCTGGTCGGGACCCGATGCCACTCTAGGGTCTCGAGGTCCAGAAAACGTACAAGGTTCGATGAATCTGTGTGGAATCCACCAAAAATGTACATCCGGTGACCAAGCACGCACGCCGAGAGGTTGCCATGCGCTATAGGTACTTCGCCTCTTACCTCCGGACGGCCCCATGTCAAGGTTTGGGTATCGAAGCGGTAGAGGCCGTTAACCTCTGGGCTGATGTGCTGTACGCCCCACAGGTAGGCGCAGTGGCCGTAGGCTACAACGCTGCGGCCCACGATGGCAATCGGCTCATCTTCGGGTAGTGACCGAGTCTGTATTCTATCCCACCGGTACGAGACGGGGTCGAAGGTATACACGACGACGAAGAAGCCTGAGATTTCATCACTGTCCGGGTAGCAGGTGTCGACAGAGTCGAACGAGTTAAACCTTCCCTTCGATGGTGAGCGACGTTTCGTAAAGGAGTTCTGGAATACGGTTGAGCCGCGCCGTCCACATCGTTCGATGGCAACCAGTTCTTGCGAAAAGGATATCGGGCCGCTTTGTTGGTCGGTCGGTCGGTCGGTCGGTCGGTCGGTCGGTTGGTTAGCCTCAAGTAGAATGGCACATACCACACTACGGGGGAGTGTTCAAGACACAGGAGGTGAAGGCCGCTTTGTTCCTTTCCAGCCAACGGCCATGCGCTGAAATCTTCTACTTCTTCTCCACAGTAAATCAAACCTGGTGGTGGGCGTTATTCGTTTTTTTTCGTCCTTTGTTTCACAGAGCGAGCTGCTGGTGCGACGCCTGTCGGAATCACGGCGTGGTCGGTTATGTTCATAGCTGCACGCAAAGAAGAGAGGAGGAAGACGCGATGGAAGGCTGTCGTCCGAAATGGCACGGCGGGGGGATGCGCGCTGCAGAGTGGGCGGCGCATGGGCGTGCGAGCGCGAGACTTTTCGTCTTTTCCCTCTAGCTTTGTACAGAAAGGTAAACCAGCGCAAAACACTGGACGAAGGAAGAAAACGACACACAACGCGCTGAGTAGCAACTGAAGTTCAATCCGCCAGAAGCGAAATATAATTGTTTAGAATGTCGTACCACCTTGCCCATGCTTCCGCCTTTACCTTTGTTGAGGGCCCTGTTCGGTCACACACCAGAAGTAATTGGCCGTTAGTCTAATAAACACTTTGTCTTATTGCTTCGCATGCCACAGATATTACGGGCCATGTAGACGCTGAAGGCCTGCAGGAGGACGGAAATTTTCGGCCGGAGGCAGAGAGTCCCCGAAGATCTTGTTCGACGTGCGTAACAGGCCAGAAGAAAATACGAACATCGAAGCTAGGCTTTGAGTGTAAATGATGAGTGTATATTGAGTGTCTATCCTGGTGATTTCGTATTTACTAATAGATTGATCGCTTAGCGGAGCCTATCCGATGTCTCCTCAAGAAGTCAGGCGAGCGCACAGCTCGAACCTCGAAGTCTACTTGTCCTCTGCTCTCTGCGTTTGCAGAAACACAAGGAGCAGACGTGTCCGGGCAGATGACACGCCGTCTGCAAAAACTCCGCCTTTGGAAAAAGGCATCAACGCATGCCTTCCACGAGAAAAGGAAACTGTTGTGTTGTGGTTCATGGGTTTTCTGTACTTGTTTCGGTTTTGTGGATTGTCTTGGATTGTTTCTTATGATGTCATTTCATATATATATATATATATATATATATATATATATATATATATATATATATATATATATATATATATATATATATATATATATGGGCGTGTTCAGATAAGAACGGTAATCGAGGTCCCATGACCATTTTTTGTTTTCAATGAAATTTTTATATATGATGGGCAAATGTGTCCGCACAAAGGAATGAATCTTAGTTTTGCAAGAAGCTTCGTAGTTTTCTCGGAAAAAAATCGCATGTCACAAGAGGTGGAGAATGTCCTTTTTGGCACTTCGCGAAGTTGCAAGTTTGAAGCCTCATTTCATGCACAAAAATTTTTTTCCTTACATCACCATTTTTTCAAAAACTCTTTGCAACTTGTACAATTCGAAAAATTAAAAAATGTTTTCTTGCTGTTTTAACCTTCCGAGTAAAAAAATTGCAAACTTCGCTTCTGGAGCTATGCGGTGCAAAAAAGGCACTTTTCAGGACACCCTTAGGGCAAGATGCCTAAAGATCTCCCCACTGAATATTTTTCTCAGTATTTTCCAGCTTCTTTTGCTCACCTCAGGCAAGTTCTGTTGCTCTAGACTTGACAGATATTTTTGAATACAGCCTCGAAATTGGCCGAAGTTCAAAAACGCCCAAAAAGTGACAATTTTGACTTGGGTTTAAAAAAAAACATCATCATCGAATCTTGTTAAAATTTGCCTGAATAATCCTCAATACATGATAATTTTAAGGCACTAGAAAAGTGTTGCATTATATTGTTTTAAATTACAAAAATAAACACAAAACTGAGTTCATGTTTTTGTTATATAGAATTGCTTATTACTGCCTCTTAGAAATTGTAGCTGTCAGAAATTTCATTTAGCACTCATTGAAAGTGGTTAAATTTTATTTACCCCAATATCCGAACCATTCTCAATGCTTATAGAGCTTCTATTCGCTTGTTAGCGGCGCTCTTAATGCGTGAAAATGGGAATAAATTCGCTATTTTGCCTGATGTCATAAGAATTGGCTGGTGGCGGTCAAACGTTGATTGTATTCTCTAATTTATTCGTCGTACGGTCTATTGGTAGATATAATCGATTATTTAAAGATATTCGATCATTTCTCGGTTCTTAGAAACATTTTTTATATATAAAAGTTAATATTAATGCGTTTCTGAAGTCGGCGTTTTCGAACCTGCGTCTATTTACCTCTGTGTTCAATGGTTCTACAGGGAACTGTCAGGAGACAAAACATCGTCTCCTGAGGGGAACAATTTTTCTGCAAGGTTTTTAATCATGGGCAGTTTTAATCGGGAGGCAATTTTAAAAATGGGATGCCGCTTCATGTGCAGATTGCAATTCAGAAAATCGTAACAAGAAATAAACGGTAGAAGTTGATTTCGGTTTTGCGCACAGTATATTTTCCAGCACGAAACACAAACCAGATCACAGTCTCTTCCATTCCGAAGCAGCGGTGGAGGCCACGTAGGAGGCACTGCCTTCAGTTGACTGAGCGTACTTCCACATGCGGAGCGTCTGAACTCCAGGCACTTTCTTTGCTGTTTTCCATTCTTCCTTCTTTATTTCGCGAATGTCTGCATGCTACCTCGGTGGGAGCTCCAGAATGGTGATGTTCTTTAGCGTTCCTTGGATTGCGTCTACGAAGCCTCCGGCTCTGTGTATGGCCTCATTTGCAGGCTTCCGCAAGTTGTGGTTTGATGCTCGATGGTGTGATACTGCGTCATGTTTCCTCAGGAATTGTGCCACTGTCCACATGATGGCATTTTCACTTCGGAAAATTTTGAAATGAGCTGCGACGACGAGTTATTGATTGCTACATAGGAATACGGTGAGCTATAGTTAAAAAAAACTTTGACCGCTTCATCGTTTATGAGAGAATTTCAAAGAGTGGCCATGAAATGGATTCCCTACAACTATATCTGTGCAAGCAAGAGCAATACATGAAGAAAAATACAGGTGCAAGAGAGGTGCAATTGTTTTACATTTTGATTTCGCCAAAAAATGGACAGTTGTGCTTCCAGACTCAGTCCAAGCATACCATTGGAAGAAAAAGCAGGTAACCGTGTTTACCTGCGTTGTCATGTCAAGAAAATCGACTCGAAAATACGCCGTTAATTCCGGCGATATGTCTCATGATTCCGTTCATGCATTCTTGGCTCTGTCGAAAATCAAAACACATCTCAAAGAAAAAGGGCCAAGATAATATATTTGAGCGACGGAGCTCCCGCTCACTTCAGGAATAAATATCAGGTTCATGAGCTGCAGCGCAGTGAATGTCAAGAGACGAAATCGATGTTTTCGGCGTATGGACTCAGCAAAAATGCTTGCGACGGCGCTGGTGGGCTAGTGAAACATCGAGCATCAAACCACAACTTGCGGAAGCCTGCAAATGAGGCCATACACAGAGCCGGAGGCTTCGTAGACGCAATCCAAGGAACGCTAAAGAACATCACCATTCTGGAGCTCCCACCGAGGTAGCATGCAGACATTCGCGAAATAAAGAAGGAAGAATGGAAAACAGCAAAGAAAGTGCCTGGAGTTCAGACGCTCCGCATGTGGAAGTACGCTCAGTCAACTGAAGGCAGTGCCTCCTACGTGGCCTCCACCGCTGCTTCGGAATGGAAGAGACTGTGATCTGGTTTGTGTTTCGTGCTGGACAATATACTGTGCGCAAAACCGAAATCAACTGCTACCGTTTATTTCTTGTTACGATTTTCTGAATTGCAATCTGCACATGAAGCGGCATCCTATTTTTAAAATTGCCTCCCGATTAAAACTCCCCATGATTAAAAACCTTGCAGATAAATTGTTCCCCTCAGGAGACGATGTTTTGTCTCCTGACAGTTTCCTGTAGAACCATTGAACTCCGAGGTAAATAGACGCAGGTTCGAAAACGCCGACTTCAGAAACGCATTCATATTAACTTTTATATATAAAAAATGTTTCTAAGAACCGAGAAATGGTCGAATATCTTTAAATAATCGATTATATCTACCAATAGACCGTACGACGAATAAATTATAGAATACAATCAACGTTTGACCGCCACCAGCCAATTCTTATGACATCAGGCAAAATAGCGAATTTATTCCCATTTTCACGCATTAAGAGCGCCGCTAACAAGCGAATAGAAGCTCTATAAGCATTGAGAATGGTTCGGATATTGGGGTAAATAAAATGTAACCACGTTCAATGAGTGCTAAATCAAATTTCTGACAGCTACTATTTCTCAGAGGCAGTAATAAGCAATTCTGTATAACAAAAACATGAACTCAGTTTTGTGTTTATTTTTGTAATTTAAAACAATATAATGCAACACTTTTCTAGTGCCTTAAAATTATCATGTATTGAGGATTATTCAGACAAATTTTAACAAGATTCAATGATGATGTTTTTTTTTTAAACCCAAGTCAAAATTGTCACTTTTTGGGCGTTTTTGAACTTCGGCCAATTTCGAGGCTGTATTCAAAAATATCTGTCAAGTCTAGAGCAACAGAACTTGCCTGAGGTGAGCAAAAGAAGCTGGAAAATACTGAGAAAAATATTCAGTGGGGGGATCTTTAGGCATCTTGCCCTAAGGGTGTCCTGAAAAGTGCCTTTTTTGCACCGCATAGCTCCAGAAGCGAAGTTTGCAATTTTTTTACTCGGAAGGTTGAAACACCAAGAAAACATTTTTTATTTTTCCAAATTGTACAAGTTGCAAAGAGTTTCTGAAAAAAAATGCTGATGTGCGGAAAAAATTTTTTGTGCATGGAATGAGGCTTCAAACTTGCAACTTTGCGAAGTGCCAAAAAGGACATTCTCCACCTCTTGTGACATGCGATTTTTTTCCGAGAAAACTACGAAAGTTCTTGCAAAACTAAGGTTCATTCCTTTGTGTAGACACATTTGCCCATCATATATAAAAATTTCATTGAAAACAAAAAATGGTCATGGGACCTCGATTACCGTTCTTATCTGAACACGCCCATATATATATATATATATATATATATATATATATATATATATATATATATATATATATATATATATATATATATATATATATATTGTGTTCTGCAACTTTATCGGCACAGGTTTGAAAAATTCTCCCGCCACAACCGTTGGCTCGTTTGTGGTGAAACCGCGCACAAAGCTTCCTTATTGTTGTCCGTTTTAAGGCATAGTAAGTATAAAAGTGGTACTTACCAGGTTTGGTCACGCGAGATGCGAAACCTGAAGCACCCGTGTTGAGATCGAGCCGCCGTCATCGAATTTCTGCCGAAAGATACTTGTGGCCATAGAGTTTCTTACTATTACCTAGAGGGAAAGCTGGCGGCGCTGCACTTCAGCCACCATGGACGCTCAAAGCATCATGGGGCGGTGAGCTACTTGTTGCGGCACAGTCGTAATTTTTCGGGAACACGGAGTGTCATTACTAAGATGTTTAATTCCAAAAACGCTGTCCGTGTGTGCGCAGACGACTTTCGCGCGAACGCAGTGTGCAAAAGCCATAGTAGTGAAAACGCGACGACACACGACGCCAATAAAAGGTTTTACTCTTCTGAAATGCCATTAAAAAACCTCTTAAAGTATCTAAACAACAACATTTTTTTTAAACATATTTACTTTAAAAAGTGCGCCTGTTAACTACGAAATATTAGTTTTTTTAGTGTTCATCACTTGACCAATAGGAAAGCTAGTCATCTCTTATTTTAGGCAAACTTTGCACTTAAATGCTTTTCTGGTCGTTTGTTGCAATCATTAGACAAGATATTGAATGTTAGGACGTTTGTAGTTATCAAACAGCATTATTTTTTTATTATTTTTTGGCCAAAAGTTGCAGTTCCGCAACAAGTAGCTCACCGCCCCATGATGCTTTGAGCGCCCATGGTGGCTGAGGTGGTCACGTGGGGTCTCCATGCAAACTCCCATAGACGGCTTGCCAGCTTTCCCTCTAGGTAATAGTAAGAAACTCTATGACTTGTGGTGTCATCTGGCATCGCTGAAGGAAAGCGCCGCGAAAGCAGACGGCAGAAATATGACGAGACAATGGAGAACATATCTTTTATTGGTAAATCACCGTCAAGTCATTTAATTTGTTTACGATAGTTTTCAAAATGCGTTGGCCGAAAAATATTTCTCGCGCTTAAGCAGACGACATGGCCCGAACGACGCATTCAAAGCAAGCCGCCGCGCTCGTTGCAGCGCTCGCCTCGGCGCTTCCGTCGCGGCGCTTTCCTTCAGCGATGCCAGATGGCGCCACAAGTATCTTTCGGCAGAAATTCGATGACGGCGGCTCGATCTCAACACGGGTGCTTCTGGTTTCGCATCTCGCGTGTCCAAACCTGGTAAGTACCACTTTTATACTTAGTATGCCTTAAAACGGACAACAATAAGGAAGCGTTGTGCGCGGTTTCACCACAAACGAGCCAACGGTTGTGGCGGGAGAATTTTTCAAACCTGTGCCGATAAAGTTGCAGAACACGGTATATATATATATATATATATATATATATACCGTGTTCTGCAACTCTATCGGCACAGGTTTGAAAAAAAATATATATATATATATATAGGCTGTCTGCGTTCCATAATATCTGTATCTGTGGCATTCGGCCGCAGAATTCGGGCTGCGGCCGTGTATTTGTTTTTTCAGCCAGCGTCCGTCCCGGCGGACGCGGTTGTTGCGACGCGCGTCTTTACTCTCTCTTTTACTCTGTCCTCTTATCTTTGAACTCTCTTCTATCTGCACTAAAGTCCCTAGATCAGCTTTTTTTTAGAAAAGCTCATAAAGGGACTTTAATCTGCACGTAGCAGCGGTGGTGGCTCGGCTTGAGCCAGTTGGCAGGCCCGTGCACTTTCCTTTTCATCCTTCTCGCTGTCGCAACCAACCAACCAATAAAAATTCAGGGGGCACTTTGGCTCTCTAAAGTGCTGCAAGGCGAAAGCGTTTCCTGGCCACTGTTTCTATTGACTTTTTATTTTTCATATTTTGTTATTTATTTTTTCCTCCTATTAATTTTATTGTTTTTTTATTTTTATTTCCACATCTTATTTTTATTTTGGTTTTATTTTTGTTTATTTTCCTTTTTTATTTTTCTATTTTCCTTTTCTTTACTTTACTCCTTTTATTTTATTTATGAAGCCCATGCATTCACTAGATGCGCCTTTATTCATGCTGTAACCTTGAGCCTTTTAAGCATTGACGCCGAAAGGTGGACGAATCTGCCGACGCGTCTGTCGACACGGCTGCCGACGCGTCTGTCGACAGTTCTGCCGACGCGTTTGTCGACACTCCTGCCGACGCGTCTCCTAACGACAGTATGAGGCATTAACGTCTTTCGCCTTAATATCTGTCCTCGCTTCGGCTAGCGCGGCTTCGGGCGCTTATCTGTTTTAAGCATGAAATGCTTTTAGCTCCCGTTGTCGGCAGTGTGGTGACGTCACGCCGAGACCGAGAGCCATCATCCGGGCACTGAAATCCACTCATCCGGGCACTGAATACCAGTCATCCGGGCTCTGAAACGAGAACATCCGGGCACCGTACGAGACTTAACGAGATTTAACGAGACTCTCTAAGCCCTCCTACGCGACCGGCATGCAAGCGCCGGTTGGTCTCCAAACGAGACAAAAAATAACTGCTGCCAGTGCCTTCTCAATGTTTATCAAGATATCAGTGGAGCTGTGGGTTTGATAATGCACGGAATTATAATTTCCGATTTCTAATAACGCGTGCAAAAAGCACATAAATGCCACGTTACACTTCGTTCTCATACGTGATCCGGGGGAGAAGCGCTGCGTTCAAAGGGCAAGGCATCGCGTCTAACGGGTGGTGGCGTTCCTCCCTTCCTTTACGGTGCGGTTCGGGTGTCCACCGAGATGGCAGAGAATTACTGCGCCATTTCCTTTCCTCAAAAAACCTTGCGTTCAAATGGCAAGGCATCGCGCTGAACGGGTGGTGGCGTTCCTCCCTTCCTGTACGGTGCGGTTCGGGTGTCCACCGAGATGACATTAGGCCCGTAAACATTTCATGCTTACTCTACTCTCGTTTACGGGAGAGGAAGAGATTTTTTTGAGCAGCGTCCGCTCCGGCGGACGCAGTTGTTGCTGCGACGCGCGTCTTTCCTTTCCTTTTTCTCTTTCCTCTGATCTTTTAACTCTCCTCTATCTGCACGTGGCAGCGGTGGTGGCTTGGCTCGAACCAATAGGCAGGCCCGTGCAATTTCGTTTTCATCGTTCTCTCAGTCACAACAACACAACAACAATAAAGCGTCTTGGTCTTTCTTGGTCACGGGACAGCAGCACGGACTCGGCTCTCGTTACGGCCAACACCACACGCGATCGAGGATGGGATAGGCCAACAGGAATAGAGGATGCCATCCCAGTATCTTACAGTAATCCAATGACATAGGTCATGTTACGAAGTAATCGTCCTGCGATTATCTGCTATGTAAGCTGCTCGAAGAAGCCCCGTCGACAGAAGGTCATATTTCGAAGGTATTGCAAATACGTGGTCGTCGCCAGCGAGGTCGTCGCCAGCGAGGTCGTCGCCTGATGAGCCACAGCCTGCTGGAATGCTGTTCTGGGGCGAATTCACCGTGAAAAGTCCGTGAGTCAACACATATTTTCATTCTGTGAAGAATTTCAAGAAGGAAAGCAAGAAACTTTCATGTTGGCCGTAGCACATGAGCTACCCTACGTCAGGCTTTGTGCGTATTCTCAGAAGTTCGTTCATCCTCGGAAGTTTTCAAGCGTAGTATTTGAACAAAGAGCGTTCGTTCGCTGAGTCGCAAATGTGACCGTTCGTCTTCGTGACTCAAGTATGTTGCGTCAAGCTTAATCAAGCCTCGTCGTCGAGGGAAACAAAGAAAAATGTGGTCCGGTTACAAGAGAGGAAATATTCATGCATTGACTGCCGCGTTCTCCGTCTTCTACGCTAGGTAGCGTCTGCGAGGTCGCACTGTAGTGCGGTGTCTTCTGACACCTATCACATGGTGTGGGCCTGCCCCTCCAACCCGGCTATTCCCCCCATCCCCAACCCAACCCGGGAGGACTGGGAGGCGACCCTGCTCGGCTGCCACGACTTACAGGCCCAACAAGCCTTAGTCGGGCGCGCCAGGGCGGCGGCCACCGCCACTGGGGTCCCATACTAGGGACCTCCACCTAGTGTTTGTAAGGATCGGTCCCTTACGGGCTGATCCAAGCATACCTCCTGTCCTTTCTTAATAAATGTTTTCACCACCACCACCACCACCTGCGAGGTCAAAATGGCTTTATCGTCTTTCACTGGCGTCCGCGCACCGGACCCATTTCTTCAGCATCCGGGTCGTCCACCAGTCCCATTTAATCAATGGATGCAAAACTTTTGAACTCAACCTCACTGTATCAGGTGGGTCGACAGCGACCGCCGAGCTCAAAAACCCCTTCTCCTATATAGTCTGGGAAATGAAGGAGAATTTATTTCGCTCGCGCTGCATGTCAAAGTGAGACGCTACCTCACTCATCGACAGACGCTCGCGTTCAGAGTGAGACGATAGCGCACTCATCGACAGACGCTCGCGCGCATCTCAAAGTGAGACGCTAGCTCACTCGCCGACAGACGCTCGCGTTGAAAGCGACGCAAGACGTCTACAAGTCAACTGTTGCCTTACTGCGAAAAGAATTCAGTACCCCTTCCAATTAAGTGATGGAACGGAAAAGATTTCAAAACAGGCAGCAATTACCGGGTGATTCCATCACAGAGTACATAGCTGCCCTGCGTGATTTGCTTCAGCTGTGTGATTATGCTGCTCCTGAAGAAATGCTGAGGGACCGATTTGTGACAGGAGTTTCTTCGCAAAGGGTTAGAGAGCGACTTTTGCTGGGAGGATCCTGAGTTACGTTCTCCGCAGCGTCTAGCATTGTGTTGCAGTACGAACAGGTGACTAGCGACGCGAAAGAGTTCTTGGCCCCTGTTCAGCCCATAAAGAAAGCAACATCGAATTACCCACCGTCCTCACAAAGGCCGGCACCCAGGCAATTTTGTCCTCGTTTTTCATCACAAGCGTCGAGCTTTTCTCAGCAACCACCTGCGTCGCAGGCTGCAGAATATCAACATAGACGGTACAGTCCGCGCTACCCGCGTTCGAGTTATCTTCCGCAAAATAATACAACATCGTCGATGTCGCAACAGCCTATGAGGCAACCTAATACCAGGCATTTTCAACCGCAAAATAATCAGCGTTCCAGGCAGTCGCCTTGTTTTTGTTGCGGATCAAGTCGTCACAGTGCCGCAGCGTGTAATTGCCCAGCTCAAGGCAAGACTTGCTTCTGCGGAAAAATTGGTCACTTCGCTTCCATGTGTAGGCAGCGCTCAGCTGTACAGGAAATACAGCAAAAACAGGAAGAAACAAGCCAGCAAGAACAATTTCCTGTAGAAACGATCCAAGTGACAGAACAAGCGAGGATAGGCTTTCCCGCAACGCAGCTCCGTAATCAGCTGATACCGCAGTCGCACAGCCGAACGCTGGACGAATCAAGTCAACCAAGAGTCACAACTGGATCTTATTCATTCTTGCGTTCAATCATCCCCAAGTAATGGCCAAGTCTCGGAACTCGGATTCAAGTCTCGGAATGTTTGTAACATATTTTAATCACTTGTATTCCAACTTGACTTTCTTAATAACCCTCATTGCTACTTCATACTCCTATGTCGAATTGAATACTAAACTACGTTTTTTAAAGGTGATCTTTGTACCATTTCCTAATCGTTGCTGTTGTCAAATTGTGTTTGTTACCAGAATTCATAACATATGTAGCCTTTATTAATAGGGAACATGGGCCCTGTCAAGCCGCGCTTTTTCCGGCTTTTTGCCCATGTTCCCGACATTGTGTACACATGATGTCAAATAAATCTGTCTGTCTGTCTGTCTGTCTGTCTGTCTGTCTGTCTGGGGGGGGAATCTGACTGTGCAGCCTGCTCGTGGCCCCCCCCGCCACCGAATACGGGCCGGTGTAGTTTCGGCTACTAGGCTTTGTTTCGGTGCAATGCCAGCAGTGGGGATGGGATGGCCGGGACCCATCCTCTGGGGATGCAAACCCCCAATGGGAGTGGCAGCGACTCCCAGACGACTGTGAGGGCCAGTCGTGCACGTGAGGTCCGATGCCTGAGCGGAGGCAGGCTTGGGTTTATACTCAGGTTGGACCCACGAAATCCGGCCCGGAAGGCATGTCAAAACGCCAAAAGGTTTCGAATACATGCTACCTTCCTTCCTCTGCGCGCGGGGGCGTGCAAGTCTGGCTACCGACGCGTCGGTTTCTGGTTACGGAGAAACCAGGTCCGCGCGGGGGTTCATAGTGGCCAGGCTCTGAGGACCGCCGCCCCGGGGAAGCGGCCTTACGGCCGGCCGCAGGCTTAACCGCCTGCGGGATGCCGGGGGATGAGGGCTTAGTACTGCCTCGTAAGAGTCTGGCGAAAACCGAAGATGTGTGGAGTACCGGTGGAGTAGGCCCGGGTCATCTCATCCTAAGCCACGTTCTTGGTTAGTGGCCCGGTCGCCCAGCCTTGAACACTCTCTCCTCAGTAGGAGAAGAGTAAGCTAGGAGAGGAAATAAGTGCATGGATGGTTGGAGGAAGCACAGATGGGCCCCCCGGAGTCTGACCGGTTCTGAGGCCGCGAGGCCGTTGACGAACTGGGCGTCCATTGGAGTGGACAATCACACATACTTCCGGTGTCCGAAAAACCGCGAAAAACCTTCAACGGCTAGTAGCCGGCAGGTGGGAAAAGCCTTCTAGTGAGCGATGAGGAGCCCCAGGTAGCTACTGACCCCGTGTTAGGTTTTCCTGTCTCCGACGGTCGGAGCCCGTTGCGTATGGTGGGTGGTCGGGCATCCCGTGAGTGGGGCCGCACCATTGGGCAATCTCGATGCTCTCCCTGCCCTGGCCAGGCGGGCCAGTAATGGAGTCGAGATAATTGAAGGATCAGAGCACAAATCTCGCTGTCCCCATTCCCTTCCCACGTCCCATTTCCCTTTCCGCTACTTCCCAGGGGAGGTCAGGGGAGCCTCCCCGGGCCCGCTCTCTCGGCTGTGGGTCGCTAATGTAGCATTATCCCTAATATTTTATTTTTCCACCCACGGGTGGTCAAATTACAACTTGCCTACGGGCATCCTCTTTTATTTTCCAATTGGGTTAAGCCTGTTGTGTGTAAACGGTGCAGGCAGGGGCCTATTATTTTTATTTCCTTTTCGGTTGCCCCAACCTATTCAATGTCTGTCTGTCTGTCTGTCTGTCTGTCTGTCTGTCTGTCTGTCTGTCTCTGTCCGTCCGTCCGTCTGTCTGTCTGTCTGTCTGTCTCTGTCCGTCTGTCTGTCTGTCTGTCTGTCTGTCTGTCTGTCTGTCTGTCTCTGTCTGTCTGTCTGTCCGTCCGTCCGTCCGTCCGTCCGTCCGTCCGTCCGTCTGTCCGTCTGTCCGTCTGTCCGTCTGTCTGTCTGTCTGTCTGTCTGTCTGTCTGTCTGTCTGTCTGTCTGTCTGTCTGTCTGTCTGTCTGTCTGTCTGTCTGTCTGTCCGTCCGTCCGTCCGTCCGTCCGTCCGTCCGTCCGTCCGTCCGTCCGTCCGTCCGTCCGTCCGTCCGTCCGTCCGTCCGTCCGTCCGTCCGTCCGTCTGTCTGTCTGTCTGTCTGTCTGTCTGTCTGTCTGTCTGTCTGTCTGTCTGTCTGTCTGTCTGTCTGTCTGTCTGTCTGTCTGTCTGTCTCTGTCTGTCTGTCTGTCTGTCTGTCTGTCTGTCTGTCTGTCTGTCTGTCTGTCTGTCTCTGTCTGTCTGTCTCTGTCTGTCTGTCTCTGTCTGTCTGTCTCTGTCTGTCTGTCTGTCTGTCTGTCTGTCTGTCTGTCTGTCTGTCTGTCTGTCTGTCTGTCTGTCTGTCTGTCTGTCTGTCTGTCTGTCTTATACAGAAGAATCCTTGGCCAGCAATGTTTACGTTATTGATAAGGATCGGAGGTCTGGCATTTATATCCAGTTGCAAGTGGCAGACGTCACTTTGTCTTTCTTAGTTGATTCTGGGTCTGCTGCTTCCATTATTGATAACAGTACTTTTTTTCAAGGTATTTTTCAACCACTCAACTACTTGAAGCACCTCGTGTAACACTTGTGGATTATTCCAAGCGTTCTAATAATGTGCTAGGATGTTTCACTGCACCAATCAAGTATCATGAGAGAACTGTTCCTATTCTCTTCTATGTTGTCTCTGAGGGTACTACACTTATTGGCTTGGATGCCATTCGTGCTCTGAATTTATTTATTGTGGGAGCAACCTTGCAGTGTTTTCAGACGGTGGCGAATCCAGTTGAGAAAATCCCCTCCACATTGGCGACTGAGTTTCCGAAACTCTTTTCAGACGAAGTGGGACTGGCTAAAGGGTTCCAGCATGAAGTGAAAGTGCGTCCGAATGTGCAACCTGTAGTTGCCAAGCTACGACGGTTACCACTTGCTATCCGTTCCAAAGTCTCTGAAGAACTCGACCGGTTATAGAAGCAAGATATTATTGAAAGAGTAAACGCTTCAGAATGGATTTCATCAATCGTGGTTATCCAGAAACCCAATGGAAAAATACGCTTGTGTATGGACTTGCGTGAAGTCAATAAGGCCGTGGTACCTGATGTGCTCCCACTGCCACATACAGAGGAACTTCTCCATGCACTAATGCTTAATCCCTATTTGCCCACTGTTGTGACTACCGAGGCTTCAGATCTAGGACTGGGAGCAGTTTTCCAGCAATTAGGTCTACACGGACTCCAAACAGTAGCTTTCCCGTCTCGGACCTTGTCTCCAACAGAACGAAAGTATTCAGTGCCCCCACTGGCTCCATGCCGCATCGTGTGTGGCCTGCAGCGGTCCCACAACACTGTGCAGCATCCTTTACCCGAGTGTGAGCCCGATCGCCGCAAGTGGATCGATTTTGTGCGACTGTGTCTTGGCCGTGGTGACTTGTTTGACTGGATGCCGTCAGAGCATCCAGCTTCGTGTGCTCGCTGCACTTTGAATTCCCCAAACTCTCTCTGAGTATTAAAAACGTTTTTCACCACCACCACTTTGAATCGGGTTCCCTCACACACCTGTTTCCAGAGAAGTGCCTCAGGCCCGATGCTATTCCTACCTTGTACCCAAATAGGTGACATCCTGGCATGGCTGTGCAGTGACGTTTCTTTTGTTATGTGCGTATGTTGTGATGTGTCTTCAGTGAGTGATGATCCTTCAGTTTGTGGTGATGCTTCAGTGTGTGGTGATTTCGATCCAGGACTGTGGGGAAGCCTTTGTGGCTCCAGAACTTTGTAACAAAGTGACTTTTTTTTTGTTTGTATGTACATTTCTTGTGTGCATAGAGTGTGTTCTCTTGCTTGTGTCATTTTTTAATGTAGCTGTAAATCTTTTTCCCCGGGGAATAAGAAAAATAAGCGTTATTGAATAAGAGAATAAGTGGAATAAGTGAAATAAGTGTGCTTTGTTGTTTGTCACTTTTTAATGTAGTTGTGAATTTTTTTCTAAGGGAGAGAGAGAGTGTGTGTTTCGTTGTTTTTGTGTATATTTTTATATGTATCTGTGAATCCTTTTCCCCCAAGAAAGGGAGTATGTTGTATTGTGATTCATGTGTTTTCTGTACTTGTTTCAGTTCTTGTTTCGGTTTTGCGGATTGTCTTGGATTCTGTCTTGTGACGTCATTTCATGTATATATAGGCTGTCTGCGTTCAATAAAGCGTCTTGGTCTTTCTTGGTCATTGGACAGCAGCACGGACTCGGCTCTCATTACTAAGACGGCAACACCACAGAAACAGCCAGGGAAACTGAGCGCTACTGTTTCAGCTGTTGGTCAAAAACAGCTACAAGCACTAAGCAAGCAGGCAGCAGAGAAACGCGTGAGAAGTCGGTGTCGGTACCGATTGCAGCGGGGTGGAAGCTGGAATGATGTAGTCGCGTTTCCCGCTAAACGTTGGTGTTTTGTTTGTGTATACTACACATGGAAAAATTATTTGTGAAAAGTAATTAATTTACACTACTAATTACTATCCTAAAATCGCGCGAATGCAAGTAATTGCTGTTTCCAAAAAATAACGGAAATACATTAAATACTTGTGATAAATAATTAATTACTTAAAGATTACTTATGAAGCTTAATGTAACGTAGAATCTCGGAAAGTTGGGCTAGTCAGATTGAACTCTACATCATAGCGCTGAAGAATGAAGACAAGGCAGAAGAGGCCAATACAGGCGCTGTCTTTCAACTGAAGGTTTACTTACGCGAAAAAGGAAATATATACGAACAGGAATAAAGGAAAAAGAATCAAAGGCAATCTCACTCAAGACTCGCTCTCTTGTAGTGCGATATGATGTGAAATGTGCGCTGCCTCATCCAGGCGAGCTGCAGTGTGGACGCAAAACTGGGTCTGCAAAAAGCTTTGCTAACTTGTAATTTTCCGAACGGATTTCAGCATTTAAACAATCAAATGTGCGTAGCTATGTGTAAATCACGTGCTGGTACAAACTTTGTTGAGCACAATATTAACATTTATTGACGGCATCTTCTGGGCTTATCAGCATAGCGGACCCAGTCGTAGGAACGAGGCGTAAAATTGCTGTGACGGCGGCCGCGACCATGCAGCTCCAAACGGCGGCGCCTTGCAAGGCACCTGGTGCGGTACCGTGCCGAAAGCCCGGCATCTGTATCCGCGGGGCACCCCACTTGGCTCCGGGGGCGGCCGGACTTCGGTGATTGTTGTAGGACGGGAGGCCGTTCGCGGACAGCCACTGTGCGATGAATATCAGCCGCGACACGACGATGTAGCACGTGGCGGCGATCACCGCCAGGACGGCGAAGATGAGGCACGCCCGCGGCATGCTCACCGCGTCCCGCCGTACAGAAGGGAATACGTCGTCCGGGATGGAAGGCCGCGGCGATCGGCGGGGATCATCTCCACTGCGCGGCCGGTCTCGTCCAAGCTCCGTTTCGTCCGCGGACTCCTCCAGCACCCAGTCGTTCGCGGCCTCGGGGATGTTCCGGCCTTCCGCCGAAGGACTCCTGTCATTCGCCGTAGGCGATGCCGTTCGCACAGGGGTCCCCATTGATACCAGACGGGACATGTGCGTCTTTCCAGGACCACCGCGGGCTTGTTCTCTCGGCGTACCTGGCGTGCATTGCGCGCGGCATGAGCTGGCGCCATCCTAATTATCATCCACTTTCTCCGTCTAATAAAAGCCGCGTTCATTCTCTCGCAAACTGTGGAAATTACCAGAACAGGTTTCCTGGTGGGAACTCTTCGTTTTCGCACTATTGCTTACTAAGCCAGTGTACTATAACGCAAATTATAAAAGGAAGAACACCTTTCGGACGGTAGTTGCATAGTGACCTGATATTCGGCGTCGAAGACTACGACGAAGACGAGATGGGTACAGCGAGTAGAAGCCAGAGACGGAAAGTAATTTTATGAACGAAGAGCAGAAACGAGAAACACATCACAGCGCGTCTAGGGTACAAACAAACAAACAAACAAACAAACAAACAAACAAACAGAAGAGTAGTGACGGAAGGAAAAAATAAGTAAGCGTAAGATGCCTCTGTGGGCTTTTATTAAACGGAATTAGAATTTTACTTGTACTGGAAAGAGAGAAAATTTTATTAAAGTGGACTTTGACTTCGAAGGTAAAACATTTATTTCGAAAGTCTCAGCGCTGGCTATAATCTCCCGCGCGCGGCGGGCCAGCAGAAGTTGGTGGCTGGGCAGGGGGAGGGGCAGCCAGTGGTCCCAGGAGGCTTAGTGGATGGGTGGTTTGGGGATGCTCACCACACATTCCCAGACCAGGTCGCAGGGAGTCTGGGAGAATGCGCATAAGCTACAAGTTGGAGTTGTGTCAGCGAAGAGGCTGGCTCGTCGATTCTGTCGGGAAAATGTCTGTCTGTAGCTGCAGAAATAAGACAGCTCCCTTTCTCGAGAGTGAACGCTGAGAGGAAGGGGGGGGGGGGGGGGGTTTCCTCATGGCGCCCAGGTGAGTTGTCCTCGTAAAAGAAATGTGTGCTCAAAACCTCTTCCGCGCCATGGACGGAAAGGCGAGGTGCAGTGGGGTCGGACGCTTGTATTTCAAACCAAATTTTTTCGTCGTCTGAGGAATGTTTTCAATAACCTAATTCTACCAAAAGCCTGTTCGGTGTCACCGGTCATTTCACAATCCGTCTGCAAGAGAAAACAATTGTTCAGCGCCCCTCTGATATCAAGCTGAAAATTTCTAAAGGGGACCATGCAGAAAGGTTGTCTCCTGCTCATGTCGATCCTCCATTTTACTTCAACCTACCTTCACCTTCGTTGTCATCTCCGCTGCGTAAGAGAAGTCGTCAGATACTACAACTCTGAGAGCTGCGTGATTGTCGTCCTCCCAACCTTTCGACTTACTCAGATTGAGTAGCGATCAATGTCTGCAGGACCATCGTAGTCGAAGCCGATGAATCGCCTTTTGTCTTCCAGTACAGCGACCATTTGAGGCTTTTATCGTTTGCTCGCGAAAGTGAGAATTCATTTGTTAGCTAGCTACAGGAGACCTATATCAGGTGCTCGCTATTCTACCTGCCAGTTTCCCCTTACCCTTGTCCGAGTTCTGTACTTCTGAGTGGCGCAACAGATTAATAATATGATCCGACGGGTCCAATCGCAAGGGTTTCTGAACAAGACTTCGGCATCCACGATCATGAACTGAAAAAAAAGTCATACTCGAGAAAATTCTACAAATTATCATAGTCCTCTGACCATTGGCAGGCATATTTAAGTTAGTAAAGTTGTATAACACGAACGCAAGCGTACTTGGGTTTTAAGACAAGACTCCAAAACCAGGTCCCTCAAACTAAAAGTCTGCATTCACACCCTGTAGATTTAGTTTAGATATTCACAGGATTTTTGATGTCGGCGATGTATTTCGCAACTGAGAGCACAGGCATTCTCCTGGTGGCTAGCAAGGATTTTACTCACCATCATGTTTGCTACCATTATGGATCAACTCTCAAATGCGACGGGGCACTGATTGGATTATCTCCTCTGATAACACCAAGAAATTCATTAAATACGCGAGTGGTGTTCTTCAGTATGTTTCTCGTTTGAAACTTGCCGTTCTCTTGATCAAAATTTTAATATTGACGTATTGGCAACGGTAGGTTTCAAAAGAGAAACACTTTGAAAAACACCACTCACATATTTAATGAATTTCTTGGTGCTATCGGAGAGGGAACGATTAGCTAACGCAATCAGTGTCCCGTCGCATTTGACAGTTGCTTTATAGTAGTAGCAAACATTCGAAAACACAAGAAAAATTGCGTACATGAGATTAACTTTCGGCAGAACCGAAATAGGCGGCGTGCTGAGTCACTTGTCGCAAGTTTTAATACCGTGAAACGCTTATGTGACCACCCTTTGGGAAGTTGGGAAGAAAAGGTCATGTTTTCAAATACAGGTTTGCAAGAAACATTTTCTTACCCTCACCTTTGCCTCTAAATCTCTCGCAATGGTGTGCTAACTGGCCTCCTGGAGTATTCTGCATATGCAGCCTGTGTTCACATGCCCCTTCATTTAAACATATACCAGTCTGTCCAATGTAGAACCTGTCGGAAGGGAGGGCAACTTTCTGCGCAACTCCTGAAACACACTCGCGAACTTCTTATCGTGCTCCTTCGTACACGGCGGCGTACTATTTACATTAATCACCAAACGAGCACATACTGCGATGTTTACACAGCGTAGAGAAAGCAATCCTGACCCCTCGACGTTACATGAAACGCGATGAATATAGGGCATGACCTCAACCGCTTCTTTCTTCTCAGTCTCTTTCCGCTCGGTAGTGGACAGAAGCGCTGCAGTTGCTGATTGTATTTTTTTTCTGTTTTGCGAGCAAAAGGATTTTTCCAGGGCGTTTCTGGCAGTGTTATAATCCTTAATTCTGTTTTTTCCTTTCACCCATAGACGCACTTTTTTTTGTTACCTTCCTG
Source organism: Amblyomma mixtum (assembly GCF_055824585.1). NCBI lineage: Eukaryota > Metazoa > Arthropoda > Arachnida > Ixodida > Ixodidae > Amblyomma > Amblyomma mixtum. The sequence goes on from NC_143018.1 coordinate 17,822,724, forward strand.
TCATGCTTGCTTTTATTTTCACCTATCATCTAATGTTTCAATCCTCCATCACCGCCTCTTTACTCCGGTTGGTCGTTGTTTCCCATTCGGCCATCCACTGAGGCTATCACGTTTTATCCTCTCATCTTCCCTTTACTGTTGATGGTGATGAATTTTCACGGCGCTAGGTAATGTGTGGCTAAAGCGCGTCATGGCACAAAGCGACTTTGTCTATTCAAGATGGTGTCACGTACAGACACATTTCCCGAACCATCCACCCAAACCATCGTGGGATGGCTCGTCGAGAATGTATCTGGCGTGCACGGCGCGCTGTCGAGAAGCTTGAAATACTCGCCAGCATGCTGTCGATTGCCTTTAACACGATCTGCTCCTGATACAATCAGTTACACAAGCTTTGACGAATTCTATCGGCTCAGATTCAAGACAGATACCGATCGTGTGCTTGCAGGTTGTATTTAGAATGTATATCGCGAAAAGAAGACCATGGCTAGCAGCCTATAAAATCAGCGAACATTTAATGCAGCGTCAAAGTGAGAACAGTCATGCGGAAATAAGTGATAACTGTTTGGCTCTCTGAAGTAATCGCAAAAGACGCAAGTTGTTTTTGGATAGGAGCTGAAATCGCCGCCTATCGGTCACATATCTCTATCTACCATCTGCTTTGAATAGGATGACCAGCCGGGGCTGCGCGGAAAACTGAAATTGATCACGAGCTTTTTGCCGAAGTGGCGTTAATGCGACTTGCTTGAAGAAACCACCGGGCTGGAGGTAAATCGATTTCAGTTAATAATTCTTCGTTCAGAAAAATTGTTCGCTTTATTATTTACGAAAACGTGGCGGCCAAGAGCGACATGAATATAAACAGAACACTAGCGACTTTCTTCCTTGCGCGAAAATACAGCACTGAAGGAAGGCGTTGTTTGCGTATGAAAGAAGAGTTTATTACTGCGTCAAGTAGCGGCGCCGAAGTTGCATCATCATCATACCAGCAAGATGGCTTCGCCGAAGACACTCAGTTTGCATGAGATGCCGCATCTACCATCGACTACGATGGGTGAGAAGAGATAGCGTAGACCATTTCTCTAATGAAAGGTGGTAAGGTGCGTAGATCCAGCCGTGCATCAATTACCGCAAGTAAGCACAGGTTCTGCAGTGTCGGTGCCAAGTGCAACACGTGGAGATCTGTCAGCGCACCTCGCTCCTCAGCAACCTGCCCCTCATCCTCGTTGGGTGCTGGCCCAAAGCCGCCGAAGATAAACACTCTTTCACCCATCACTGAGCAGCCATGCCAGTACCTGGGAGATGGTGGTGAGCCACATGGCTTCACTTCGGTCCAACGCGACGTCACGGGGTCGTACTTGTGTATATCTGCCAAAGAGGTCTGCAGCAAATCGCTGTACCCTCCGAAAATGTACAGTTCTTCGTTGTACACGAAGGCTGAATGACCTCGCCGACACACAGGGGGAACTCCTTGTACCTGTGGGCGTACCCATGAAGAGGTGGTGGTCTCTAGGTAGTATAACGAGTTGTCTACGCTGGTTGGGTGGAAATGGTCTCCTAGGCGGCCCCCAAACACATACATGCAGGTCCCGATGGCAGACGCACTGTGGAAAGCACGCCGAACGGGCGCTTCTCCGCTGGTGGGGACACGATTCCACTGCAGGGTATCCAAGTCAAGGACCCGGATATACTGCGAATGATCCAAGACGCCGAAGATATACTTGCGGTGACCCACAACGCAAGCTGTGTTGCCGTAAATCGATGGCGGCACCTGACCGGACACGGCCAGACGGCTGCATGCCATGGTGCTTGTGTCGAAGCGGTAAAGGACACTCGGAGATGGCCGGCTGGGCGGGCCGCCCCACAAATACGCGCAGTGGCCGTACGCTACAACTGTCTGGAAGGAAATGGGAATCGGCCCGGCGTCGTGAACTTGCGTCTGCACCATATCCCACCGGCGCGACGCCGGGTCGAAGATGAAGACGTGGAGCAAGTTCCATGCCCCGTGGTAACTGTCGAACGAGTAGACCCTGTCGTTGATGCGTACAGTCCTGTGGGTGACATGCTCTGGAACGCCGTTCAGCCGTACCGTCCACATCCTGCAGATACAGCTGCTTCTGTGAGAAACAAGGCCCGCTTACTCCAGCGATGGTGGCGGCGTCGTAGAGCTATTTTTTGAAACAGCGATATGGTGATCTGTAATCGCGGCGTGAGCGGACATAGTGCGTCGACGGGTGACTATTTCCATTAAATTTTGGAATACTTCTGTCATTTTATGACACTAACACGAATGAATGTTCGAAAAAAAAAACATGTACTGTTGCTGTCACCAAGATTAAAAGCGCAAAAAGCCGTTATAAAGTGCGCGTAAGTGGTCAAGAGGCGGTTCTGTCATTACGGGTTTGTGTCAGAGCGAATTACCTTCTTGACGCCGCGAGATATGTCGTTAACGCTTACCAATAGAGAATTAAGTTTAGTTGATTGGTCATCCCAGTCGCATTGATAGGGACTGAATATCTGCCGGCCCTAAAAAGAAACGTGAAATATATATTGCTTAAATCCTGCGGAACATTTTTCTTTCGTTTCGCACGTGTTTGTTGGCCGCCTTATCTTCTAGCAGGTGTATAGTATCGGTATCGTGCATTCACATCGTAAGCAACAACCCTTCTGTTCAACCCGCTTCTTTCGGATCAGCAGCCCGGAAGGCGCGGCCAGGATCGAACCCGCGTCTTTCGGGCTGCTGACCCGAAAGACGCGGGTTCGATCCCGGCCCGCGGCGGCCAAATTTCGATAGAGGCGAAATTCTAAAGGCTCGTGTACTGTGCGATGTCAGCGCACGTTAAAGACCCCAGGTGGTCGAAATTTCTGGCGCCCTTGACGACGGCGTCCCTCATAGTCTGACTTGCTTTGGGACGTTAAACCCCAATAAACCAACAAACCACCAACCTGGCCGAGAGATGAAAATATGGCGTGGATGGTCGGGATTTCACCTTTGCATTTCATCTTCTAGCAGGAATTGCCTAATGTGGGTCAATTCCTATAGCTGTTGCCGATGAACTGGAAACATGTGATTTTAGTCATTGTGCCTTCCATATATACCTCTAAATAAGTTGCTTTAGAGGAAAGGAAATTTTGCACTATTGTCTCACTTCTAGCTGGACACTCCAACTGCGCCGTGAGGGAAGGGAGGAAGGTGGGAGTGAAAGATTTGGATTGTGGGGGTTAAACGTTCCAAAGCGGCTCAGGCTATGAGGGACGCCGTAGAGTGGGGCTCCGGAAATTTCGACCCCCTGGGGTTCTTTAACGCCCACTGACATCGCACAGTTCACGGGCCACTATAGTAACTTCGTATAACTGCTTAGGCTTCTGTGTGTTTTCTAACCTTTCTTCGGATCGCCACATTAACTATATGACCAGAAGTGCTAACTGTTCTCTAGGTTACTTGGAACAAAATTTCTTGTCTCTATATTCCTTTACCTACAACGTTACAAATCACTTTTCGTTCTTAACCTGAGAATGCGGCTTCAGTACGGCACCCTGGTCTTGATTTTCTAGTAAGCTACGAACATAATAAGAATTGGTCTGCTCGTTACATTCTCAACTGCTGTCATCGTACCACCAGCACCCCTAATATGAAAACTAATGTGCACCTTCCTCTATTGTAGTTACGTAATCAAATTCTGCGGCTGCGTTTGCTTCATAAAATATACTGCTAGAAAAAACTTTACGATATTTTGATTCTACGGCCCATTAACACATCGCGCCACTTGCACCGCTGTGAAAAAGTTGCAGTTTTTTAATGATACACGAATGCTTTTTATCGCTCATTCCTGCCTCGTTCATTTCAGGACTGGAACCACTATCATTACGCGCTAGTTTCAATAGCATATATTAATTCGCTTACAAGTGCTTTAACAGATGGTTAAAGTGTTACGAATATGCAATAATTCCACACTATATATTGTTTTTGATTGAAACCATTGTATTTACGTCTGCGTTTTCTCTTTTTCCTCTGATTTATGCCATGAGATAAAGCATCACGTCCGCGAAGCATACGTGTAAAGTGCTATCAGGACTTCGCACATGACTATTATCAGCGGTGGATAACATGCTCTCTAGACTTCTGACATCAGCTCTTTGTCTGCGGGTGTTGCCAAGGGCGGCTCAGTGGCGAACACGCCGGACACGAGAGCAGGACCATTATTGCAGCACGTGTGCAAGGCACGTATGCCATTATTACCTCACCCTCCCTACCCAGAGTGAAGCAAGCTCATTTCATTCTGGGTAGGGAGGGTGAGGTAATGGCACACGTGCCTTGAATGGATGATTGCTGTTTCTTTGTTTTCTCTAGTTTTACGCCTGTGAGTGGCAACAGTCTATCTGGGTTTGACAAGTCGCTTTTGCGCATCTTTGTGTAAAGGTATAAATTGGTTGCCTACGTGTGAATAAAATTCAGTTGTAAGTTGAGCGCCCTCAGTCTGTTTCACCTTGTCCTCCGTCCGTGTTCTTAAGCACTGGTTTTTTACGATTCATCACCACCAACTCGCCCAATCCTCAGTTCTTCTGCAAACAGAAGCAGGGACAACGGGCAAGCTTGTTTCAGGGAGCACCGTATGCGGACTGTTTGTGGGAGAGGGCGATTCTCAATAAAACACGAGGAACAGTTTTTGTGGCAAAGGCGCATCCCAGTCGGAAGACTTTAATCAAGATTGACGCGGTTTACAGGATAATAAAGAAACGGATAACACATGCGATCAAATGCCTTTTCCAGGTCGACTTGCGCCTGTGTAATTGTTCGTGAGCGCCACTGCGATACTTCAACACCGTACGCACTGCATGTAAATTAAGCCACATGTCTGGAGAGGTTCATTCAAAGTAGGCATTGAAAGCTGTAGAAAATTTGAGAGAGCTCAAGCGAGAATCTTATAAACAACGCGAGAACATTCAGGGGCACTTTGGCTCTCCAAAGTGCTGGAAGGCGAAAGCCTTTCCTGGCGCACTGTTTGGCGTTGCAAGACTATTATGCGAAGCATACTATTTAGCTACCACTTCAGCCCTTCACCGTGGTTATGCGCCTCCAAATCACGTGATACATGATGTCACACCACGTGACACGATGACGTCACGACAGTAGAGAAACAGGGGCGCACCTCGCGCCGTCGCTGTGGTTGTGCGCCTCCAAATCACATGATACATGACGTCACACCACGTGACACGATGACGTCACGACAGTGGAGAAACGGGGGCCCACCTCGCGCCGTCGCTGTGGTTATGCGCCTCCAAATCACGTGATACATGACGTCACACCCCGTGACACGATGACGTCACGACAGTAGAGAAACAGGGGCCCACCTCGCGCCGTCGCTGTGGTTGTGCGCCTCCAAATCACGTGACACAAGGATGCCACACCACGTGACACGATGACGTCACGGCAGTGGAGAAACGGGGGCCCACCTCGCGCCGTCGCTGTGGTTGTGCGCCTCCAAATTACGCGACACGATGATGCTTCGCATTCTCCAGCTTTAACCAAGTTAAGCCTCAGCCATTTTTTGCGGTATACTAGTGCTTTATTTGACTACGCACATTGACTACACCTTACAACTACACACATTGACTGCTTCTCTAGCACGACTGTCTCTCTGCTTCGATGAGTTCGGTTGTATCCATGGCTCTGTTCGCAGTAATGAGGTATGTAATGTGGTCAGCCACGGATGCCTTAGGCCCGCTTTCGGAGCGGACGACAACTATAATATTAGTTGTCGCGCGCTTCAAAAGGTGGCGTCAGGTATCCGTGGGTGACCTCATTACTTCGAATGCGCGCTGTGACGTCATAACCATTTCGACCAACCGAAAAGCGTGACAGCTCTGCTGGCAACCTTCTGTTGCCAACGATGAGTCATTAAGGGCTTTCGCCTTAAAACGTGAAAGCTTCGTAGCCATCTGCCTATCGCAGTTCTTCCTTTTCGTCAGTGTCCGGTGTTGAGAGAATATGACTTCTGTCAAATGAATGTAGCAAAAATCGAACATCAATGCTCGTCTAAAAAAATTCACAGTTTATTCGCAAATATCACATTTTATACTCTCACCTTCACGTTTACTGTTGACTGTGATGAATTTTTACGGCGCAAGTTTATCTGCGGCTAAGGAGTGGCATGGCACAAATTTGCTTTGTCTATTCAAGTTGGTGTCACAAACACATTTCCCGAACATTTCACCCCAGCCGTCGTTGGATGCCTCATCGAGAGTATGTGTCGTGCGCGGTGCGCCGGAGCGCTCTCACGTCCGCATAAATAAGCTGTCGAAAAGCTTCAAATACTGTCCAGCGTGTAGTCAATTGCCTTCAATACGATCTCCACCTGATGCGATCAGTTACAAAGCTTTGACGAATTCTATCCGCTCATGTTCAAGACATAGATACTCGTCGACTGCTGAGGGCATACTTGCTGAAGGCAGACATGCGCAAATAAATGATAACATATCGGCTTTCCGAAGTAATCACAAAACACGCAAGTTGTTTCCGTAGAAGATCTAAAATCGACGCCTACCGCCACATCCAGCACCTCAGTCTGCCTACAGCTTTGAAAAGGATGACCACCAGGGCTACGTGGCAACCTAGACTTCATCGCGAGCTTCAGGCCGAAGTGACGTTGTTGCGATTCTCTTGAATCATCCACCACGCTGGAATGGAATCAATTTTAGAGAATAGTTCTTCGTTCGGAAAATTTGTTCTTGGTAATATTTGAAAAAAAGTGGCGCCTCAGAGTTTCATGAAATAAACAAAACGCTAGTGACTTTCTTACTTCCGCGAAAATCGAGCACTGAAGGAAGGCGTTCATTGCGTATAAAAGAAGAGTTTATTGCTGTGTCAAGTAGCGGCGCCGAAGTTGTATTATCGCCGCACCCCCAAGCTGGCTTACGCCGAAGGCACTCCATTTGATTGACACACAGCATCTTCCATCGACTACGATGGGTGAGAAGTGATAGCGTAGGCCATTGCTCTAATGAAAGGTGGTAAGGGGCGTAGATCCAGCCGTGCATCATTCACTGCAAGTAAGCACAGGTTCTGCAGTGTCGGTGCCAAGTGCAACACGTGGAGATCGGTCAGCCATCTTCGCTCCTCAGCAACCTGCTCCTCATCCTGGTTGGGTGCCGGCCCAAAGCCGCCGAAGATAAACACTCTTTCACCCATCACTGAGCAGCAATGCCAGAGCCTGGGAGATGGTGGTGAGCCACATTGCTTCACTTCGGTCCAACGCGATGTCACGGGGTCGTACTTGTGCATATCTGACAAGTAGGTCTTCAGCACATCGCTGTAGCCTCCGAAAATGTACAGCTCTTCGTTGAACACGAAGGCTGAATGTCCTCGCCGGTACACAGGGGGAACGCCTTGTACCTGTGGGCGCACAAAGGAAATGGTGGTTTAAAAATAGTATAGGATGAGGGAATGGTCTTCAGTGCTGCCGCCGAACACATAAATGCGGGTCCCGATCGCAGACACAGATTGGCAGCCATGTAGAACTGGAGCCTCTCCGCTGGTGAGAACACGATGCCACTCTAGGGTATCCAAGTCAAGGACCCGCATATCTGGCGAAGGATACCAGTCACTGAAGATGTACTTGCGGTGACCCACAACACAAGCTCTGCTGCCGTACGTCGATGAGGGCACCTCACCGGACACCGCCAGACGGCTGCATGTCATCGTGTTTGGGTCGAAGCGGTAAAGAAGACTTGGAATTGGCCAGTTGGGCGGGCCGCCCCACAGATACGCGCAGTGGCCGTACGCTACAACTGTGTTGAGGGAAATGGTAATTGGCCAGGCGTCTGGAAGTTGCGTCTGCACCATATCCCACCGGTGCGATGCGGGGTCGAAGATGAACACGTTGACCAAGTTCCATGGCAAATGGCAACTGCCGAACGAGTAGACCTTGCCGTTGATGCGTACAGCCCTGCAGGTGACATGCTCTGGAACGCCGTTTAGCCGCACTGTCCACATCCTGCAGAGGCACCTGCTTCTGTAAGAAACAAGGCCCGGTTATTCCAGCGATGGCGGTGGCATCATGCGGCTTTTAATGCGAAGCATATTACAATAGGCAACCCAAGCCCTTCGTGACGGTTACACGCCGTGCACACCACGTGACACAATGACGTCACGACAGATGAGAGACGGGGCTCCAACTCGTGCCGTCGCTGCGGTTGCACGCCGTGCAGACCACGTGGTATGGTGACGTCACACCACGTGACACAATGACGTCACGACAGATCGCCGTCCCGCGCTGGGAGAGGGAGAACGATGCCATCGCACAGACGCCGGAATGTCCTCGAGCGGCATTCCCGCGCTTTTCGAACGCGCGTTCACACTCGGTGTAGGTGAAACGCTCGCTCCACCGGGCAGGAGGATGCGGATTCCGTGGCAATCCAGGCGCTCACCCAACGCGCGTCTCGGGGTTAGTCGGCGTTCCGGTGTAGCCATGCCGTTGTCTTCCCCCACGACGAAGGCTTCTGGTGATTGTATTAAAATGACCAAGCATTCAACCAAGGAAAGCAATGTATTACCAAGCCTAGCCATCAATATGCTTCGCATCTGACTAGGCTTAACCTTAGCTAAGCCTCAGCCATTTTTTTCTGAAGCAGCGATATGGTGACCTGTAATCGTGGCGCGTGCAGACTTAGTTCGTCGACGGGTGACTATTTCCGTTAGATTTTTGAATATGTTTGTCATTTTATGACACTCACACGAATGAATGTTCGAAAAAGGACATCTACTTTTGCTGTTACCAAGATTAAAAGCGCTAAAAGCCGTTATAAAGTGCGCATAAGTGGTCAGGAGAGCTCTTCTGCCATTACGGGTTTGCTTCAGAGCGAATTGCTTTTTTGACGCCACATGATGTGTGCTTAACGCTTTCCAATCGAGAATTTTGTTTAGTTGGTCGGTCATGCCAGTCGCATTGATAGGGAATGAGTATCTGGCGGCCTTAAAAAAAACGTGAAATATATATTGCTTAATGCTTAAATCCTGCGCTATTTTTTTCTTTCGTTTCGGGCATGTTTTGTTGCCGCCTTATCGTCTAGCAGGTGCTTGGTATAGGTGTCATGCAGCTCTGGTTTATTCATATCGCGAGCAACAACCACTTTGTTCAACCTTGCCGCGATGGTGGAAATGTGGTGTGAATCGTTGGCATTTCGCCTTTTCATTTCCTCTTCTGGTAAGAAGTGCCTAAGGGGCCTGAATACCTGCAGCTCTTTCTGGCGGAATATAAACTTGTGATTTGGTCACTGTGCCGTCTATATATACCTCTATATAAGCGGATTTCAGGACAGGAAGTGGCGCAGTATCTGTCTCACATATCTCGGTGGAAGCCCCAACCGCACCGTGAGGAAATGGAGGAAGGCGGGAGTGAAAGATGAAAGAGAGAACGAGGGGCCGTAGTGGAGGGGTCCAGATTAATTTCGACCACCCGAGTACCTTTAAGGTGCATTTACATCGCACAGCACACGGGCTCCATTTGTGTTTTCCCCTCATCGAAGCGCAGGCCGGCGCGGCTGGGTTCGAACCTGGTTACTCCTGCTGAGTAGCCGAGCACGCTAACCTCTGAGCCACCACGGTTAGTATCTACCGGTTGTGGGAAACGTGTTACGAGCGGAGCGCGGCGGGTGGAGTTGTTGAAGAGGCGATTTGCAACGGCCAGCGCGAAAGTGTGTTGCAGACACGAGACGCGATCGTCGGTTGCGGCGATAGCATCGCGCCCTCGTACAGTGGCCGGCGAAGCTGACCTGTTTGCTCCACCGCGGGTTTGAAACGCCATCATGACAATATTAATCTTTTGAACTCATACGCAGTAACGGTGTCTGATAAATTACGTTGGTTTTACGCTTCCCATGCTGTGGGAATTGACAATGGAATAGACGCTTTATTTGCAAACACCGCTCGCCTCTTTTTTTACCGGGAATAATTTCTTTAGTCACTGAGCAGCAGAAAGAAGGACGTTAGCACTGCATCTGACTGCCTTCTATCGACTTGATGTCGCTGTTTTAACGCGACAGCGTTAAAGGGCAACTCCGGCGATTTTTTAGCCATTTTAAGTTAATGGCTGTTTTGTGTTCCTAAGAACCTCCTGTAATGTGTACGATACAAGGTTTTCAAAAGCAACCGTAAAATAATTTTTAAACAGCAAAAAACGCAAAACTCGAAACCGCAAAACCGAAACCGGGGAGGTGGCTTCGTGCGGTATTGACTGTGACGTCACGAGCGGGTTCGCCGCGCTGTGAAGTCCCCGAAGATATCGCAACTACCCTGCGCCGCGCTGTCGACATGACTGAAAGCGCGGAGGACAACTTTTCCGAGACCAGCGAGTCTTTAGAAGACGACTCATTCGACGATTTTGGACTGGACAAGTCGCCTTTCAGGTATGATCCACCGCCGCGCGAGCCAGCCGAGTCACACCACAGGTCGCGTCACCTGCAGCACGGAGACGGTCTGAACTCGGAGAAGTGATTACTTGAGTCATTTTTCGTGCATGCATTTGTGACAGAGTCGTCAGAACAAAACTTAATGAGATGCTCCCGCCGACAGCTGTTCGTTTGGCCAGTGCCGGCCGACCCAGCCTGATGAAAGAATCCGCTGCCGGAACGTTGCCGCGGTGCACAACGTCCTTATAGGGCATGCATCACCAACAGTCCTCTCTGCGAAGGTTTATTTCGACAGCGAGCTTTTGGAAGTGAGTTCACGCCAGCTACAGTTCTACAATCCAACATACCGCTTCTTCTTGACGGCCGCGCTTCGTTCAGCTGGCCGCTGCTATAGACGATTGTACTCGAATAACGCTGGCACAGAATATGACTTCAAGCGCCAGTTGAACGAAGCCTTAGCGAGTCCAAAGCTCTCTTTCAAGTACACGCTGTCTTCATAGCAATCTGGCGCGAAATGTTTCGAGCACAAGCGGGAATCCTTCCTCAGAGACCAATTTACACGGCGGACAGCTCTCACCAACATGTCCTGAAGGTTCTTATCGCTAGGAAACCTACGCTAGATCACGCCCGTTGTCACAGATCAAGAATTTGTGCACCCCACAGCACAACAGAAGCAGCCGTGGCCCAGATATCTTCCACATGGTGTGGGCATGTACTCAAAATCCCCACCTCCCCCCTTCCCCTACCCCTTCCAGAGAGGCATGGGAGACTGCCCTCCTCAACTGCTCCTCGCTTGAGTCCCAAAGGGCTCTGGTGAAACGGGCGAGAGACGGGGCCTCGTCGTGCGGTGTCCCGGACTAGGGACGCCGACCATGTAGCGGGGCCACTCTGTGGCTCCCAAACTCTTTTTTACAATATAAAAGTTTTCACCACCACCACCATCACTCTGGCGTACAGATCACATCAGGCACGTTGAGACGGCACGAAATGGCACAGGTGGTCGAAATAATTCCGGAGAGCTCCACTACAGCACCTCTTTCTTCTTTTCTTCTTTCACTCCTTCCTTACGTACGCGGTTTGGTTGTCCATTACTGCGTCATTTACTTTCCTCAAAACCAATTTTCAGTTTTCCCCTGCACTGCCAGCGCCAGCGCGTGCCCAACCAGCTTGACACGCCGCCCCGCCAGTGACGTCACAGAACAGGGTGGCCTGTAGAAGTTGCTCGACCAGTGAGTGCCGCTCGCGTCAGCTCGCGTCGAGGAGCGCTTGTCTTCAAAATTCGCGTGCGGAAAAACTACGCCGGTTTCAGGTGCGAAATTTTACATGAGGCATCAGACTAGCATAAAGAATACAGACTTAAAATTTCATTTCAATCGATGCACATCGAAAAATCGCCGGAGTTGCCCTTTAAAGGCCCCGGTGTCCACGTCGGCGTTGTGAGCGAGAAATCACGGGCATGGCTCTGGCTGGTGGTTCCCCGAGAGAAACCTCGGAGGTGGATGGGCTAACTAGGTCACGTGTCCTTGTTGCGTCATCCCAACCTACCCACCAGATAGTGACCAAACTGCACACTGTGGCAGTTAAATAAATAATTGGCAGCTCGGAAACAGCAACCTCGGTACCACAAGCCCCATCGCTTAACCACTGCACCAGTGCGAGAGCAGGGCTATGAACACTCCCAAGGATTTATCAGTGTAAAATAGTGAATGGCCTGCATATACGGGAATTATCCCATCATGATATAGCGTCGTACTTTTACGGGGGAGCTTAAGTGTCCCCTGTAATTTTATTTTCTCTTACGCGGCAGCATTAAAGGTCCCGTTCGGCCGGAAACCCATCGTCAGGATCGTTGACACAATGGAAAATCCTGATTGGTCGAGAAGGTAGTGGAGTAGGAAAGCAATTTTGCCGGTATTAAAAGAAACTGTGGTCAGTCGAAATCCAAACCGCCACTGAGGAACGTGCGTTAAGTGGGATATATAGAGGCCTTGTACGAGTACCACCAACCCCCCAGCAGGCAAATTACATTAGAGGACCACACATGTAATGACGCTCACTAAATATCGTCACTAAATAATCTGGACGATGATGTGCAATAAACGAGTGTATGATTTCAACAAGTGTGTCGTCGTCTGCAAAACGGTGCGCCAGGGGACCCCCTAGCGACCGCACGGGCCCTTTAACGCTATCACGTCGTACCCTCGCAGGGAACTGAAGCTTCCCACTTTTTTCTTGTCAAGTAAGAATCTTTAATCACGTCGAAATCGCCATCCTGCATTAAAACTAACGAAGCATTTACAACCAGTAACGGGAATTGCAGCGTCAAATTGGCTTGCCCGCAGAGGTGAGGACTCACGTCTACGTCATTCTGCCCAGATATTGGGGGCGCAAGCATTTTTGTACCTCGGGATGTGAGTGATCTTGTCGTGTTGCGCGTTTGAGTTCGGCTTTCCTACCGCGTTGATCTCCGTTTCCAATAGCCACATGTTCGCGGGCTTTGGCCTCCTGATGTCTAGCGTCCCAAGCCCTTACCTGCCTCCTGGCTGCATCTACGGCTGTCTAATAGGGATGTTCGGATTTCTTTCTGATATCAGCTGCACGGCTATGTAGGTCTTCGCAGAGTCTGCGCTCTTGTTCGCAATCTTGCGAGCACCGCAAATCTTATGCGTGCGCAGGGCCTACAGTTCCGTGGCTTATGAAGCAATTCCACAAGGCGTTTGCAGTCAAGAGGCTAAATATTCCTAGCGCTTCATATCATCACATCGAATGATCCACTAGGCTGTAGCGAAAAAAAATGTGTCTCGAAGTTACACACGCCTGCGCCGTCCAGTGCGTAGCGCCCTCCCTGCCCTCCTCGTGTCCCCCTTTTGATTCGTAACTCTTCTTGCATGCTTTGCCTCTTTTTTCTTAGCGTAAGCCCCAGGAGCAGTTGCTATGTCGTCATAACAGCAAAGGGTTCTTTAGAAGCTATCCCATCAAAACCAAGAAAAGCTCGAAAAAAGGAAAAACAACGCCTACCAGATCTGTTCTTTCTCAGTGCTTGCTCGATAGCAGTAAGGAAAAACTAGCGCCCGGTTTCACTTCTGAGAAGACTGGTCATCACTGCACGATGTGGACTGTGCGGCTAAACGGCGTTCCACAATTCCTCAACAACATAGCTGTCACCATCAAAGGGAAGGCCTACTCGTTCGGCCTGCCCTACAGCTACCACGATGACAGCGATGAAATCTTAGGCAGCCGCTGAGGCGTATACATTTTCCACCCCGTATCGTGAAGAAGGGGTGTGCTGCTGACGGAGCTGCAACCTTAAATTTTGGCTGATTAAGTTTATCGACCACAGCGTTGTCGCCTACGGCCGCTGCGTCTACATGTGGGGGAGCTCCTCGGACATAAGGTGATGGATTGGCGGCATATACCGGTTCGATACCCTCGCTGTGACATGGAGCCACCCATTGATGCGCGGCCAAGTGCCGACACTAAGCATCTTCTTTTGTTCTTGCTTGCTGGGTGAACGGACGTACATCTTTGATGGCTTCGACCGCAAATACTCGGATCGTATATGTTTTATCGACTTGGAGAGCCTGACGTGGCATCAGATTCCTACCAGTGGAGAGCCCCCCGCTATGCGCTACTGCCACACGGTGTCAGCAGTCGGAACCCGGATGTATGTTTGGGGTGGCCAGGTGTTCGACGGAGAAGGGAACGACGAGTATGATACTTCCTTGTATTATTTGGAAACAATCACCTTGATGTGGGTGCGCCCAAGAATGGAATGTGTGCACCTCACCGGTCGCAAACATCACTGCGCCTTCCTGTATGACGAACACCTGTACATCTTTGGTGGCCGCATCAGACAGCTGGGCGCCTGCTTTGCAGACATGCATAAGTATGACATCGTAGAAGTCGTGTTGGATCGAAGTGATACCACATGGGCTAGGGTCACCGCGGCTGAGGCGGAACTTCGCGACCTGAGGCAGGAGGCATTGGTCCCCCGGACTTTCGCAGATGCCCTGCGTGGTGCTCCGGTTCCGGTTCAGAGGGACATCGGAATTTTAGCCGTGGACGCGACCCCTGGCCAGTCACTGCCTCCACCTGCTGGGAACACCCGACCGAACCCCCTGCCGCATCAGATGTTTTTAACTACCGTCGCGGCCTCAGCAGACGTCGGCCGTGAGGTGGCTGCATTTATTAGGGAAAACATCGATCCCGAGGCCGAGGGAATCGGTGCTGTTGCCCTTCGGCCTTCCCCTCGTGCCCTCACGGTTGCCTCCAGTGACCCTGCAGACCTGCACCGTCTCAAGGCCGCCATTACCCGCATCGAAGTCACTAGAACCGCGATCAAGGTCCGTGTCCCGCGACAGAGGAACCCGCACATTCGCCTGGCAGGGGTCGACCCCGACGTGCGGCCACAGGACCTAGTTACGGCACTCAACCGCCGGAACCCTAATCTTCATCTGGACCCATCCTCTTGTAAGATCAGACTTTCATTTCCCCAAAGATCCGGACAGTTCGTCCACGTCCTCGAGGTGGATCCTCCTGCTTTCGTCCGTTTATGCGAGGCACGTCGCGTGACCCTCTGTTGGACTTCAGTTGAGGTGCGCGAAGACCTGCATGTGCCGCTCTGCACTTATTGCGCTCAATATGGCCACGCTTTGACGGCTTGCACGTTGAAAAATGATCCTTCAAAGGCTTGTTGCACCCGCTGTGCGGGGTCACATGCCTTGGCGGCCTGCCCAACTTCCATCCAGGATCCCCAACGGAAGTGCGCCCCTTGCGCGGCCGCCGGTCGCCCGTCCGATCATCCTGCGGGGCATGTCTCTTGTTCACTCTTGCGTGAACGTGCGGAGAGAATCCGTTCCCGCACTAATTATGGCTCGTAGCGCTCCTCATGTAACCCCGTGTCCTCCGCCCGACCACATCAATTTTCTCCAAGTCAATTTGGATTACACCCGGTGTGCGACTGCCCCGATGGTTAAATATATTTTGGACAATAATATCAGAATCACCACTGTCGGAGATCCATATATTACTACCCATAACGAATTTGTAGGAATTCCCTCCACTTTTTACAAAATCCTGTTTCCCGAAAATCCTCGGTGTGTCATATTGCTACATAATCCTACCTTTGATATCTTCCCTACTTTAATTTCTCCTGAAGTTGTTTCCATCTTATGTTCGACATCGATTGATCAATTCCTTTTTGTAGCAGTATATGTACCGCCTCGTGCGGATATCACAGTATCTCTGGCTTTGCTCAACACTTGTATCCAGACTTCACCCACTGACAAAATTATCATTTGCGGTGATTTTAATGCAAAAAACATTTTATGGGGTGGCAATACCACTGATGCTAGAGGAACTCATGTTGAAGCTTTTGCGGCTTCTAATGCCCTGGTTCTTCTGAATAATCCGGACTCTTTACCAACTTATGAAACTCCATACGCTTCCAGTTGGATTGACATTGTCTCGCTTCACCTAGTTTGCTTGCAAAGGGCTACTCCTGGGAAGTCATTCCTGATTTATCTCTTTCCGAACACAGATTTATTACATACTCTTTTCTTTCCCAACCGTTGTCGCCGTTCAAGCGGCTCACCAGAGCCAGCTCCAACCGCTTAATTGCCCAGTTAACTTCCTTGCCTTGGTTCAAATCTTTTTACAATTATCAGTTTCATTCGGCGTGTGCTCTTGATCATGTCCTCTCAAAATTTAACGCCACCTTTATGTCACTTTACAAGAAAAACTTGCGCTTGGTTAAACCACATTTTCCCGAGGGTTCCATTTGGTGGACGGCTGATTTGAGCATGGAGAGGTCCCGTGTGCGCGCTCTTCGTCGCCGTTTTCAACGCATTTCAGACCCACAGCTGAGAATTCTTCACCGTTCAATTTATTATAAAGCTCTTGCTAAGTATCGCTCTAACATCAGAACCACACATGATAGTTATATAAAAGAGATCTGCTCCACAGCTACACGTAAATATCTCTTTGGTAAGCCATATAAACATGCTTTCGGCAAGCTCAGGTGCCCTTCCATTATCCCTCCTCTACGGTACGCTGATGGCACATATACTGAAACGCTTCCTGACGCTATACAGTTGCTCCTTCGTACACACGTCGCTACAGATGATTCTTCCCGTGATCTCCCTTTTCATACTCATGTTCGGGACATTACTGCGCAGCCTTACAATAACTCAGTCCAAGATTTACCGTTCACTGCTGCGGAGATCGAAGCTGTCATCAATTCATTAGATTTGCCGTCTTCTCCAGGGCCTGATCTTATCTCTCCCCGTTTTGTTGTCGCCTTGTTTAACGCTCATCCCTTGTTTTTCGTCTCCCTCTTTAATTAATTCTGCCTTGCACTTGGGTTACTTTCCACAGACATGGAGAATTGGCAGAATTACTTTTATTCCCAAACCGAACAGACCAAAGCACCTTCCAAATTCTTACCGACCGATCTGTATTAATTCGTCTTTCGGTAAGGTGCTCGAGCGTTTACTATATGGTAGGCTTTATTACTTCCTGCGCCAAAATAAATTACTTCATAGAAATCAGTATGGTTTCACGCATGGTCGCAGTTCTGCTCAGGCTCTATATCATTTGCGGGAGTTCTTACATAGTTATAAACAACAAAAAATTCCTGTGGTTCTAATTTCTCTGGATTTCAGAGGAGCATTTGATAGTGTTTGGCACCCCCTGGTTTTACATTTTTTACGAAAGCATCGTTGCCCTCGAAATCTATATTCCCTTCTGGAGTATTTCCTTCATAACCGCCATTTGACCTATCAATCTCCTTCTTGTACTCTTTCTGTGCCTTCTTCCCTCGGCACTCCGCAGGGTTCACCACTTTCGCCACTGCTTTTGAACATTTTGCTATATGATCTCCTAAACCTTCCTGTGCCCTCACCTATCCACATTCAGGCATATGCAGATGACACCATTGTACTCATCCCTGGCAAAACTAGCCGCGAGTTGTCAACGCTGGGCTCAAATGTATTAACTTTAATCCAAAACTGGTGTACCACGTCCCGCGTTCAGTTAAACCCAGAAAAGTGTTCTTATGTTTTGTTTTTTAATGGAGCTCCGGCGTTACACAAGCGTAAGCCGACTATTCGACTAGACACTTACAGTCTCAAGTGTGAACCGAGTAATAAATTATTAGGTGTTGTCTTTGACTCTTAATTAAGCTTTATTCCCCACGTTAATTATTTGCAAACGAAAATTCTTGCATCTACCACCAAGCTCCTTAATTGGTTCCATTTCCATTTTCGTGTTTCTCCTTCTCATATGCGCCAAATTTATCATCAGGTTATTCTCCCTACTATTACCTATGCCGCCCCAGCTTGTTGGTTTCATTGCCCCCTTTCTCGGCTAAGAGATCGTGTTTTATCGCTTCAACGAATTCCCCTTCTGGCTCTTACTGGTGCCTATCATACTACGCGAACCGCTGCTCTTCAAGTTCTTGCAAACGTTCTTCCTCTGCCTATCTATCTCGACCAGTTATGCGCAGAGTTTATGCTTTTCACGTTACGTCAATCCGTAGTGTACGGCAATACTTTTTATGATCGCTCTCAAATTCAACCTTTATTTGATCCCTGGTCAGACCATCCCTCATTAAAATTTAAATTTTCTTTTGTTCAACTTAGTTCTCAAGAAGCTGTATTCTTTTCTTGTCAACGTTCTTGTCTGATCACTTATTTTCACACTACCAGATTATACCAGTCTATAGCTTGTACCGATATTACTTAGCAACCAGATACAAGAAATCTCTACAATATAATAATCGAGCGTTTCTAGATTTGACCTGCCTCTCTCAAACTGTACCGGCTTATACCCTGCGCAATACAGAAAAATGGTCTATTCCTTTTTGTCGCACCAACTACGGCAATCAGATGCTAAGATACAATATGCCATACTTATTAAACCAATTACAATCCATGAATATCGATATTTCCAAAAGCAGCTTGCGCGAAATTAAAACTGCGTTTAAATAAGCAAGAAAACGTTGTTAAGTATATTCTTTTTTATGATGTATAAAATGTATTGTATGTATAACTGTGTCTGTGAAAAAAGTCTGTCTCTAGCGTTTGACCATCTTCCTATGTTTGTTGCTGTATGCCATGTAAAAGGGGGTCCGGGGGTCCCTCAAGTGATCTGCGATCACTTTTTACCCGGACCTACCCACATCTATGATGTAAATAAAACAAACTTCAAACTTCAAACTTCAAACGTGCCCTGCATATTTACACTGATGGGTCTTTCACTCCTCGCTCAGCTGGTGCAGCATTTGTTGTTCTTAGCTCAACACAAAATATTGTCCATGTACGTCGTCTCTCTTTAGAACCACCCTCTAGCGCCTATGCCGCTGAGCTTGTAGCCTTTCATTCTGCTGTTGTTTATGCTATTCACAACCCTCCCTCTGCGCCTGTTCATTTTTGCACTGATTCTCTATCTCTGCTTTCTGCGCTGTCTTTAGTTACTTTTTACAATCCGACTATTATTGCAATTAAGAAAGATCTCTATCGTTTGTCTTCTTCAGCCCCATTTCTTTTATTTCGTATCCGGGGTCATTCTGGAATTTTTGGAAACGAGTTAGCCGACCAAGCTGCTGGTAGTGCCGGCCAGTTTGGAAGTTTACATATTTCTACCCTTTCACGCCGTTGCGTTCGTTCCCGTTTGCATCATTCTTCGCTTCTTTTATGGAGCATTTTTTGGCGCGAGAATAACGGTGGCACTGAACTATTCAATTGGATCCCTGATACACTTAACATTCCCCTTATTCGTCTACCCAGGAATCCTCTAATAACGTTACTTACTGGGCATGGTAGATTTCCGTTCTATTTTAAAAGATTTGGCCTGTCCCCGTCTTCAACTTGTTCCTGTGGATTGTTATGTGAAAATATCCGTCATTACTTCCGGGACTGTTCCGTTACTGCTTCTTTAGTTTCTCGTTTAAAATATCTTTGCTCATGGGACATCACACCATCTGTTTACCCCTCCGTTCTCCGAAACCCTGCTGCTTGTGCTCTTCTCCTTCAAATGGTTCACCTCATAAGTAGTACAATTCCAAATTATTCACGCTGATTTCTCTCTTTCCTCTAATCTCTCTTCCCCAAGCTTTGCACAGCGGAGCGCCCCGTGCTCCTTTATTGAGCATAGGTGGCTTTGTCGTGGCGTGACTGTGACTGTGACTGCGTCCTTGACTGTGTGACTGCGTCTCTGTTTTGACTGCGTGACTGTGAGTGTGTCCTTAACTGAGTGACTGTGACTTCGGTTTTGTTTCTTTTGTCTTGATTATGTTTTTATTTTTCTGATTTTTATTTTGTTGCCGTCGCTCAGTGCTTTCTTTGACTGTTACGGTGACAATGACTTTGCAGTGACTTGGGTTTTCTCTTTTTTTATTACTATTATTTATTTCGCGGACTGCACGCTGTGCTTTGGCTATCTGCCTGCGTTTAACTTATTATGACGAGACTTTTGTTTTCTTTTCTTATGAGTTTTCTTTTTTAATGCTCTGTTTTTCGCTTATTTTTTTTCCTTTGGAACATTTTTTTTTTTCATTTATTTTGAATTGGCGTTAAGCCTGGCAAAGCATTGCTGGTCCAGGCATCCTCTCTCTTTCTCTTATGTTTTTTCTTACCTCTTTTTTGAGAGGACCAATAAAAGGGCTACTCCGATCGCCTAAGCGCTCGGCCGGCTGCAGCGTTATGGGAGAAAGGGTGTTAAATTTCGGTGGCTTCGGCTCTGCACCACACCATCCACACGGATAGCACAGAGGCAACGCTTCTGAAGGGGAAAAGGTGCTGACTGACCTGCACGTGTTGCACTTAGCACCGACATTGAACAACTTGTGTCTCCTCGCTATCATCGATGCAGGTCTTGATGTAGGCGGATTATCGATAGCTATTAGAAACGAGATCAACGCTATCTCTTCTGGCTCATCATAGACAGCGTACTCGCGCTGCACCTCTACAAATTTCGCGCCTTCAACAGAGCCACAGATGGCAGTGAGCCGACGACAGTAGTGACTTCTGTGCTCCTACTTAGGTAGGTAACAATATCGTTGTTGTTTTTTTCCTTTTCTCAGAAACACACCTTCCGCGGCGGGCAGGCATTGGCCCGCTATCGCCTAGGAGCGCGCTGCCCAGAGATTTTCGCTCCACCCTCGGCAGCCAGCAGAACGGGGACCAGCAGACTTTGTGCCACGGTGGAAGACACATGCACCGTGCTTTGTGCTAACCACGCTGAATCGTCGGTCGTCCGTCAGATGGCGCTGCCGGCTCTCGCGGAATTCGTCAGGGCAAAGGGACTTCTTCACCAGCTGCCGCGACGCGGCTGACTAGCTACGGCCACGACAGTAAACATGTAAGTGCCAAAAAAAAAAAAAAAAACCTTGGAAGATAAGAGAAAAATTTGCTTTCTCGCTTTTTTTTTTTCATCGCTCAGAAGGAAAAAACCCGCCAATATTTCCAATCGTAGTTACCTGCACAGTCCCACATCATTACGCACTGCAAAAATTGTTTCTCACTGAGCTGTTTGGAAGTGTGCCCAGCAGCTGGAGTTTTCCACATGGTGGCAAGGTCTTCGCAATATATAAACGCCGACGTCGGTCATATGTCCGCAACTCCGAATTGACTTATCTTCTGTTTCGACGAGAGATGCCGACGACGGCGCAGGTTTTTCTTAGACAGGAGATCTTTAAAACTGTCGTTTAAAGGGCTGAACTCCGTTTTTTACGCCATCGCGTTAAAATCGAACTTGTTCACACCAATTAAAATTCAAGTTCTTTGCTACTCTGCTGCAGTGGTTTAAATTTCCCACTGCTTTTTGAGACTTTCTCCATGTTGGTCAGGCGGCATTTCCTTTCTTCCGTTCCGGGTGACTTGCTAAGTTCTCGTCCTATGGCGCTCAGAGTGCCTTTATGGGCGCATTTTTTTGGCTCCAAGTGTCCGTGTGCTCTTGCGTTTCTACTGACTGGCCGGACGTATGCAAGTTGACGAAGACGACGATATGCAAAGCACAGCGCGGGATATCGGGGTGAAAAGCTGCGACGATGGCCGAATGGCCTTTTTTCGGGTGCATGTTTTCTTCTTTCTAATGATGCATAGGTCATTATTATACATGGATTACCACACGGTATTCTCCTACGACCTCGAAATAAATTATAATCGAATTTCTTTCTCGTGCTGTTTCGGCTTCAACAGGCGATCGATTGATTTGTGACGTCAAAAAGTGATTTTTGGTCACAGGAGGCATGAAAGAAACTGCAATATAATCTCTGATTCTACACTCATTTTCATTACGGCTCTTGAGGAAGCCTGGTTTCAGCACTGTAAGGAATTAAATAACGAAGCAATGATTACATCGACGTTCATCCTTGCCTTGCATGACATAAAACCACTCTCCGACCTCGCAGCCATCGTTCGGCTGTTGAAAACTAAACAGCAGGACAAAAATTTGGTTATAAATTAATCAGCGGTCGTAGGGGAGTATACCACATGCGGATTCGGGCATAGTAGCGTCTTCCGTATGACTGTAGAGAAGAAAACATGCCACCAAAATTAGGTGTCTATACTCGTTTAACAAGTGGAAAATGAAGCTGATATGTTCGCACTGTGCGGATTCGAATCCCGCTGTAGACTCTAAGTAGAGACCGGATTTTAGGCAAATGCCTATTTTTTTTTTCAACGCTTCGTAGGTGCACCATTTTTACATATGAGCACGAATTAGGTGTTGACAATATGTTTAATACTCTTTTTATAGTGCCTATAAATGCCTATTTCGGGTGTCAGTGCCTGTAAATGCCTATTTCCTACGTCGGTGCCTAAAAATGCCCTTTTTTACAGAAAAGGGGCCTGAAATACGCTGTGGTTTTGCTTTCAGATTCTGTTTGCTTTCGAATCCATTTCGGCTTTGAGTAGAACACACACGTGGCAACATTATATGACCTCGTCAGTTGGCTCTGGTGAACACTGCACCTACGCCGGCAGCGTACACAATACCAACCACGTCCGCCGAAAATATCGAATCCACGTTTTCCTATTTTCTGCCATTTTATCGTGGCAGCTTGTTGATGACTTTGGCTGTTAAAGTGGTAGTTGACCAGATAGCACCACATTTCGGAAAGTATACGGAGTAACTTACAGGTTCGTCCAAATAATTCCATTTGGTTCCATTTGAAACCAACTGTCAAATGTTCCATAAACCTGATGAACAGTTTCACTGATTAAAATTTTCACCTGAGTAATCTGCCTTATTTTCATTCCTTGTGCCCCAGATAGTGCTTATCTGCTACTGCTTCCATAGCTTTAACAGTGATTTCTAGATGGATGATGTTTATTTTACCATGGATCCTCGTCGATGTACGTAGGCCGTGCAGAACTATGATTCTTTTCGGCATATTCCGCATCAAGCAGCACTGTGTGTAACATTTTCTAGCATCTCGTATATATGGTTTCCAGACACTTGTAAGGGCAAGCACCGTTTCATAGTCGCGTGGCTCCAGACACGTGAAGCCACAAACTATAAAACACTGTTTGTACAAATGACAACATATTTATTAATGTTGAAACATCGTGTATGCCTTCAATAATAAGTTCAATTCCTGTGTGAGCGAAGACTGAACTCATTTGTCAGAGGCTTTGAATTGACAATGTTTCTATCAATTTCTAAATACACAGCCTCTTGTTAAGGTGTTCATTGTTTCTACTTTTCTACACGACAAGCGAATTGTTTGTTTCGAAGTATACCAAAGTGTTTTAAAAGGGTTGGTAACCGTCCCTTTTGCTCTGCTGAAGCATGTGTATTGTATGAAAAGTTGCGCGACAGCCTTAAAAAAAACGGCTTCTAACGTTCGCACCTTGCTTATGGTCCCAAATTATTCCTACTGCGTTTTTGTTTTATTTTACGGCAGATATTGCGCGCTGATGTTCGGAACTATCTGCACTTTTGATAAAGTTTACAGTGCCTATTTTTCTCCGTTAGGTGCCTAAATGCAATTTTAGCCGCCTATTTATGGCGCCTAAAACGTGCTTTTTAGTGCCTAAAACTCCGGCCTCTAACTCTAAGCATGGTGAGTTTTCCAATGCCACTGCCAGCTTATGAGGCTTCACATGGACTACGGGGGACGGAGTTTACGCAAATGGGCGTTATAATTCCAACGCAAGAAAACGATTTTTCAGACGCAAACGCGCTTTGACGGATACGCGCTTCGATCCGGCACCGAAATTTTCAAGATATTTTCAAGAATCGAAACCCATAACCCATGAGGACGGGTAGTTTCGGAATGCTGGACAAGAATTTCGACGTCAATTTGGCGTCATGTTCGCCATCACGTTCGCCGTGGTTCCCAGGTGATGTTCACATGAACCTGCCAAGAATGAGATCTAAAAATCTAGCAGCCGCTTCGCTCAGCTAGGGCAGGATACACGTAGCGAAAGCAGTTTCGTCTACTGACGTTTCCGTAGTGACACGTCGTCGTTGTCGTTCAGCAGCTTCGCGGCGTCTCTTCGCGAGACATTCCTCTCGTTCTTCGGGCGTCTCGGCCGTCAGCTTAGCCTTTCGCGCCTCGTTTTCACGCTGTCGGCCGGCCTTGTACCATGCGGCCTTGTACACTCAATTTCACGCAGCCTGTAACGCTGCCGTGACGAGCACGGCGCTCTCCTTCTTCCATGGCGCGCGTCTTGAGGAGCCAGCGCATCGCATCCTTCTTATATCCGAGCTGCGCGGCGCGACTCTGCGCATGCGCACTGCGGCGCAGCGGCAGCGGCGCCATCGTTGCCATGGTGCTGGGTGCCTTGGTAACGACGCATGGGCAGTAGTGGCGTTTGGCAAGCACCGCGAAATGCGCTCCTGCTAGACTAGTGTAGCTTTCGCTACAAATTGTATTTACAAACAAATGGAAAGAATACTGACACACTCACTAAGCTAAAACGCACGGTAGAAGCGACGGCGCGATTAATCCGCCGCATAGCTAACCGCAGACAAGGGGTGAGGGAAAGAGATTTATGCCGACTAGTGCAGGCCTTTGCGCTAAGCAGGATACTCTATGCCACCCCTTATCTCAAATTTTCGAAAGCAGAAAAGGACAAATTGGATAGTATGATACGGCAGGCCTATAAGGCTGCGTTAGGACTCCCACTAAATGCCTCAACTGAAAGGCTTAGGAGGTTAGGAATACATAACACCTACAATGAACTGAAAGAAGCCCATTTAATGGCTCAAACAGCGCGATTAGCCAATTCCAGAACTGGCAGGAGTATTCTTACCAGGCTCGGAATTAACTTTCAACCTACGAATAACGATGCTAAAGTAGACTTACCCCGCGACTATAGGACGGCCCTACTAATCAAACCACTCCCCAAAAACATGCACCCCTTACACCATGAGGGTAGAAGACAAGCAAGAGCCAAAGCCTTACATAACTGTTGTGTCCCCTTATTGCTTTTGTGTGTGTGCGCCCCCGCATCCTCCTCCTAACGACCACTCGCATCCTCCTCCTAACGACCACTCGCATCCTCCTCCTAACGACCACTTGCCCCTCGTCGCACGCTGTCGCCAGATGCCCCCCCATGGTGCGCCCCCGCATCCTCCTCCTGTTTTGGGAAGCCACTCCCTCCCGTGGACGCTTCTCCGCTCCCTCCTTTCTTCGGGCGGGCAGTTCGGCTCCTGCCTCGGTCGACGCTGGTCGCACCCTCATCGGCTTTAAATAAACGAAGTCTTAAAGTACCATGTGCGTCTTTCGCTGCATTCAACACAGCGACCGGACACGACAGTGGCGACGAGAAAGTGGATTCGACCCGCGCTACGCAACGCTATTGACAAGCCATGGCTACGCGAGGGTTTCCCAATCAGATACCAGAGTTCAACGGCTCATCGTGGTCATCGTGGGTTGGACGCCTTCAGTTCTACTTTGAAGCTAACAACATCACAGACCCAGCCTTGAAGAGGGCCAACCTGCTGACGCTGTGCGGGGAGCAGACCTACGATACTGACTGCGCCCTTATTCAGCCAAGCACACCAGCGGCAGTGTCTTACGACGACATCGTAAAAGCGCTGCAAAAGCACTACGACCCAAGGCCATCCGAGGTCTACAGCCGGGCTCGCTTCCAACGACGAGATCAACTGGGAGGAGAAACTGTGAGCGCCTACGTAGCCGCGCTCAAGAAGCTCGCTGCCGACTGCAATTTTGGAACGCTGTCGACAACAGCTACCGGGCAGGAGGGAGACGCAGCTTCTTCTGCTAACACCACCATGCTTCCCTTGGACGTGATGTTACGCGACAGATTTGTGTGCGGACTGAGTGACGAGTCACTGCAGCAGCGCCTGTTCGCTGAGAAGGACCTCACATTCAGCAAAGCTTACGACATCGCCGTTCGAGCGGAGAGCGCCGGTCACCAGCAGAGAGGGATTCGCCGGAACACCGAGCCGGTACACCAGACAAGCAACCAGGTGCGCAAGCCTTCTGTTGTTGTTAAATCGGTCAAAAAGGCACAACGCTGCTGGCGGTGTGACGACCAACACAACCCCCAGGGATGTCGATTCCAGTCAGCCACGTGTAATTTTTGCCACAAGCGAGGGCATATCGAAAGAGCATGCATTACGAAACGGAGACTTGCCAAGATAAAGTCACCTTCCCAGCCTAATCACAGCGTCAACGCCTCAGAGAATACGCCGCTATCTGATCTCCATGGAACAACATCAGCAACACCATCTGTGTTGTACGACCTGAACACCATGAATCTCGGCACGCGACCGAAGATTTTTACAGAAGTAAGCGTACATCACCAGCTGATTAAGTTCGAGGTGGACTCCGGCGCAGCCTGTACTCTGATCAGTGAGGACACGTTCCGAACTTCATGGCCATCTGACGCACCAGCCCTGCAACAAGACGACACGCACCTGCGAACGTGGTCAGGACAGAATCTGCCACTATTGGGCTCTGCCAACGTGCAGGTTAACTACAACGGCCAGACCCATACGCTACCTCTGCTTGTTGTGAAGGGCACAGGATCAAGCCTTCTAGGGAGAAACTGGTTTTCTCCACTAGGCGTGATGATATGCGGCATACACCAGACGCCGAGCCAGAACATGGTTGAGCAACTGCAAGAGAAATACGAAAGAGTATTCTCGGAAGAGATTCCAGGAAACGAAGGGCCCCCGGTCACACTGGAGTTGTTGGACAACGCTTAACCCAAATTTCTGAAGGCCAGGCCGGTGCCGTTTGCTCTCCGAGATTCAGTTGAAAAAGAGTTGGACAAACTGGAGCAGCAAGGTGTCATCGAGCCGACGCAGCATTCAGAATGGGCCACACCACTTGTCGTAGTTCGCAAGAAGAACGGAACCATACGCCTCTGCGGAGACTACCGGAGCACCGTCAATCTTGGGACTAAAGCGTCCTCTTACCCGCTACCGACACCTGAAGAAGTATTCAGTGTACTACGTGGCGCAAGAGTCTTCAGCACATTGGACCTCACCCAGGCGTATCAGCAGCTGAAGGTGAGCGAGTCAACTGCTGAATTATTGGCAATTAACACACTGAAAGGCTTGTACAAAGTCAAGCGACTGCCTTTTGGCGTAGCTGCAGCCCCGGCCATATTTCAAAAATTCATGGAGACAGTGCTTCAGGGCATCCCAGGAGTTTGTGTCTACCTTGACGATGTCATCATCAGTGGCACTTCCACTGAAGAGCATGCAGTGCGCCTAGAGCTCGTTCTCGAAAGGCTAGCAAACGCTAATTTGTGCATAAGCAAATCGAAGTGCTGTTTTGCGGTGCCAGAGGTGCAATTTCTGGGACACCGAATTGATGCGGAAGGCATTCACCCTACCGAGGACAAAGTGCGAGCGATCACAGAAGCACGAGCTCCAACAAACAAGCAGGAGCTACAGGCTTTTCTCGGACTCTTGACGTTCTACGACCGGTTCTTGGAACAAAGAGCTACCGTGGCCAACGACTTATACCAACTCCTTCGGAAAGATGTGACATGGACATGGTCGCCACGCCATCAGCAGTCATTCGATGCCCTGAAAGACCTGATTCGAAGATGTACAGTCCTCCGCCACTACGACGAAAGGAAGCCTCTGCTTTTGGCTTGCGACGCATCACCGTACGGAGTCGGCGCGGTTCTATCGCAAACTGACGAGCAAGGAAGGGAAGCTCCCATCGCCTTCGCCTCACGTACGTTGTCGCAAGCAGAACGCAACTACGCGCAACTTGACAAAGAAGGGCTAGCCATCGTCTACGCGGCGACACATTTTCACCAGTACATTGCCGGCCGGAAGGTGACCTTTATAACCGATCACCGACCGCTATTGGGCATTCTGGGACCACAAAGGCCTATGCCACCAACTTTGTCTCCGCGAATGACACGTTGGTGCATCAAACTCTCAGCGTACGACTACGCTCTGGTCTACCGCAATGGGAGTAAACATCAAAACGCCGATGCGCTAAGCCGTCTGCCACTAGACGCAACTGTTGACGAACCATTTCCACCAGGAGACGTTCTGATGTTCGAAGCACTGCCAGAACCTCCGCTTACAGCAGGCACAGTTGCAGCATCTACGCAGAAGTGCGCAGCTCTCCGGCTAGTTTACACAGCTGTTCAACAAGGCAACGTGCATAAACTCAAAGGGGACAACTTCGACGCTTACCGCAGGCGAGCTACAGAGTTGAGCACCCATCGCGGCTGCATCATATTTGGGTCCCGAGTTGTGATTCCGAGAGAACTACGCGCACAAGCTATGTCTCTCATCCACGCCGGACATCGGGGCATCGTTGCAATGAAAAAGTGTGCCAGAAGCTACATGTGGTGGCCTGGCATTGACAACGACATCGAAACAGTGGTGCGAGAATGCAAGCCTTGCCAGAGCAGCCGGAGCGCCCCGCCGAAAGCTCCTGTCCCAGAATGGGAAAAGCCAGACACACCATGGCACACATTGCACATTGATTTTGCAGGACCAATTGAGGGCTGCACTTTCCTTGTGGTCGTAGATGCCTACACAAAGTGGCTTGAGATAAGGCAAATGGGACAGACGACTTCGGCAGCAGTCATTGACAACCTCCGATCACTATTTGCAACGTTCGGCCTGCCGCGCAAGGTAGTGTCGGACAACGGAACACCGTTTCTGTCTGCGGGGATCCTCAAGTTTTATCGCGACAACGGGATCTCATCAGTTACATCGGCCCCCTACCACCCAGCGACAAACGGACAAGCCGAGCGCTACGTAGCCGAGCTAAAACGCGCCCTTGAAAGAGATCAGACAGGCTCGCTGCAGCGCCGCCTTGCGCGCTTTCTCTTCAAGCAGCACACGACGGTTCAGAGCACAACAGGCGAGACCCCCTCGAAAATGATGTTCGAGCGTGAAATGCGAACCCAGCTCACAGCCATCCTCCCCGAGCCAAAGGCAGAGACGTTCCGGGAAGAAAAAGCAATTCCGCGCTGCGGCACGCTTAATGAGGGGCAGCGCGTCCTCGCCCGACAGTTTCTGAAAAAAGCCACGCTGGGAGGAAGCTACAATTGTCAGACGCATAGGCCTGCGCTCTTGGCTCGTCAACATACATGGCACAGTAGCACGCCGACATCTCAACCAGCTGACTAGATTTACGACGCCGTCTGAGAGCTGTCCGCCAGCGGAGAGAACACGTGCACCATCTTCCCACATAGCCTGGCACCTCTTCCCGGAAGAAGAGACTTCGCCCAGGACAGACCTAGGAGACACAGCGAACAACAGCCAGCCTACAAGTGTTTCTCCCCCGAGCGCACAAAGCCAGCGCGCCTCCACGCGTGAGCGCCGACCCCCTGCACGATACCAGGCAACTTTCTAAGGGGGAAGGAAGTGTTGTGTCCCCTTATTGCTTTTGTGTGTGTGCGCCCCCGCATCCTCCTCCTAACGACCACTCGCATCCTCCTCCTAACGACCACTCGCATCCTCCTCCTAACGACCACTTGCCCCTCGTCGCACGCTGTCGCCAGATGCCCCCCATGGTGCGCCCCCGCATCCTCCTCCTGTTTTGGGAAGCCACTCCCTCCCGTGGACGCTTCTCCGCTCCCTCCTTTCTTCGGGCGGCCAGTTCGGCTCCTGCCTCGGTCGACGCTGGTCGCACCCTCATCGGCTTTAAATAAACGAAGTCTTAAAGTACCGTGTGCGTCTTTCGCTGCATTCAACACAGCGACCGGACACGACAATAACAAATACAGACAGTGCGCTGGAACACTTTATGTAGATGGAACAGAATACAAAAATACCAATGCCTTTGCAATTGTTGTTGTGAACGAGAATGGTGACCACATCGTCTCGGCGACAATCAAAACGAAATCCTCTGAAACGGCAGAAGAGGCGGCTATAGCCCTCGCCCTAGCGCATACCCAAGGAAGCATCATCTTCAGCGATTCCAAAATGGGTATCAATAATTTCGCTAAAGGGCGAATTACAAACACCTCCCTTAGAATCCTTAACGCAACCAAATTCTCACCAAATTATTCCGAATTGATATGGGTCCCAGCCCATTCGGGGAATCCGGGGAACGAGGCAGCCCACAATAAAGCCCGAGGTTTCGTCGACCGGGCAGTGGATGAGTCTGGCTCCCTGAATTTCACGAAGGACTCCATGATCACATATCATGATCTCACCAATCATTTTAAACTAGAGAGGAGAATTTTCCCCCCTCCAGACAAAAGACTTAGTAAAGAACAAGAGGTTACGTGGCGTCGTCTACAGACGAGATCGATACGCACCCCATCACTCCTCGCGCGCATTTATCCAGATCTTTACAACCCAAACTGGAAACACTGTGGCCAACGTGCTACCTACGATCACATCCTGTGGGACTGCAAAATAGAGCCACCTCCGGGTGATCTAGTTACAGCTCCTTCTCTCGAGCGGTGGGAGACCGTGCTGGCTAGCTCTGACCCCAGAACGCAAGTTTTGGCGGTGGAGTGGGCTGACAAAGTCGTCGAGGGCTATGTACTCTCGACCACTTAACGCGACCTCTTGCCAAGCTCTTCCCGGCGAATAAAATGTTTTACAATCAATTCGCTACAAACGTGTTTCGTGCCTAAAAGCAGCTTCGAATCACAAGACTTCATATAACTTTTTTTTCTCGAATCCGTGCATTTAATTTGAAGATTTGATGAGACGGAAAGTTTAGGAACAAATCAGAGTTCATTAGCAGCGCGCACTAAAGCAAATGGCGACGACCTCGGCTGTGGCACGAAAGATACACTGCGCTGCAACCACAGGAAAATGAAGAGGGCGATGCTGGCCAGGCAGCTCCCGCTTCTTAATTTTTGTGTGCAGCAACGGTGGCTGGGGCAGGTAGTTACCTCTAGCACGAATACTTTCAGTAGCGGCCGGCTTCACATAGTACCACGACCCGTTTAAGAAAGCTATTTACCTGTGTTGGAATGGGCAAGCTTTTCCCGGAAGAAAAATTATCCTGTCCATTCATATTATTCACTAAACGCTCAACATGGTGCGCTCTCCATTTCTGCAGCGCAGTCTACCTACTGAGGTTTTATTCCATCAAAAAGTCCATACGAACAGTGCAGATATGGCACAAATTGAATTCCACATGCAGCTCCTATCCCGAACTCTTGTTAGCTTACTAAGATTTTTTATGTCTACCGAGAAAAGCTTAGTAAGTTCGGATTCGGACGCTAGGTAGTTGACCTTCCGAAAAATATCATCTTTACTATGAGGCCGTTCATGAATTTCAAGGTTTTACGCCAGCAATACTCTCCGAGGCTATAACGCGTTATTGTTGAGATTCCCTTTCTCCAGAAAGTTCAGCCTCGGTGTTGAGCGATGAAGCAGGAATCCCACATGTAACCTAAGCAACGTGACTTAATAATAATGTTTATTCTGTCACCATGCAGTACATGATGGAAGGGTGCCCATGGTAAAACTTGTCTTCCGGCAGCTTGACTACGCCACGGGCATTCGGACTTAACAGTTGGGGGCATACAGTGGTGGCTAACAACATGAGATAATACAATGCGTACAATAGACAATTATACGGCGCTTAGGCACAATTATAAAACAACATATAAAACAAAACAAACACCAAAAAAAGCAATACTTATTGTCACACAGTTCGCAGTGAAATAAAACAAAAATAAACCTAGAGCCAACGTCACGGGACGTCATGACAACCTGGCCGCCGTGGCAGGTGGCAGTAAATTTATTGATTGGTTGCGAGAGGCTGCTCGGGGAGAGCAATCTGGACATCAGTGGGAAACTTCCATATACACAATTGTTCAGCAAATGCAGACGCCAGCGCCACTTCCATCCATATGCCGCCGCGGTGGCTCAGTGGCTATGGTGCTCGGCTGCTGGCCCGAACGACGCGGGTTCGATCCCGGCTGCGGCGGCTGAATTTATTTGGAGGAGAAATTCGAGGCCCGTGTACTGTGCGAAGTCAGTGCACGTTAAAGAACCCCAGGTGGTCGAAATTTCCGGAGCCCTCCACTACGGCGTCTCTTATAGCCTTAGTCGCTTTGGGACGTTAAAACCCCATAAACAAACCAAACCAACTTCCATCCATATCGTCTGCAGGGACGCTAACTTAGCATCGTGCCGTCGTCATGAATGCGGTTTCAACCAGGAAAAGCTTCATCCCCGAGCGGGATTCAAACCACTACCAGCGAAGAAGAGCAGCTTCGTATCACGATTCCTCAGGCAATTCGGCTACAGCCACAGTCTTATAACGCAGGACGTGTGTGCGCAGAAATCCTTCAATGTTAAACATCAGTTCACCTTCAGTCGCCAGGTGCGCTGCAGGAGGTGAAACCGAAACTAGCCCGAGCTTCTCACCTCTGGCCAGGGTCTTACAAGCCCCACCGATTGCTGTGTGTGAAACAGCCGCCTGTCGCAGCAGTGGCGCATCCCCACGATCTATCAACGTAAAGTACAGAATTACCATGTTCGCTACGTGATACGCAGAGGACCCCAAAAGGCTGAAGGCATCCAATAATGTTAACGCGTCATACTATTAAGGCCGTGCTCTTAAGTGTGCCCTCATGTTTTACCTACCGTCTTATCTTCAACACTTTCACCATGGTGCGGTCTTGTTCAACCTTCTCAACCCTCTCTTTGAATACTGCAGTCCCAGTTGGCTCTTGGTTTTATCTTTAATAAATAAATATCACATTGGTCGAGCAGGTGTTGAACAGGCTATTCTACCTTGACGACCATGTCCATGAAAGATAGAATAACTATCTCGTTAATTTCTGCTATCCCGATAAGCTTGCTCCTACTTCTGTCAGAACACTTTTAAGCTCGGCTTCTTTTTCTTGCGCAAACTCGGAAAATTTTTTCGCCTCTCGTAGCAACAAAACATGAGATGTTTGGCGCTTCCAATTTTTGAAGCGAAAAGCTTCACTACGAGGTTCGGAGCCGAGCTTCGCGCAAGCCGTAAGCCACGACCGAGTGACGTCACGCGCAGCGTTCGACGCAGCCGTGCACTACTGCGCATGTGCGCCGCCTTCTCACCGCCGCTACTACTGCGCGCGCTCTTCTCCTCCCTGCCGTTTGACCTTTCGTTGCAGCCTGGTGTTGCCCGCGTCGCAGCCGGCAACCCTCCTCTCCGCATTCCTGCGGGCAGTTTTAACCAACGTTTTTAGATTCCTAAAAACGTTGGTTTTAACCGCGCCGATTTCCGTCTCCTCCCCCGCCTCCATATAGGCAGTGTGTGGACGGCCGTCAAACCAAGCACAACTGAAGCTTTTCGCTTGTGTATCCAGGCTTAACCAGAGCTAAGCCACTGCCTAATTTTTTCCTCTTCCCATCTAAAGCGTTACAAAGTGACTGGCAATTCCGGGGCTAAGATAAGATCAATAATCGCATTCGCAGCTTCTGAAAAACAGTATTCTTTAGAAGCACCTCGTTACAAAGTAAAAACACCTCGGAATATTACATAGAAGAAATGTATTCACAAACACAGCAACTTAGGAAGAAAAGCGGTTAGAAATATGCAGCAACAGCAAGCGGCGGCTCAGTGGCTATGGTGCTCGGCTGCTGGCCCGAAAGACGCGGGTTCGATTCCGGCCGCGGCAGCTGAATTTCTTTGGAGGAGAAATTCGAGGCCCGTGTACTGTGCGATGTCAGTGCACGTTAAAGAACCCCAGGTGGTCGAAATTTCCGGAGCCCTCCACTACGGCGTCTCTCATAGCCTTAGTCGCTTTGGGACGTTAAACCCCATAAACCAAACCAACCAGCAAGCACAAGAACGATGATGTGCACAAAGTTTTAAAGAAAAAAGCTGACTCGGAAATCGTGTCAACCTGCAAGACTTGGACGCCGCGATTACACGCGCTGCCGCTCGTATCACCACCACCGTTGAGCTAATGTCACATATGTACACGTTCTTACATTCTGCACACTCAAAAAGCGGAGCGTCATGTGTTGCCACTTTTAACACTGCGCGCTAACAGCGTGGCTGATTTCCATCCTTAGGACAGCACATGCAGAGCGTCCTGACACGGCGCGGCTACCGGGCGACGTCAAAACAACTTCAAGCCAGTCTTCTCGATGCATGCAAAGGCTCACTGTTGTTCCACCCCTGGTGGGCGCACTGCTACACGCCGAAAGAAACGCCGTAGAGTAGTACGGTATAAGCTCTAACCGCCTGTATGCCTGCAGCAGCTCGCGACGCTTACGGACACTGAAGTTGGCCAACGCACCGCCACATGCGGCTCTGTCCAAGGCGCTCCATCACGATAACGTGCAACACGAACCCGGCGATTAAGATTGTCTTCATTTGATGGTGTTGATCTCTTTTATAATCAGTTCTGGTAATTCAGCCATATCCAGACCTGCATCGATGACAGCAAGCATACACAAGTTCTGCAGCGTCGGTGCTAAGTGCAACACGTGCAGATCCGTCAGCTCCTCTTCCGCCTCAGAGATGTCCTCGAGATCGTCTTCCTCCTCAAGGCTGGGTGGAGGCCCGAATCCACCGAAGACCAACACCCTCTCTCCAAGCACACAGCAGCCGGGCGAGTGCCTCGCAGACGGGTCTGATCCACTGGGCGTTACTTTAGTCCAGCACGACTTTTCAATGTCATACTTGTGCATATCTCCAAAGTAGGTGTTCAGCATTTCGTTGTAGCCACCGAAGATATACAGCTGTCTCTCGTACACGAAGGCACCGTGACACTCGCGCCCCTCCGGGGCGAAGCCTTGCACTTGTGGGCGCACCCACGTCGCAGTGGTCGTTTCCAGATAATATAAGCAATTGTCATAAGGATTGTCGGGTCGTGAGAATTCTAGGTTGCCACCCCAAATGTACAAGCGGGTTCCGATGGCGGTCGCCGTGTGGTAGTAGCGCCCGAGGGGGGCCTCTCCGCTGGTCGGGACCCGATGCCACTCTAGGGTCTCGAGGTCCAGAAAACGTACAAGGTTCGATGAATCTGTGTGGAATCCACCAAAAATGTACATCCGGTGACCAAGCACGCACGCCGAGAGGTTACCATCCGCTATAGGTACTTCGCCTCTTACCTCCGGACGGTCCCATGTCAAGGTTTGGGTATCGAAGCGGTAGAGGCCGGTAACCTCTGGGCTGATGTGCTGTACGCCCCACAGGTAGGCGCAGTGGCCGTAGGCTACAACGCTGCGTCCCACGATGGTAAACGGCTCATCTTCGGGTAGTGACCGAGTCTGTATTCTATCCCACCGGTACGAGACGGGGTCGAAGGTATACACGACGACGAAGAAGCCTGAGATTTCATCACTGTCCGGGTAGCAGGTGTCGACAGAGTCGAACGAGTAAACCTTCCCTTCGATGGTGAGCGACGTTTCGTAAAGGAATTCTGGAATACGGTTGAGCCGCGCCGTCCACATCGTTCGATGGCAACCAGTTCTTGCGAAAAGGATATCGGGCCGCTTTGTTGGTTGGTTGGTTGGTTGGTTAGCCTCAAGTAGAATGGCACATACCCACTACGGAGGAGTGTTCAAGACACAGGAGGTGAAGGCCGCTTTGTTCCTTTCCAGCCAACGGCCATGCGCTGAAATCTTCTACTTCTTCTCCACAGTAAATCAAACCTGGTGGTGGGCGTTATTCGATTTTTTTCGTCCTTTGTTTCACTGAGCGAGCTGCTGGTGCGCCGCCTGTCGG
Organism: Amblyomma mixtum; assembly: GCF_055824585.1. Taxonomy (NCBI): domain Eukaryota; kingdom Metazoa; phylum Arthropoda; class Arachnida; order Ixodida; family Ixodidae; genus Amblyomma; species Amblyomma mixtum. The sequence goes on from NC_143018.1 coordinate 17,858,236, forward strand.
AATCACGGCGTGGTCGGTTATGTTCATAGCTGCACGCAAAGAAGAGAGGAGGAAGACGCGATGGAAGGCTGTCGTCCGAAATGGCACGAGGCGGGGGGATGCGCGCTGCAGAGTGGGCGGCGCATGGGCGTGCGAGCGCGAGACTTTTCGTCTTTTCCCTCTAGCTTTCTACAGAAAGGTAAACCAGCGCAAAATACTGGACGAAGGAAGAAAACGACACACAACGCGCTGAGTAGCAACTGAAGTTCAATCCGCCAGAAGCGAAATATCATTGTTTAGAATGTCGTACCACCTTGCCATGCTTCCGCCTTTACCTTTGTTGAGGGCCCTGTTCGGTCACACACCAGAAGTAATTGGCTGTTAGTCTAATAAACACTTTGTCTTATTGCTTCGCATGCCACAGATATTACGGGCCATGTAGACGCTGAAGGCCTGCAGGAGGACGGAAATTTTCGGCCGGAGGCAGAGAGTCCCCGAAGATCTTGCTCGACGTGCGTAACAGGCCAGAAGAAAATCCGAACATCGAAGCTAGGCTTTGAGTGTAAATGATGAGTGTATATTGAGTGTCTATCCTGGTGATTTCGTATTTACTAATAGATTGATCGCTTAGCGGCGCCTATCCGATGTCTCCTCAAGAAGTCAGGCGAGCGCACAGCTCGAACCTCGAAGTCTACTTGTCCTCTGCTCTCCGCGTTTGCAGAAACACAAAGAGCAGACGTGTCCGGGCAGATGACACGCCGTCTGCAAAAACTCCGCCTTTGGAAAAAGGCATCAACGAATGCCGTCCACGAGAAAAGGAAACTGTTGTATTGTGGTTCATGTGTTTTCTGTACTTGTTTCGGTTTTGTGGATTGTCTTGGATTCTGTCTTATGATGTCATTTCATATATATATATATATATATATATGAAATATATATATATATATATATATATATATATATATATATATATATATTTCATATATATATATATAGGCTGTCTGCGTTCAATAATATCTGTATCTGTGGCATTCGGCCGCAGAATTCGGGCTGCGGCCGTGTATTTGTTTTTTCAGCCAGCGTCCGTCCCGGCGGACGCGGTTGTTGCGACGCGCGTCTTTACTCTCTCTTTTACTCTGTCCTCTTATCTTTGAACTCTCTTCTATCTGCACGTAGCAGCGGTGGTGGCTCGGCTTGAGCCAGTTGGCAGGCCCGTGCACTTTCCTTTTCATCCTTCTCTCTGTCGCAACCAACCAACCAATAAAAATTCAGGGGGCACTTTGGCTCTCTAAAGTGCTGCAAGGCGAAAGCGTTTCCTGGCCACTGTTTTTATTGACTTTTTATTTTTCATATTTTGTTATTTATTTTTTCCTCCTTTTCTTAATTTTATTGTTTTTTTTTTATTTTTATTTCCAAATCTTATTTTTATTTTGGTTTTATTTTTGTTTATTTTCCTTTTTTATTTTTCTATTTTCCTTTTCTTTACTTTACTCCTTTTATTTTATTTATGAAGCCCATGCATTCACTAGATGCGCCTTTATTCATGCTGGAACCTTGAGCCTTTTAAGCACTGACGCCGAAAGGCGGACGAATCTGCCGACGCGTCTGTCGACACGGCTGCCGACGCGTCTGTCGACAGTTCTGCCGATGCGTTTGTCGACACTCCTGCCGACGGGTCTGCTAACGACAGTATGAGGCATTAAAGTCTTTCGCCTTAATATCTGTCCTCGCTTCGGCTAGCGCGGCTTCGGCCGCTTATCTGTTTTTTGAGCAGCGTCCGCTCCGGCGGACGCAGTTGTTGCTGCGACGCGCGTCTTTCCTTTCCTTTTTCTCTTTCCTCTGATCTTTTAACTCTCCTCTATCTGCACATGGCAGCGGTGGCGGCTTGGCTCGAACCAATAGGCAGGCCCGTGCAATTTCGTTTTCATCGTTCTCTCAGTCACAACAACACAACAACAAAAATGGCTGAGGCTTAGCTTAGGTTAAGCCTAGTCAGATGCGAAGCTAGTCAGATGCGAAGCGACCAAGGAGGCGTCCTCCTAGGTCGCGACGCCTCGCGCGACGGCGCTAGCTGGGGCCCCGTTTCTCCTTTGTCGTTACGTCACGCATCACGTGGTCCTCCTTGGTCGCGACGCCCCGCGCGACGGCGCGAGCTGGGCCCCCGTTTCTCATCTGCTGTGACGTCACGCACCACGTGGTATGACATGGAGGTCACGAAAGGTCAATGGTAACGACACCGCCGCGCTCGAGGAGCTGGGTAGGGCTATTTTAGTATGCTTCGCATAATAAAGCGTCTTGGTCTTTCTTGGTCACGGGACAGCAGCACGGACTCGGCTCTCGTTACGACCAACACCACACTGGCGATCGAGGATGGGATAGGCCTACAGGAATAGAGGATGCCATCCCAGTATCTTACAGTAATCCGATGACATACGTCATGTTACGAAGTAATCGTCCTGCGATTATCTGCTATGTAAGCTGCTCGAAGAAGCCCCGTCGACAGAAGGTCATATTTCGAAGGTATTGCAAATTTTCTTCCCGTTTTCTTACACTTTGTCGACTAGCGTGGTCGTCGCCAGCGAGGTCGTCGCCTGATGAGCCACAGCCTGCTGGAATGCTGTTCTGGGGCGAATTCACCGTGAAAAGTCTGTGAGTCAACACATATTTTCATTCTGTGAAGAATTTCAAGAAGGCAAGCAAGAAACTTTCATGTTGGCCGTAGCACATGAGCTACCCTACGTCAGGCTTTGTGCGTATCCTCAGAAGTTCGTTCATCCTCGGAAGTTTTCAAGCGTAGTATTTGAACAAAGAGCGTTCGTTCGCTGAGTCGCAAATGTGACCGTTCGTCTTCGTGACTCAAGTATGTTGCGTCAAGCTTAATCAAGCCTCGTCGTCGAGGGAAACAAAGAAAAATGTGGTCCGGTTACAAGAGAGGAAATATTCATGCATTGACTGCCGCGTTCTCCGTCTTCTACGCTAGGTAGCGTCTGCAAGGTCAAAATGGCTTTATCGTCTTTCACTGGCGTCCGCGCACCGGACCCATTTCTTCAGCATCCGGGTCGTCCACCAGTTCCATTTAATCAATGGATGCAAACTTTTGAACTCAACCTCACTGTATCAGGTGGGTCGACAGCGACCGCCGAGCTCAAAAAACCCTTCTCCTATATAGTCTGGGAAATGAAGGAGAATTTATTTCGCTCGCGCTGCATGTCAAAGTGAGACGCTACCTCACTCATCGACAGACGCTCGCGTTCAGAGTGAGACGATAGCGCACTCGACAGACGCTCGCGCGCATCTCAAAGTGAGACGCTAGCTCACTCGCCGACAGACGCTCGCGTTGAAAGCGACGCAAGACGTCTACAAGTCAACTGTTGCCTTACTGCGAAAAGAATTCAGTACCCCTTCCAATTAAGTGATGGAACGGAAAAGATTTCAAAACAGGCAGCAATTACCGGGCGAGTCCATCACAGAGTACATAGCTGCCCTGCGTGATTTGCTTCAGCTGTGTGATTATGCTGCTCCTGAAGAAATGCTGAGGGACCGATTTGTGACAGGAGTTTCTTCGCAAAGGGTTAGAGAGCGACTTTTGCTGGGAGGATCCCGAGTTACTTTCTCCGCAGCGTCTAGCATTGCGTTGCAGTACGAACAGGTGACTAGCGACGCGAAAGAGTTCTTGGCCCCTGTTCAGCCCATAAGGAAAGCAACATCGAATTACCCACCGTCCTCACAAAGGCCGGCACCCAGGCAATTTTGTCCTCGTTTTTCATCACAAGCGTCGAGCTTTTCTCAGCAACCACCTGCGTCGCAGGCTGCAGAATATCAACA